>NW_027185804.1:30026475-30088105 GCF_028583685.1 Petaurus breviceps papuanus
AAGGAAGGAAGGAAGGAAGGAAGGAAAAAAGGAAGGAAGGACAAAAGGAAGGAAAGACAAAAGGAAAGAAAGAAGGAAAAATCAAACCTAGATTTTCTAGCTGTAAATCAAGGTGCTACCATTGATTACTATGGTAGAATATTAATCAATGATTTGATTACTACTGTGTCACAAGTATTATGCTAAGCAATCGGAAAACAAAAAGTAGCAAAATCCCTGCTACCATACATCTAGACTTTTCTGTGCTGTCAACACTATATCTATTTGTTTTATATTTTGATTTTAAAATCTAAATATTCTTTATGATTACTTTTCATGGTCACTTTTGAATCAAGTCAAGCATCACTAGGGAATAAAAATAATTCCTTTTACTTTCTATCATTGTTTCCAGTTTTCATCTGGACATTGGATGCAGCCAAAGTATCTTTTGTATTTCAGACTGGTAATGTAAAGAAAGTGTGGTTCTGTGGCTAGTGTACCTGGCACTTGATCTCAAAAAATACTCTTTCAAATCTAGTTTCTGCCAATTCCCATCTATGCGACCCTGGGCAAGTCACTTAACCTCTATTTTCTCCAGAAACTCCCTAGGAATTATAAATTAAGTAACAGATGGTTTGGATTCTGTGCTGGTGGAGGAAATTCCCATTGATGCTGAAATCAGATTATTTGAGTAATCCTGGCATGCTGTCATCACACTGACATTATCTAGATTCTCAGTGACTGTTTATGGACTGATGCTGGCACATTTTTAACTCAGTGGACTCAGTAGCTACATTCTATTTTAATATCATATCAATATTTCAGTGAAGATAAGAGGCAATTTAAAATGTGTTAATACCCTTGTAGTAGTGAAAGTGTGAATGAAAAATATATTCTGGGTACATGATCCAATGATTCATAGGATTTAGAGATGGAGGGGACATGAGAAGTCTTTGAATCCAACTCTCTTTTTTCACAGATAAAAAAAAACAAGGTACAAAGTTCATGTGACTTGCCCAGGGCCACACAGCTAGTAAGTAACTGAGGTGGGATTTGAATGCTGGTATTCAGACCTTTTGATCACTGGTCAAAGTCACCTCTTCCTACAAACATGCTTGAATCTCACCTAAGAAAAATAAATAAACCAATAAAGAGCTAAATAAAGAAATAAATGACTTGAGAAGCCTCCATCTGATCTTGTTTCTTTCCTCAATAGAAAAAACCTTCTTAAGAAATATAGTTTATTGTAATCCTTTGTGCTTGCTTGGTAAGAGTTAATAGTTTGGGTTTTTTGTTTGTTTTTTGCAGCATAGCCATATATAGCTACAGTCTTTGTAGTCTGTATGTTAAAAATTCAAGTATTTTTTCTTGTTTTCTAGCTTCTGCAAAAGGTTTTTCTCTGTCTCAATCATTCACGCCACCCCCTAAACCAAGGATGGGGAACCTGCAAACTTGAGGCAACATGTGGCTCTCTAGGACCTCAAGTGTGACCATTTGACTAGGGGCTGCGTTTGAGGATCTAGAGGGCACATGTTGTCTCAAGACTGCAGTTTACCTGCTCTTGCCCTAAACCATGATGGCTTTCATAGTTTCTACAAGGTTATTCTTTGGATATTTATTAGTACTAAATTGGTCATATTGCCCATCTTGAGAAAACCACAACTTCCCAACGATATTAAACATACTTCTTCCCTATGTTAATTATGAAAATAAGTCATAAATTAATACTGCCTTAAGGTCTTGACTTGTGTCAAGGCCAAGTTGTCGCCCAAACCAATCAAGAATATGGAAAAGTTGTCTGCAAACTCTAGCCAATTAACTCATAAATCTTCAAGAGTATTGAAAAAACTGGGAATTTACTGAAAAGGAACAACATTGGAAGTGGAGTTTTTTTTTCCTTCTGTAAAAAAAGTAATTTGACGTCAGCTGTAATGACTTGTCTTTAACCTTCATATGGATCCTATTGCTTGTGTCAATGTGGAGAAGAAACTTTCCAAACCCCTAGAGAAAAGTTCATAACTTGGAAGCCCCCACCTTGGCGTCCTTCACCATCCCGACAGTCACGATTTAGCTAAGATTCAACCTCCTATAACTTGTTTCTATGAATAACTCATCTATCAATAAACCCTGCTGGGATATGTGTGTGCTATGTCTAGTTCTGCTTTCACCTTCTGGTAGAACAGGGCTAACTCATGCTGTAGAACTATTCGTTTAGACAGGATTTGTTGCTAAATATTAGGATACAAGCAGAGGAACTCAATCTCTGCTGCTGCTCTTGGAATTAACCCATAAACTTGCCCCTCCGCCAAATCCCCAGGTATCTTTCAAAACAATTTTCAATTTAACAAATATGAAATAAGATAGGTGTTCTCTATGCATGGTATAAACCAAGAAGAGGCACAGGTTTTCATGTCACTGACCTCTCCTGAATTTTATTCATCTTAACTGACCTTTCATAATCTGTTTTATCGAGTTATTATCTATATTTTATTCCTTAAGTTTAAGCAGAACCAAAAATTCTGTCTTGTCTTTTTCTCCCCTCACCCTTCCCTTTGGTGCCCCATCTTAACAATTCTTATGGGCTTAGTTGTTAATGCTTATTAGATCATTTAAATGCTTGTTGTTTTAGGCTGGCATTACGATCTCTGTCCAAATAACTTCTGAAACTATGTAACTGAATCAGTCCTAATGCCTCTCCTGTGCATTAGCCCAACATCTCTAACTGTCCGCTGGAGATTTCCTCTTGGATTTTCCATTGTTACTTCAACCTCCAACTAAGATCAAATCTTAACCTTTAAGAGATTTACATACACACTACTGGATAAAAGTAATGGGCATTCAGATGTATATCTATATCAGTATCTATAGCTATACATTGAGAGAGATCTATGTATCTATCTCTATACAAATATGTATACATACACACATACACACATACATACATACGGCTGGCAGGATAAAGAAATGTCTCATGTTGGAGGTGGAATGTTAACTGAATCCTAAAAGAATGGGAATATCCCAAGTAAGGGATGTGAGAAAGGAAAGCATTCCAGGAGTTTGAGATGGCCTACAAAAGACTCAGAGATGGAAGATGGCATATCATGTGTGAGAAGGAGCAAAAATGCCCATCTGGCTCATTCTCTATAGAGAACACGAAGGAGAGTTATATAATATGTGATAATTGTGAAAAGGTAGCTTAGAGTCTGTTTTTGAAGGATTTTAAACAGAGGAGCCATAGTTTTATCCACTAGCTTATTTTTGAGGTTATAGTGAACCACTATCACTTTAAAAACTAAGTCAGGGATGAATTGGAGAAGAGAGAGACAACAAGGCATGGAGAAGAATTAGGAGACTGTTTCAGTAGCGCATATGAGAGGTAAAGAGAGTCCAATCGAGGGCAGCTCTCTTATGATGATGGGTCATAAGAAGATAGATTTGAGAGATGTAGAGGCAGGACCAACAAGACTTTTACTTGATTTAATATGTGTGGGGAGGGAGAATGAAGACACTGAGATGATTGCAAATTTGTAAAGTTGGGTGACTGGAAAGATACAGCAATAGTGGTATGAATATCAACAGGGGAATTGAGAGAAAGATAATCTGCATCCAAAGAATGGAGGAATAAAAAGGATGTGTTCTGTGTTGGGCAGGTTGTATCTGAAATCATTAGGCAATATCCACTTCTAAATGCCCCCAAGTTAGTTGGTGATCCACAGACAGAGTTCATGAGACATACTGTGGAGTAGTTACACAGATCTGCAGAGAGGAACACTGAATCTGTGGAAGCTTCAGTGAAAGAGGTCCTAAGAGACAGAAAAGAAAGGGAAGTACCTAGTTACATCTGTGAAATAGAGTCCAAGGGGGAGGGGGAACCTGTGACCTCAAGGCCACATGTGGCCTCTAGGTCCTTAGGGGCGGCTCTTTGCCTGAATCCAAACTTCAAAGAACAAATCCCCTTAATAAAAGAATTATTTTCTATAAAACTTGGATTTTGTCAAAGGTGGCCCCCAAGGACCTTGAAGACCACATGTGGCCTCAAGGTTATAGGATCCCCACCCCTGATAGGCCCTAGGGGCAGCTGTAAGCACTTTGCAGACCTTAAAGAATTATATATGTACCAGTTGGGATTATGCTTATTATCCCACAGTCCCCTAGCCTCCCATCTAGTGAGGACTTTATTCCTAATTAAAAATCTCCCCTTCTACAGGAAACCTTTCCCCTTAATTAATTAATAATAATTTATAATTAATTGTAATTATTGATCAACACAATTAATACTTATTATAACTATAAATAATAATACAATAATTAACAATAAATTAATGATTAATTAATAAAATCTTGATTCCAGTGCCTTTCCCATTAATTATTTTCTATTTACCTTTCTATATAGCTTGCTTTCTATATATTTGTTTGGAGGTTGTGTCCCCTGTTAGTAAGCTCCTTGAGGGCAGGGATTGGGTTTTGCCACTTTTTGTGTTCCCATTGCTTCGCATAATACTTGTCACACAGTAGACACTTATCAAATGTTTTTTGATTGACTGAACATTCTACTGTACTCTTGCTGTGCTCAAGCAATGCGTGTATAGAGAGCAATACACAGGTATGTTGGTAAATGTTGAACAACTAGGCTCTCTTAAAAAAAGTGTGCCTATGCAGTTAAGTTTAATCTGCTTTGTTAATGCTTTATTTAGTTTAAACAATCAAAAACCAAAAAAAAAATCATCTAGTCCTGATTTATAGCTAATTGCTGAAGTGCAAATGTTTATACTGAAAATTCAACTACCACTCTTCCAGACTGGTTAGCACTGATTCCACTCAAGGACAAGGGGAAAGATATGTATGATGATCCAGGAAGGAGACCGAGGACTCATGAGACAGATAGAAGGAAAACTAAGAAAGAACAATTTTAGGAAAAAATTACTGGAGAGAATATTCCGGAGGAGAGGGTAGATAACAATGTCAAATTCTGAAGAGAGGTCAAGAAAGAAAGGGATTGAGAAAAGACCTCAGAGAAAGAATTAGAGGTTTCATATTTGGGTGACTTGAAGCCTGATGATGCTGAAAGATAAATATTTCTGTGAGAAGTATATTCAACAAATATTCAATCGGTGCTTACTCCAAGTAGAGCACTCTGTTAGGTACTAAGGGTGGTACAAAATTTTGAGAAAAATTGGTTCCTGTCCAAAGTAGGAGGGAAAATGACAAGAGAGGAGAAGGGAAGGCAGATTTGAGAAGGGGGTAATCAGAAGCAAACACTTTTGAAAAGGGACAGGGTCAAATGGAGAAGAGAATAAATGGGGGGCAGGACAGAATGGAGGGAAATATAGTAAGTCTTTCACAACATGACTCTTATGGAAGTGTCTTGCATGACTGCACAAGTATAACCTATATCAAATTGCTTTGCCTTCTCAGTGATGGTGGGTGAGGAGGGAGGGAAGGAGAGAATTTGGAACTTAAAATTTTCAAAATGAATGTTAAAAACTGTTTTTACACACAACTGGAAATAAGATATACAGGCAATTGGGTATAGAAATTTATCTTGACTTATAGGAAAATAGAAGGGGAAGGGGATAAGAGGGAGGGGTGATAGAAAGAAGGACAAAGTAGAGGAAGGGGTAATCAGAATGTATGCCATCATGTGGTTGGGGTAGCGGACAGATGGGGAGAAAATTTGGAGCTCAAAATCTTGTAAAAGTGAATGTTGAAAACTAAGAATAAACTAATTAATAAAAAGAAAAAAATTGGTTCCTGTCCTCATGGAACTATAGTCCAATAGAGTTTAGTAGAATCAGATAAATTATAATACAAAATATTGAATGATGCAAGACAAAGCTCTGTGTGAGGCCCAAGGAAAAAAGTCAATAACAACTAAAGAAATCATGGAGGATAAACCATATAATAATGCTGTCAACAGGCAATCACAAAGTCATGAGACTTTTGTGAAAATGAGTTTCATTGCAAGAGAAATGAACATGCAAATATGACCCAAAGTGTTCATAGTCCTTACAGAAGTTTGCATATTTTTTACAATACAATAAAAGGAAGAGGAAAAACTGTGAAGGGGTGTTGCAGATAGGGGAAAGGTACCATACAGGTGGGAAAAGTGACAAACCACTGAAGGGGAGGAGCAAGGGAATGGCCAACGTGACATTCTTTTTCCCTTGGGAACCTCTAGACTATGAAGATGGGGGGGGCTCTGCTTATCTGTAAAGAACCCCAGCTGGACAAGCATTTTCTAAGACTGGCACAGACTGGCACCTGTTTTGCCTCCCAAGGGCACATGGGATTCAGCTTGGGGTGCAAACAACAAATTATGTCAGCTGGGGGAGGTGTTTGTTTCTGGGAAATATGGCAAGTCCAAAAGACAAGTTCAGAAAACCCCACAACAGCCCTTAACCTCAGCATACACAATTCCCAACAAGTAAAAGAGGAGATATTTTGAAATAATTCGATATTTTGTTCCCTGAGTATAGTACTGGTAAGTATACAACACAACATTTCTAATAATGTTTATTATTACTATTAGTATTAGCATTAGTGTTTTTGGAAGTATTATGGCTATGGTACTTATAATTAGGTAGGGAAAGGTAGATGACTTGGATATTAATATATACTGAAACACACAAATATTCTCTAATGAATTTAGTTTGTGTCTTTTTGTGTTAAGGAATCGTTCATCTACTCATTTCTTCAGCCATTTAACTAAAATTTATCAGTCACTTTCTTGGATCTATAGCATGAGTACTATATGTATTATATATTTTAGTCCAGAATCTAGTTTATATGTTTGGCTTAGGTTTCATATATATATATATATATATATATATACACACACACACACACACACATATATACATACATACATATTGTATTATATTGATATATATTGTATTATATGTATATATTATACAGATTCATATATATGTATACTCACACATGTGTATATATGTATGTATACATGTTTATTTATTTACATATATTTATGTGGATAAATATACATATATTCATATATATGTAAGGATCATGGAAAAATATACAATCTTTCTTTTGGACAAAGGGAATATTCATAAAGAATAATCTTCCTTTTGAAATAGAAATAAATGTTATTTATGTAGTAGTGGAAAAATGGGTGCTAATTTAGTTTTAAAAATGTAGTTATACATTAGAGCCCTGAAGGCTCTCAATAGGACATACTTTTTGCACAGATCATTCCCTATTTTCATGATCCTATTAGATTTGCCATAATCTAAAGAAAGACCACAAGGGAACATAACATATATATATATATATATATATATATATATATATATATATATATATATATATATATATATATATACAGAGAGAGAGAGAGAGAGAGAGAGAGAGAGAGAGAGAGAGACAGAGACAGAGACAGAGAGAGAGACAGAGAGACAGAGAGAGAGAGAGTTTAGTGATTCCCTAGCCATTGGGCTTCTACTTTGCTTTTAGTGATTTGCTCCTACAAAAAGTACCTTTATAAATACTTTTTGTGTGTATAGGTACCTTTATTTTTCTTAACTTATTATCATTGGCCTTTTGGGGTATACACCTAGCAGCAGGGCATCTGGGATAGGGCAAGGATATTTCATTCACCTTCTTTGCATGATTCCGAGTTTCAAGAATAGTTGGGTGACATAGAGGAAAAATGGCCGAGTGACAACAGTAATGCAGCTGAATTCTCTGAATATGGCCCTCCCTCCAAACAACTTTAAAAACAATACCTAATAACCTGTTGTTGGTGTTGTAAACTGATCCAGCCATCCTGGAGAACAATCTGGAATTATGTCCAAAAGACTATAAAAAATGTGCGCACCCCTTGACCCAGTAATACCACGACTAGGTCTGTGATTCAAAGAGATCAAAGAACAATGAAAGGAACCTATATGTTCAAAAATACTTGTAGCAGCTCTTTTTTTGTGTTAGCCAAAAATTAGATTTGAGGAATGATCATCAGTTGGGGAATGGCTGAACAAGTTGTGGCATATGATTGTGAAGGAGTACTATTGTGTTACAAGAAATGATGAGGAGGGGAGATTTCAAACAACAACCATGGCAAGACCTATATGAACTGATGGCAAAATGAAGAATAACTAAGAGATCATTATGCACAATAACTGCAATGTTGTAATGCTGATCAACTGTGAAAAGCTTGGCTACTCTAAGCAATACAATGATTCAAGACAATCCCAAAGAACTCAGGATGAAAAGATGTGATCCACATCGATAAAAAGAACTGATGAACTGAGTGAAAATTAAAATGTTGTTTTCTCACTTTCCTTCCGTTTTAATCTTTTTGCGATATGTCTAATATGGGGATATGTTTTGCATGATTTCACATGTATAACTGACATAGTATTGCTTACCTTCTCAGTGGGTGGGGAAGGGCCTATGTATGAGGGTGTGGGCATATGTATGTTCATGTATACATAGACAGAGGGCACAGGATGAGTTGATTATGAAGGGATGATATATAAAAAAATAAAATTAAGAGGTGGGGCAGGGGTAAGAGATGAGAGAGAATTTGGAACTCAATTTTTTTTAATAGTGTTAAAAATAAATATAAAAAAAGAATAATTGAATTTATTTTGAATGGTGTTCGAAATGGCGAAATTTGTGTATTGGGGGGAGGATATAGAAAACCATACCTCACAATTTGGCATTTTTAATCTTCACGGAATAGATGGGGGGCGGAATGAAGCCTAGAGTAATCTGCTGAGTTTTTCCATTTATGGCATCAAGTGGGAAAATTAGAAAATTGGATTGTTTGGGGTTAGCGAATCTAGACATATTGCTTCTGAATGCCAGACACTCAAGCTGTTTTCTAACACTGACTGCATATTTGACCTGAACTATTAAGGCAACAATTTCAAGAGCCTGTGCATTTTCATCGACATCTTCTGGTGCATGATGTATGAATAAAAGGACACTATTCTATCTTGCACACATATTTGAGCAGCTGAATGTAAATGAAGCTTTTATATTGATGGAAACAAAGAACTCTGTACAACAGAACAGTGTGCCCAGAGCTACAGAACAACCACCATCCTCGCTGCTTATGGGACAATTTACTGGCTGTTGACAACCCTGTTAAATTTCAGGACAGACCAGATGCAGACAAAATCTCAAGTTGCTAGTATTCTGAGTTCATTTCTCCTTCCTTCTTGAAGTGCAAAGGAGTGTAGCTAAGTGAAGATCAAATTGTAAGTTCATAGATCTAGATCTGGAAAGGACCCCAAAAGCCAATGATACAATCCCCTCATTTTCCAGAAGAGGAAACTGAGGCCCAAGGAGACGAGGTCATTACTCCAAGGTCACCTAGATAGCATCAGAGGTAAGGTATTTGGTATCTGAACTAAGGTATTTGACTCCAGATCCAGTGCCCTGCACCATGTGACCTCCCTGCTAAAATCAATGGTCTTGATAAAATGAAGTTGACAGGCAATATATCTTTCATCTGGTAAAATCAATAATGCTATGTCTGTATGTAGGACCAACTGACTAAACTGATTAGTTAGTGACCAGTCAAAATATTTATGACAAGCCAAAGACGAAACCTTCGTCTTCAAGAGTAGATTGAATGACAACATGTCAGTTATGTTATGCTGAGTATACCTTTGGGGCATGAACTGAACTAGATAGTTGCTAAAGGCTCCTTCCAGCTTGCAAATTTTATGATTTCATGATTCTGTGAAAGCCAAAACAGAGACTACGTTGGGCTACATCAGAAGAAAGAGCAGAGTAGTTTGATTGGGTTTGGTTTTAGACAGCAGAAAAAGGGAGCAAGAGATGAAATTTGCAAAGAAACAAATTTGGACGTGAAGGAATATGACATCCTAATAATTAGAGCTATCTCAAAGTAGAATAATCCCCCTTGGAGGCAACTTCAACTCACTAGTGGTCTGCAAACATCAGGTGATTACTTGTACAATGACCAACAAAGACCTTTGAAGTCTGAAAATCATATAAACACATCACAACCTCCTTTCTAAAAGTTCTAACCTCTTAATATTGAAATTGATATGGGTCATTCTGGAGTGAGAGAGGGAGAAAGACAAAGTGACAGATAAACTGACAGAGACAGAGAGACAAAGAGAGACAGACACAGATACAGAGATAGAGACAAAAAGACAGAGACCGAGGAGAAAGGGAGAGGGAGAGACAGAGACAGAGAGACAGACACAGAGAAAGAGATAGAAAGACATAGACATAGACAGAAGATACAAAGATGATAAATGCTGTCCTTGACAAATTACCTTTTCCTTCCTCTCTCCATTCCTCCATCCTTTTTTCCTTTCCTTCCTTTTTTCTTCCTTCTCCCTCCCTTTCTCCCTTCTTCCATCTCTCCTCTTTCTTCATCCCTTTCTCCCTCCCTCCTTCCTTCCTTCTGTCTTCCCTTCCTTTCTCAACCTCTCCTTTCTCCTAAGTTTTCAGCATTTTCCAAATGTACTTTATTTTAAAGTATTAGTGAAACTGGTCATACTCTTTATACTTTGTACTTATTTTGTATATTTTTCCATTTACTTATCTTTCTGCATATTTTATTCCAGTGGAATATTAAATCCTGGAAGAGTGTTGTTTTTTTTTTTCTGTTTATTTGTTTATCTTTGCATTCCCAGCATCTAGCAATATACCAATCACTTAGCAGGCAGCTAATAAATACTGGTGCTCATAATTTCTAGTTAGTCCACAAAGTAAACTTAAATGTTTCTAGATAGTATGATTATTCAAGTCTTTCTGCTCATGTTGATCCCCATGTGGATGGAGCTGGTCATCATCATCTCCTTTACCATGCAAAGGCATTCTTGGCTTGGATTTTTTCAAGCAACTAGTAATTTGGGGTTCTAAATCAAGCAGCACTGAACTTGTCCTCAACTCAACTTTGCAGCTCATGATGTAAAAATAATAAAAGTAATTAAGACCAATCAATTGCGTATGAGGAAGTCACTAAAGCAGCTTATGTGATAGACCTCAAAATCAAGCTATCCTCACTCTGCCACTTAACTAACCGTATGATCCTGAGAATGTTGAGAGACTTCTCATTGTTTCATGTAGAAAATGAGAAGAAAGTCCAATAAATAAGCATGAATAAATTGTAATAACAAGAATACAGATAAGCAAAAAAAAATGTGTCTGCATGTCAAGAATACACAATCTAGGGTGCAGTGTACAGAGCACCAGTCCTGGAATCAAGAGAACCTGAGTTCAAATTCAGTCTCAGATTCTTGAAACTTACTAGCTGTGTGACCTTAGGCAAGTCACTTAATTCCAATTGCCCTGCCTCCCCACCTCCAAAAAGACAAAAAACAAAACCAAAATCAAACAAAAGAATATACAATATAGTAAGATAACAGAATGATAAAATGCTGGAGATGTTAGGGATCTGAGATCATTTGGCCTAACACACTCAATGTGCAGACAGAGATAGGGAGGCTAAGGGTCTAGTTTAGGGCCTTCAAGAAAACAGTAGCAGAGCCTGATGATGTTGTAATGACTGTAGTCTTCCTAATGCTGTCACTAGAAACTATTTGGACTCAATGACCTGGAAGATCCCTTCCAAATTGATATTCAATCCTTCTAGCGATATGTGTGGCAAACCCTCCATGACCAAGAAGATAGTCTTTGAGAATTCATTCATGAAAAATGTGTCACCTGGAAGCCCATTTCCTTGAGTTTTGCTAAGCTGATCAGGAAATAATAGACAATGCCTTTCCTAGGTCCCTACTCCAAGCCTTTGACAGCTTGGTGTAATGTCTAGGCTTTATGTTCTACCAGCACATCTTTTATGGGCCCAAGTTTATGTCTATGCCTTGATAAAGCATCTGAGTAGAGTATCTGTGTGTGTTCTGCACAGTAGTACTTGATTATAAATACATATTCAATTAAAATCCATGAACGTAGTGCAAACCCAATAGATCATTTTAAAGAACTCTATGGAACGAAACTGTTGCTTACCATTATCAACTCATTTATTAAATATTTACTATGTGGCAGTCATTCTGCTAAGCAATGATAATATAAATACAAGTAGAAAGGGAGAAATACAGTCCTCTCCCTCAAGGAGTTTACATAATAATGTAGTAAGATAATATTTAAAAGAAAGTTGAAAAGATAGGGGAAGAAGAAGGGTGATAAGTAGAGAAAATACAGAGAATCAAAAGTGTAACCTGGGGAGGAATAGAAACATGGTTGTCTCGGAAATCTTAAAATAGAGGTTCTGGGAGAAATCAGCCAATCAGAGGAAGAGGCCTGTGGGCAGAGGGTACTTCCAATGTGAGAAATCTAGGGGTTTTTTAAGCTTTCAAGGTGAAGATGTTAGTGTGAAATTGTAGAAAGAGTCCAAACAGTTAGGAATTTAGTCTGGGAAAAGATAAGTTATATAAACTATAACAATATATAATTTAAATAAACCACAGATTTGAAAAGAACCCAAGAGACTATTTGACTCTCAAACCTTTTCTTTTCCTTTAAAGAATGACAATATAAGTCCCAGTGAGGGGACTTATAAAGGGAGGGTGTATCTATATTCGTCAGGTCAAGAATGTACACTTTAGTAAAAGTGTAAAATCATTAGGCGTTGAAGCTATAAGGGATCTCAATGATTATTCAGCCTTATATCTGTAATTTGCAGGTGAAGTCAAGAAAGTTAAATGCCTACTTTTGGCAGTTACTATCTTGAAGCCTGAAGATATTGTATTAACTGAGGTTCTAATTGTGTGAGAAGACATGAGATCTGGGTTCAAATCCTCACTCTTTTCAAGGTAATAAAGGGTACCATATGACTTTGGGTAAACCACCAAACCTCTCTCTTCATCATTTTCCTCATCTGTAAAAATGAGAGTGTCAGTTAAGATTACATCTGAGTTCCCTTACAGGTTAAATCTATGATTCCATGGAGAGAGCTTATTGTTTTCATATACCCCATAATTTTCCCCTTTTGAATTATCTGATAAATCATTCACATTGAATCCTGTAAGGCAATTTTAGCCATTATAAGAACAATGATTTGTTGGTATTAATCTCTCGTTTCTCATCAACAAACATTCCTTAAGCTTCTATCATCTATAAGTCAGTAGAAATATCAATCACTTAATAAATATTTTATTATGTGTAAAACGCCATGCTAGGAGTTGGGGATTTCAAGACAAAAATAAAGATGTTTTCAATTGAATGCTTTAGTCTTGGTGGACTTGGAGTAGGCCGGAAATGGCTCCCAATCTCTAGATTTACTTACTCTAGTCCAGACTTACTCTACTCCAGTCATTTAATCTCCATGTGCCTTAAAAAATTCCCTAAGATGATTTTACTAGACATATTTTACTAACATCTCTGTGTTGGGGGAAAGACGTTCCCAAAAAGATAGCCCTCTACACTTACAAAATCATAGATTTTCACATATCTTCTGAGCAAGGCACTAGGCTAGTTGGGACAAGAAGAGTAAAAAGAAAAGTAAAAATAAACTTTCATTTTGATTAATGAATGAAAGTTTCAAACCATAGTGTATCCACTGCAGAGATAAACACCGATTCTAATCTTCGCTTTACTTGTTTTTCCATCGTGTCCAATTCTTTGTGACCCCATTTGCGGATTTCTTGGCAAAGATATTAGAGTGGTTTGCCATTTCCTTCTCCAGCTCTTTTTATAGATGAGGAAACTGAGGCAAACAGGGTGAAGTGACTTGCTTATGGTTACACAGCTTGTAAGTGTCTGACACCACATTTGAATTTAAGTCTTCCTGAATTCAAGCCCAGTACTCTATCTATCCACTGCTCTTTCTAGCTGCTCAGACTGATCTCAGAAAATATCAAATGTTAGAATCCATGGTCTGACCTTGTAGATTCATGTGGGAGAGATTCCCCACACACCTGAATGTGCAAAAGTAAAAGCTTATTTAAAAAAAAAATAGCCACTAAGATACAAGTTAAAAATTAGAAGAAAAAAAAAGAAATAGAAATATGTGACTATATTTGTTACTTTACAGGACTCTAAAAAGTAGATTTTGACCCAAATACTATGTCTCAAATCACATTAGGACAAAAACTTATTGGATGCAGTAAGAAAGTTCGTAAGGGTTGTTTTGGAAAGGAAGTGGATCTTACCCATTTTTTCCCCTCTAATTATCAAACGACACTAAATAAGCAGCTTAGAATGAACCAGACTCACCTTCTTACTCATTTAGCTTATTGTGTTGGAAAACATTTACATAGTGAAATGTTGGTAATGGCATACTGATAACCCTGGAGCTATGAGCAAAGAGATTGCTGCTTTGTGCTAAATGTACATTTTACCCTTTTACTCCCACTAAATACCTCTGGTTGCTAATGACTTCCTCCCTCCTGGAATTCATATTTCCCAAGCAATCTGTAAGGGTAGGATAGCTGTGATGTGACAAACGCTATTAAAATTAGTGGTCATACCCAGCACAGAAAATGAAGGGAATTTCATTCCACAGGGAAACCTTGGTCCAATTAAAGGAAATTGAATGAGAGGATTTCAGTGCCTAATGGGGTATTGCCTTAAAGGTGACCTGGAGGACAGTTTATCCATCAGCTACTCTTTTGTAATTTCTTTTGCAAGAATGGGATCATTGGTCACTGGGATTGAATCATCATCGTCATCATCATCATCATCATCATCTTCATCTTCTTTCTTCTCCTTTTCCTTCTCCTCTTACTCCATTGTCTTTGAAAAATTTACAAAATCAACATTTATATCTGGTAGAGTTTCCATTTGTGCAATATTCTCTCACTGATATACCTTCTCCACTTTGTATTTATTTCCTGTGTTTTGATTTATATATGTTGATTATATTATTTTTATATAAGGAGATTATATTAGAATGCAATCTCCTTGAGGACAAGGACAGTTTTTGCCTATTCTTTCTATGTCGAGGGCTTTACACAGTGTCTAATGAAAAATCAGCACATATTTAGTGACTGATGATTTATTAATTTGTTCCAGAATAAACAGAGACAAAACTTTTATAATCAAATCCCCTTTTCTTCTGTTAACCTTTAATCTCCATTTTATATTTCTTTATCTAAAACCTGGATCTTTAAGGAATGAATAAGGACATGATAGCAGTTTGTAATTGTTTGAAAAGTTATTATGCAGAACAGAGGGATCAGACTTGCTGGGATTAGCTAAAAACATAGAACCTGGAGTAATGAGTTTTAATTGCAAAAACAAACACATTTAGACTCAAGAAAGGAAAAACTTCCCAATGATTGGAGCTCTTTAAAAACTGAATGAGGTGCCTCGATGGGGAGGATTGCTCCTTTACTGGAGACCTTCAACCAGAAGCTGAGAAGCTTGATATGTTGCAGAGGCTAGGTTTGGGAGTTTCCCCCGGGGTCTGATTTAAATTAGATGGCTTTTCCAGTTCTTTATAACTTTGAAGTTTGCAATTTTGTGCCAGCAGTCTTGGCACTCCACCTCTCTCTAGAGAGTCCTTAATTGACATCTTTCCCATTAATTTGTTCCTCTGTCTCTGCCACACACACACAAAAATGTGAGTGTGGAGAGTTGTATCATCATGCAGAAATTCCTTGATCTTCTATGGTGGCCCATTATATTGGGGACTGGAAACTAACTCATAGGAAACATTACTAAGCAATATGAAAGGGAGTGAATGTGATAGTAATGGAATATAAAGATTCCCCTGTATTGTCTTGGTTTTCAAATTAATTGTGTTAAAACCCAGAGCTTGTTAATCCCACCTCTGGGATGGACTTGTTGATGTGAAAAGAAAGTCCTGAACTGGGAGGAGCTGGTGACATAGATTTGGAGAGACAAGAGAGAGGCAGAAGAACTTTCTTGGAAGCAGCACCTTCGTGGAGGCAGAGAGAGAGACTGAGAGAATTGCTGGGGGCCACTTTGAATTGCCCTGGACTTTTGAGACCTGCCCCCTGAGCTGCCAAGGACTGAGGAGACATGGATGTTTTGCTGGTACTTTGTCTGTCTGTTTTGATGTTGTTTTGCCAGATTTGTCCACTGGTTAAAGACAGTCCTTTTGTTGAAGAAGGCCTGGAACCTGGCTGTTGGCTAAGAGCTCCTGAGACTGTCCTGCAGACAGAGAGTGAATACTGTCCACTGGTGAAGGACAGTGCTGTTGTTGCAGGAGTCTGGAGACTGTCCTGCAGACAGAGTGAATACTGTCCACTGGTGAAGGACAGTGCTGTTGTTGCAGGGGTCCGGGAACCTTTCTGTTGGTTCAGAAGTCCTGAAGAAGGATTTTCTTGTTGTATGTTTGCAGAAATCCTGGGAGAGGGTTTTGCTAATGTTTTCAGGGGTTCTAGGACTGTTCTATAGACAGAGGATGAATTAATGAAGGGACTGGCAATGTATCTTGTGACCTTGCTAAGCCTTGTCTCCCCAGGAACTAAGATTGCTGAGAACTTGCCTTGTGTCAAGACGAAGAAAAGACCTCCATTTGGGTATTAAGTTCTGTGCTTAAACTTGTTGTAACTCTGGGGTAGATTCAATTGTGATCCAGGGGTGGGGAACTTTTGACCTTTTTGTGTTCTATGGTTGAACAAATGAATGTACTTTACTTAGATTGGAAACTAATCTCCATTTGAGAAGAGGGGCTTTGTGGTGGACTAAATGAAGGTACAGCCTAGCGGTGGAGTAGTATTTAGAACAGGAACTTTGTAATTGATTGAATGAATGGAAGGTCCTGGGGTGGGGTAGTACTTGGAGATTATTTAATCACACTTAGTAAATGCTGTATTTGGAATGATGTCATGTTTTGATCTTCTCTGTTCTTAATTTGTCATCGAATAAAATGGAGAGCACCTATGCTGGTATTCTGAACCTTGGGAAGTTGCCTTTCCTTGGCATTACATTACAGTGAATAGGACAAGTAAAAAAAAAGTTTCTGTTCTAGAAAGTTGTAGGCACTGGAGAGTTCAGATATGGGGAGAAGTGTTTGGTAAAGGGTGGGGGGAGGTACAGCTAGAGCAGAGACAGCTTGGGTTCACATGTTAGATGTGGATTCAAAATTAGGTTAAAAATTTTGGAAAACTTCAGAGATTTTCCCAAATTAAAACAAATTATCTAAAGATTCAACAAATAAAATTTGTTATCATAATTATATGAACAATTACATAAGAGGGGAAAATCATATTCATAGGCAAGTTCATATGCAGGAACATTCTTTCCCTGCCTGGCAAATTTAACTGCATAGTCTAGGGTAGAGCCAAGATGGTGGAGTACAGGTTAGGACCTGTAATGGCAAGCAAATGAATACTTAGCACCTTGTTTTGGTTATTTTTTTAGCACCTTTTTTTCAGTTGAAGTATATTTGAACCTTGCCCTGATTGTATCAAGTCTTTGTTAAGAAACAGAACCTGTGGGGTCAGCCAGGTAGCACAATGAGAAAGAGCACTGGCTCCAGTGTCAGGATGACCTGGGGATCAAATCCGGGCTCAGATACTTAGCACTACACCCAGAAATAACTGGCCATGTAACCTTGAGCATGTTATTTAACCCCAATTGCTTGAAAAAAAAAAGGAAACAGCACCTTTTAATCCCACACTGGGAGGGATTTGCCAAAGACAGGAATAGGAGGGATGTAAGAGGTGGGTGGAAGAGGGAGGAGCTAATCACAGATTAAAAGCTTGAGCACAGCTCGGACAGAGCAGAACTGAGAAGTGAACACTTGTGGTGGCCAGCACTCTGTTTGTCTGCATTAGTTTGTGTTTGTGATATTTTGTACAGAAGCCCTGGGACCTTACTAGAAGCCCTGAAAGAAACTTTTCTTCTTGTCTATTTACAGAAGTCGTCGAGGACAGTTTCAGAGGTTCTGGGACCATGCCGATGATTTGTGTTGACTTCTCAGACCTTGTTTGTGGGTCTGTGTTGATTTCACAGGCAGATAGTGAATTGATGATGGTGCCAGCATTATGTATGAATGTTGTTTTGGTTATGTTAAACTTTGTCTTCCCAGAAACAGAAACTGTGAAAGACTTGAGGTGGACTGGACACCATGAGCTTCAATATGGAATGGGAAATAGACAAGAACCTGGATGAGGAGTTGGATGAGGAGCTGGATGAGGAACTGAGAGCTGCCTACCTGTGAATCTAGGCGATGGTTCCTTGAATTCAGGCAAAAGCTGGGACCATGGAAGAGGAACTATGGAATCTGGGAGCCAGCCTCAAGCCAAGATGAAAAGACCTCTCTTTGGGCACTTAGGACTGACTAAGAAGATCATGATTTACTGTAGCCTATGGGTGTGATACCTTTGTACTTTGTACCTTGTACCCCTTAAGCATGATTGAGTTAAGGATGATTGGAAACTAATCTCCAGTGAAGAAGAAAGAAAACTTTTTGATTGAGAGATTAAGACCTGTGACCTAGGGGTGGGAAAACTTTGACCTTTGTACTTTGTGCCCCTTAAGGAGCATTGCTCCTTACGGATGATTGAGTTAAGGACTTACTGAATGATATCTTTTGTTGAAAACTATATGGCCACTTTAGTGATATGTTATGTTATAATATTGTGAATGCTGTACTTTGGTTTCTGTGAATGTTTTGTTTTAGTTTACTGTTGAATGAATCGAGAGTTCACTATACTAGGTAATGAGAACCTTAGAGCTACTCACAGCAGTAGTCCTCTGGAAAGCTGTTCATGCTTGGCTTTACAGAACCCAGCTGAACTCTCCCAATATTCCCTTCCAAAACAACTTAGAAATCATGCTTCAAGTTAAATTCTGGTGCAGCAGAGCCAACAAAAAGTTGGAGGGAGATATTTTTTCCAATATAAGACAACTTAGGAGGTCCACAGGAAAGGTCTGTACCAGGGGACTCGGTGTAGTCTTGAACTATGTCAGGACTACCAGAGGCAGGCCTTGGAGGTGACTGTGAAACCAGTGGCAGTAGTATTAGTTTTGGGATCTCTCAGTCCAGAGATGGTAAGAGGGTTGGGCATTTGGTCAGAAAGATTACAGAGGATCCTTTGCTAGCAAAGGATGCAGCTGGCATTGAGGCAGCTCTATTGCCCTTACACAATTCTGGGTCACTTTTCCAGGGCCAAGAAGAACACCAGCACTTGCAACTGCAGGGGAGCAGGGGCTTTCCTGGGTAAAGACCAGAGTACATACCAGGAGAGCTTTGACCATACCTCTCCCAGGATAACACCACCTTGGAAGCACGGAAAACATTCCGACTCCCATGACTAGCTCTAAAACAACACAACAACAACAACAAGAACACAGCCTTGAAGCTTGGTGCAGCACATCTCCATCCCCTGGTAAGCAGAGACATACTTTACCATAAAATTCAAGATGAAGAAATAGACCAAGAATATGAGCAAACCACAGAAAGAGAACATGACCATGAAAAGCTCCTGTAGGAGCAGGGAAGAACAAAACATAAATCTCAGAAGACAATAATGTGAAAATACCTACAAGATAGGGTGGTTAAGTGGCGCAGTGAATAGAGCACCAGCCTTATAGTCAGGACGACCTGAGTTCAAATCCAGCGTCAGATACTTAACACAAAAACTAGCCATGTGACCTTGGGCAAGTCACTAACCCCAAAAGCCCTCCAAAAAGCAAAATAAAAAAAAATACCTACAACACAATCTCAAAGAAAAATGCTAATTAGAACTAAAGTCAGCAAGATTTCTTGGAAGAGTCAAAGAAAGAGATAAGAGTGGTAAAGGAAAAACTGGGAAAAGATATGAGAGTGATGAAAAAATTCATGAAAAGAGAATTTAATGCTTGGTAAAAGAGGCATGAAAATATTGAAGAAAGCAATATCTAAAAAAAACAAAACACCAGTATTGCTCTAATAGGACATAGAAGTTCACAGGGGGGGAGGCAGAGTCAAGATAGTGGAGTAGAAGCAGGACCTACAAACATCTCAGGCTTCCACCTTCCCCAATCCATGTAAAAAGGGGACATTAAATAAACTGCAGAACCCACAAAATGACACAGAGAAGCTAAGCTCCCACTAAGGATAGCCCGGCAGGCCGGCAGGAATTGGCCAGAGCAGTGCTCTGGGAGCCCAGCCCACCTCGACACCGAGGCTTTAGCCCCAGGGCGGGCCAAATCAGCCCCCGGTCAGAGGGACTCCAGATCAGCAGCAGCTGTGGCTGTTTCCAGATTTATCAACACATTAGATGCAAAGGACAAAGTGAGAGGTCAGTGCAGTCTGGACTTTGGGACCCAGTAAGTAGGAGTGGCTTGGCTTTTGCCCCCGGGGCAAGAAGCCTCTGAGATGCTTGCACAGCCAGCCAGCTCCACGTGGAAGCTTCAGCTCCTGGCCTGCAGAATGTAGGGGTGCTAAGCACCACTCTGAGGGGTAATCACTCTCGCTTTAACCTTCTTGGATCTGGATTGCAGTCTAGGGTGGAGCTCCTGGGTTGTGTGTCCAGCTTGCCTGAGCATGTGGAGACCTGAGATAGGGCACCCATCTAATACCTTTGGCAGCTGAGAAAACCCCAGCATTTGGGATGAAAGCTCCCCTGTCTGGTGGCAGAGTCCTACTGTGGCAAAGAGCCCAGTGGTCAAGTGACGGAGGGGCAACATGGCCAGGCAAAGGAAACAAAGCAGACAGAGATTCCAATATCAGATTCCTATTTGGGGGACAAAAAGGAGCAAAGCATGGAACAGGAGGAAGACAGTGAAGTCAGAACTCCTGCACCAAAAGCTTCAAAGGAAAATACGAGCTGGTTACAGGCCATAGATGAGCTTAAGAAGCAGATAAGAGAAGTGGAGGAAAAATTGGGAAGAGAAATGAGAAAAATGAAAGAAAATGACGAAATGAGAGTCAACAACCTGACTGAGGAAAATCACACCTTAAAAAGTAGACTAACTCAAATGACAAAAGAGGCTCAAAAAGGCAATGAGGAGAAGATTGTCTTAAAAAGCCAAATTTGCCCGGTGGAAAAAGAATCTCAAAAACTTAATGAGGAGAATCATTGCTTCAGAATTAGATTGGAGCAAATGGAAGCTAATGACTTTATGATAAATCAAGATGCTGTTAATAAGATCCAAACAAATAAAAGAATAGAAGGCAATGTGAAATACCTCATGGGAAAAACCAGTGACCTGGAAAATAGATCCAGGAGAGATAATTAAAAAAATATTGGACTACCTGAAAGCCATGACCAAAGTAAGAACCTAGAAATCATTCTCCAGGAAGTTCTCAAAGAAAACTGCCCTGATGTTTTAGAATCAGAGGGCAAAATAAAGGTTGAAAGAATCCACCCATCACCTACTGGAAAAGATGCCAAAAAGAAAACTCCTATGAATATTATAGCCAGGTTCTGTAATTCCCAGATTAAGGAGAGAATATTACAAGCATCCAGGAAGAAACAATTTGAATATTGTGGAAACACAATCAGGATAACCCAGGATCTGGCAGCTTCTACACTGAGGGATGGAAGGGCTTGGAATATGATATTCCAGAGGTCAAAGGAGATTGGATTAAAACCAAGACTCACCTACCCATCAAAATTGAGTATCATGTTTCAGGGGAAAATATGGTATTTAATGGAATAGAGGACTTTCAAGCATTCTTGCTGAAAAAACCAGAGTTGAATAGAAAATTTGACATTCAGATACAAGAAGCAAGAGAAGCATGAGAAGGTAAACAGGGAAAAGGAATCATAAGGAACAACATAAAGTTAAACTATTAACATTCCTACATGGAAAAACAATAATTGTAACTTATGAAACTTTTCTCAGTTGTTGAAAGGAATAGAAATATATATATATATATATATATATATATATATATATATGTGTGTGTGTGTGTGTGTGTGTGTGTGTGTCTATATATGAGGGTATATGGGCATATGAATACATATATGAATGTGTGCATATATGTTTACAGGTATACATAGATAGAGGGTATAGGACCAATTTAACAGGAAGGGATGATACTTAAAAGATGAAATTAAGATGTGAGGGAGGAATATAATGAGAGGAGATGGGGAGAGACAGAATGGGGTAAACTATCTCATATAGAAGAAGCAAGGGAAAATGGTTACAATGGAGGGGAAGAATAGGACTTCAAAAGGGAATGGGTCAACCTTATTCCCATTAAATTTGGCTTGAGGAGGTAATGAAATACACACTAAATAGGGTATTACCCTCCAGGAGTGTAGCGGGGTGAGAGGATGAGATGGGGCATGATGGAAGGGAGAACAAGCTGGGGGGGAGTTGGAAGCACCCACTTTTGAAAAGGGATGGGATCAAAGCAGAGAATAGAACAAGTGGGAGGTGGGATAGGAGGGAGAGAAATATAGTCAGTCTTTTACAATATATCTACTATGTTATTGTTTTGCATTAGCCACACATGTACAACCTATACTGAACTGCTTATCATCCCAGTAATGGTGGGTGACAAGGGAGGAAAGGAATTAATCTGTAATTCAAAGTTTTAAAATCAAATATTTAATATATACTATTATTAATTCTATTTTACATGTAATTGGGAAATAAGATATACAGTCACTGGGGCATGGAGATCCACTGGAAAAGTCAAAAGGGGCATGGGAGAAAATATGGGAGAGAGCAGATTGCAGGAGGGGTTATCTTATGGGACTGCTATTTTGGGGTGGTGGGTAGGGGAAAAATGGGGAGAAAATTTGTAACTCAAAATCTGGAGGAAATAAATGATGTAAATCACAAGTTAATAAAGCATAAAAAAAAGAAAAGAAAAAGCCTTGCCCAAGGTCAGTCAGATAATTATATGGCTCAGATACTTGTCTCCAAATCTAGTACTCTTTCTACTGTACCATAATGTATCACTAATCCTGAAATACCTCTCAAGAATCTCCATCTCCCTCCTTTATGTGAAGTCAATATAGCTCAAAAGTCCAAAATCAAATCCTGGGAATTTGGGCAGAATTAGATGATTTGTACTGTCTCAAAAAGAAAACAATCAACTACCCAGGTTTGTATTAGCTACCAGGCAGAGGGTGGAGAGGAAAGAGTGCAGGCCTACCAAAGGTTATTTTTTTTTAATCTAGCCTCTGAGACATGAAACAACGTCACTAATTCCATTCATGGCATTCTAAACTTCTAATACATGATTATGTTGCTCTTAAAAAATTGAGACATGAAATAACATGCAATCATAAATGGAGCCTACAAAATGTGTTATCTGATTTAAAATTCCAAAATAAATTCAAGAAAATTTGGTCAAAAAAAAAAGGTCACTGTGGTAGAAAAAAACCAACTCCTTTAAATAAAAGAATTGTCAAATGGAACAAAAAAGAAGTATAAGAGCACACTGAAGAAAATGATTCTTGGAAAATTAGAACTGGACAAGTGATAACTAATGACTCCATGAGGCGCTGAGAAATAATAAAACAAAGACAAAATTTAAAAAATCGAAATGTGAAATATTTCATTGGAAAAAACAACTGACCTGGAAAATGGATGCAGAAGAGATAATTTAATATTATTTCTTGATAATGTTATGCCATGAATTTAAATGATTCCATGATTATAAAAAGTCCATGATTAAAAAAATCCTAGACATTATATTTCAAGAATTATATCCAAATATCTTAGAACCTGAAAGTGAAATATAAATCAAGAGATCCACCCATCATATCCTCAATGAGATCCCAAAATAAAAACTCCCAGGAATATTATAGCCAAATTCTAAAGCTCCCAGGTCAAGTAGAAAATAAAAGCAAACAGCCAAAAAGGAAACACTCAAATATCATGGAGTCACAGTGAGGATAACACAAGACTTAGCAGCTTTCTCTTAAAGGAACAGAGGGTTTGGAATGTGATATTCTGTAGGCAAAGGAACTAGGATTACAACCAAGAATAAACTATTCTTCAAAACTGAATGCAGACAGTTTTTACTTTACATAAATTGGCAATACACATGTTCAACTTTATGTAAAACATTCTGAAATCTGCATTCAAAAAAGAAAGAAAGAAAACTCTGTGTAAGTGTTACAGTGCAGTAATGGGCTCCCTCTCTGCTCCTGCCCCTGAGCTTGGTGTTCCATATATCCCCATTACCCCCCAGCCCTCCCAAAACAAAAACTAATAAAAAAACAGAAGACTCAAGAGAAGCATAGACAAACATGAAAGAGTAATCATAAAGAACTCAAAGGAGATAGATTGTTTGCATTATTATATGGGAAAAGGATGTATGTAGCTCCTAGGGCAGTTAGAAGCAGTTTGTATGGACAAAGGACATGCATGTGAGTTGATTATGCTTAGATGATCTCACAAAAAAGGAGGGGTGAGAAAGAGGGATGCACTGGGACAAGGAGAAAGGGACATGTAGAATGGAGCAAATTTTCTCACATAAAGGAGAAAGAAGGAAAAGCTTTTATAGTAGAGGGGAAAATGGGAGAGGAATTGGAAGACAATGCATGAACTTCACTCTTTTCAGAACTGATTCAAAGAGGGAAGAATATGTGTGTGTCTGTATGTATGTATTTATATATGCATGCTTATATGTGTATGTGTGTATATGTACATGTGTATGTGTGTCTCTATATGTGCATATATATCTTCATATATATGTATATGCACATAGTTTGGTATAGAAATGTCCTACTCAATAGGTAGAAGGGAGAAGGGATAAGACATATCAGGAAAGGGATGATAAGGGTGAGGGTAAATCAGGTGAGGCAATGGTCAGAAGCAAGACAGACTCTTGAGGAATGACAGGATAAAAAGAGAGAGAAGGATAAACAAAGGGAAATAGAATGGAGGAAAATGCACAGTTAGTGGCCATAACTGTGAAAGTAAATGGGATGAACTCACTTTGAGAACAGTGGATAGAAAAATGGATTGGAAACTGAAACCTAAAAATGTGTTGTATATAAGAGTCACACGTGGGACAGAAACACATGCAGAATTGAAATTAAGGGCTGGAAGAGAGTCTATTATGCTTCAGTTGAAGTGAAGAAGGTATGGGTGGTGATCATGATTTCAGACAAAGCAAAAACAAATTTAGACCTAATTGAAAGAGATAATAAGGGAAACTGCATTTTGCTAAAAGGTACCATAGACAATGGAGTAATATCAAATAATTTTACATCAAGTTTTGTTTTGTTTTGTTTCATTTTCTGATAAATGCCTCATTTCTCAAATATATAAAGAACTGAAACAAATTTATTAAAAAAAACTGATAAATGGTCAAAGGATATAAACAGGCAGTTTTTAGAAGAAGAAGTCAAAGCTATCTATACTCATATTGGAAAAAAAAAAGTTCTAAATCACTATTGATTAGAGAAAGACAAATTAAAACAATACTGAAGTCATCAGAAATGACAAATGCTGGCGGGAATGAGGGAAGATAGGTACATTAATGAACCATTGGTGGAGCAGTGAAGTGGTCCAACCATTCTAGAAAACAAATGTCCAAAGGGTTATAAAAGCATGAATATTTTTTAAGCCAGAAATATCACTACCACAGCTGTACCCCTAAGAGATAAAAGAAAAAAAATAACAAAATCTATATGTACAAAAATATGTATAACAGCACTTTTTGTGTTGACAAAGAATTAGAAATCAAGGGAATGCTCATAAACTGGGGAATGGCTGAACAACTTGTGGAAATCATTGAGATAGAATACTATGTTGCTATAAGAAATGACCAGGAGTGATTTTAGAAAAGCCATGGTAGTACCTGTATAAACTGATAAAAAGTGAAGTGAGAAGAACTGAGACATTAGAGTATAAGAACTGAGAGATTACTGAGTATAAGTTATAAATTTGTGAATTTCAAAAGGTCAGAAGATGGGGAAGTCTTAGTAGTAATATTCACTCAAATAACAATGGCTCAGAGCAGCATCTAAATCAGAAGTTGAGATACACACAAATAATGGAGTAGACACATGAAGGAAAGGATGACTCAAGGCACAAACCAAGGGGGAGGGGGTGGAAGTATCAGTTATGGCCTCTACAAGAGCAGAAAAGTGGCCATTGAAGCCACTGATGAAGGACTGCAAATTTGGGAGATGAGGAATCTAGTCCTCACGAGGAAATCACTCGTGGGGAGGAAGACATTTTCTTCCCCTTTTCTATGTACTATGTTGTTGTAAAGACTAAACAAAAAGGAGAAAATGCATCCAGCCAGGAGAGATCCACCCAAAACAAACATGGACAAATAAGAATGCAGAAGGAAAGAAACCTGAGGAAAAGCAGCTACAAAGATTGTGACCCTTTGTTGCAGAGAGAAGTAGTGGGTATGGATTCTGTAAGAGACCAAACATTTCTACTCAATACAGAGTAACGCTTAGGGGAAAATTCATAAGAATTCGATGAAGAGACTTCCAGTAACCAGGAGCTGCCAAGAAACCCTTTCCCATGTGTATTTCCTACATATCTGCCATACTACTACTACTGCTTAAGTTTGCATTTACTCTGAGGAGCTTGTTTGTGCAAGAGGTGAATGTGTCCCTGGAGTGAGGGGAAAGTTTTGTACCAACTTTTCTTACTATAGTACCTTATTAAATATTTTTTTCTAAGAGTAGCTGACTGATTACCAATGGAAGCCCACTGGTAGGGGCTCAAAAGCCACAATACTCGCCACCTAAGTATGTAGGTATAGATCTTGAGTGGATTCTGGACAAATAGATAAAGATAGCAATATAAACAGCTATATAGTTATTGTATGTATATACAGAGAACTATGTATATACATATATGCAAAGATGAAAATATAGCCATATATGCATACATGTACCTACATTTTACACACACACACACATACATATATACTGGTCTATATTATATATAAGCCTATACACTAAGAACAAACTTGACACATCAAAGAGAAGAAGATTGTCTATGTGTATATATACATCTATATATGTCTGTATCTATATGGATGTCTATATCGTTTCTCTTGAGCACAGGGTAAAGTCTGTATTCAATTAACATCCCTATGTTCATTCATCTAGTATATTTCAAAGGTAGGAATTGTATCTCTTTCTGACTCTAAGACTAGCCTTTTATTCACAATGCCATGCAGTTTTTATATTTATAATCAAGATAAAACTCAATCTATTTTCATTAAAATGTGAAAAGGATAATATCTTTGTATTTTTTTTTTATTTTGGAAATAAGCTTTTATCTTCAAATGACACTGCCTTTAATATTCCTTTTAGAACACTTAAAATAATTTTAAGTCACATTTATTGCTTTGCATACAATAGCTCATATAGTTATGTAGTTAAAAATACTCAAAAACAAAGCAATACATCAGGCATTCCCCCCAAAAAATGGGAAATACATTTTGTTAGGAGAAAAAAATCTAGTTATATTAGAGAATTTGTACTTCAGTGGGTAGTTACAATTGATAATTACTTAAATCATTACACCAGCAAAACAATTCATATTAGTTGATCAGCATATAAACAGAAAGTGTTCACCATGTCTTGGTAAGCAGTAAAGAAAACAACTCTGAAAACACCCTATTTTAATGGTAATTTTCAAGTAGGTTTCTATCATATAGCATTTCTTTTTCTTCAGATTTGAGCTCATTAATAGAACATTCCTATATATACAAAGATGCAACAAACTGATACAGTATTAGTTTCAACAACAAATTAAAGGTCATGATATACATAACTTAAATACCCCCCATGCTGTGACTGATATTGGCTTTTTATTCCTCAATCATAAGCTTCTTCCCTTGATGTTCACCAATCAAGTTTTCTCATTAAAAGGCACATTCTTATCTTCGGGGATGATATCTTCATCATCGTCATCTTGTTCTAAAGGTGTTCATTCCATATTTTCTAGATTTGTGTCCAAAACTCCCTATCTTCTTGTCTTTCTATTTCTTCTTCTCATTCTGATGGTTCTGATCACGAAGTACACGAGGACCGCGGCGCTCACCACCATCAGCACCAACAGGGCCCTCTGGGTCATAGGCTTGTCGCCGGAATTCGGGGACACGGCCAGCCCGCCCCCTCCGAGCCCGGCTGGCCCAGCTCCTGGGCCGCTGCCATTGCCGCTGAGCCCGGCCTGCCCAGAAGGGGACACGGTCCTGCCACCGCCCGGGAGCCTCTGGAGGCCGGGCCCCGCAGGGAGGGCAGTGCCTGAGGCCCGGGGAGGCGGCGGGGGCTGGAAAGGCGTGAGCGGGGTCCCCGGCGAGGACGGTCGGGGGGCGTGGGCGGCCGCTCCTTCCAGCAGCAGTAACAGCAGCATCGGTGAAGACAGTTGCCCGCTTAGCGCCAGCAGCAGCGGCAAGGCGAGGCCCGCATCATCGCCGCGCCGCCCCGGCCCAGGCCCGGGCTCCGGGAGGAACCATGGGCGCACCCAAGGAGGAGGAACCGAGGGCGGAGGCCGGGCCCGGGCCACCTATCTTTGTCTGTTTTACCAAAGAGTTATCCACTTGTCATCAAGGAGGCAAAGCTTAGCTATCCACAGCAAACATTATAGGACACATTGACTGTGGTCTATAATCAATCAATCAATAAAGATCTAATACTTGCTTACTGTGTGCCAGGCATTTTGCTAAGGACTGGAAATTTTTTTTAAAAAGAAGTAAAATACAATCCCTGCCCTCAAGGGGCTTTACAATCTAATGGGAGAGACAACATGAAAGCAAATATATAGAAAACAAGCTATAGACAGGATAAAGAGAAAATAATTAACAGAGGGAAGGCATGAAGAGGGATTGAGGAGCAAAAAAAGATTGGGATTTAAAAGAAACCAGAGGGTCAGTAAATGGAGTAGCAGAGGGAAGGTGTTCCAGGAATAAGGGGACAGCCAGAAAGAATTCCCAGAGCAGATGATAAGAGTGTCTTGTTCCTAGAGAGGCCAATGTCACTGGATCAAAGTATGTTTCAGGGAGTAAAGTGTATGTAAGAAAACTGTAGAGTTAGGAAGAGGCTGGGTAATGAAGGACTGTGAATGAAAAATTGGAGCATTTTGTATTTGATCCTAGAGACCATAGGAAGCCTCTGGAACTTACTGAGTAATAGGGAAACATGGCCAGATCTGCTGTTAAGGAAAATCTTCTGGTGGCTGAATGGAGGATGGATTAGAGTGGGAGAGACTTGAGGGAGGCAGACCTAACAGCAGGCTATCACAATAGTCTAGGTGTGAGGTGAGGAGGCCTGCACCAGCGTGGGGGCAATGTCCAAGGAGAGAAGGGGGCAAATTCGGGAGATGCTGCAGAGATGAAATCAACAGGGTTTCGCAACAGCCTGGACTAATGTAAATTCTTTGATGACAAAGTATGATTTATCATTTTTCTTGATATCATGGGTGCCTTACATGATTGGCATATAATAGACCTAATAAATGCTGTTTTGTTAAGTTTTCTAACATATTTTGCCTAAGATTTGTAGAAACCCACCCAGTATGTTGTGTGTGTGTGTGTGTTTTTCAAAAGAAATTGAAGTCTAGCAGTCAGATCTCATTCTGAAAGATGTCATTTCAGATATTTGAGACATACTTTAATAGTCTCAACAGAACGACCCAGGGCCATAACCTAAGACCCATTTTTGTAGCTAATGGAAGTTATAAACATGTTAAAAGTTGCATGTTTTGTACTATAATTGGTCAATAGAACTTCATCAAGGGCAAATTGAATTCAGTATTTTTTTTCTTTTAATACTGACCTAGGACCCGAGGGAGGATAATTTTACTTAGTACTGGATATCACTCCAAAGAACCATTCAGCTAATTTATCTTTGAAGAAGTTGGCTACAAGGCCCCTGGGCCTGGTAATAAGATATTTGGCCTTTTATCTTTAAGTTATTGGTGTGAAAGTGACACGAGCTGATAATAGCCCAAAGCAGTGACTGGTTGCCAATTCTCTAGGTTCCCAATTCTCTAGGTTCCCAATTGAGCTAGTTATTTTAGCCTGCTGGGAAAAACAAAACAAAACAAAGCATAACACTTTTGGGCTTCTGGATATAGATTGCTAGGTAAAATGATGCCTTTCAGTAAAGATGCCCCACTCGTACAGCCTGCCACTGCATCCCTGCTCCTTCCCTGGGACCCTCCATATCTGAGGAGCCCAGTGAATCTCTCCCCAGGTTCAAAAACATTCTGGGGTATACATTTCTAAAAGTTACACATATTGTAGAGATTATTTCCCTAATCAGCTTCCTCTACTTCAACCCAAGCTGAGGAAAATCTCCACCCCTCAGGATAACTTCCTCTCAATTCTGAACCATACATTTATTGGATTGGACTAAAAATGTTGTAAATGCCCATATTTTTTAATAAAACCTTTAAGCAACATAGAAATGCAAATAAGCATTTCTGCTTGCAGGTGATGATGGTCTGCACCCTTTTATGTCCCACTAGGGACATAAATGTAAGAGATGTGACTTAGGACTTTCCCCAGAGTACTCCAGGAGGAGTCCCAGAAGAAGACATAGAAATAGAGCTATAGACCTGATTCTTAGCATCTCAACAATTGTTGCAGCTGCTGGGACTCAGTCAATTATTTGATCTTTTACTCTCTTTGGATCAACCAATTGTGTCTCCCTGCTTTCATGCATATTCCTTCATGCCATAAGGTCTCCCTTTCTACTTTCTGGTCATCATTTTTATAAAGGCATAAACACGGTGGAAAATTCCACTGGTGAGAGACAGTCCCATAGCTCCCTGCCAACCCAAAAAGAGAATCGTGGGAGAGAAGAATGACTTATAGTGCTGGGACACTCTAAGTAATGCAAACATGCCATTGGACACTCATTCCACCTAGCCCACCAACTTATCTAGGGGAGGAATAACATTCAGAATCTTATATACTTGGTAGTTTATAAGCTAAAAACTGCCATCTTCCTAACTGATTAATGCCATCCTCTCTAAGAAATTATACATAGGAAATCAAGCAGATGTTCTTAAATAAGATGCTACCCCTTCCAAAAAACACCTGGATTTATTCCACAACCTGTAGGACTGGGATGCATGGAAATAAAGGAATGTCCTCCACCCTGATTAGCAGAATAGGAGGGTATTTCTTTCCTGGATCATTGGGCACCACCCCTTTTTTTCCCTGCCCAGGTCTTTAGATTAACATGTCCACATCCATATGAAGCCTGTCCCCTCCAGAAGTCATCTCTGATATTGATCCCGAATTTATCTTTGCCAACTTTTTCTTCCTCTTATTGTCATCTCTCCACCAGCCTCATATTTCAAATTTTTAAGACCTTTACTCGAGAGAAGTAAATCTAGGCTCACAGTAAGAAGACATATACTGCTTTTAGCATTATTAGCTGGTTCACTTTTGTGAAAATTTCTAATTCCCCCTGAAACAGTCACAATGGGTTGAAACAGGAGGTTCATGATTTTTAATATATTTTCATGTTTCATGTTATGACCAGTTCCTAATTTAGTACTTTGGGCTAGGAGCAGTGCTTCTAATGCTTATCATTCCTAATCCATATGGCCGGTTGGAAAATGGTTTTTGTGTTTATGCTCACCCTCAACCTGCAGAATATTTATGTTTCTCAAGGGATTCATGGAGAAAGGCACATTGGTGACTGAATCTAGAACTGAACTCCAAGTTGGTGCTTCAATTAGCCATATGGGCCAGGTTAGAAGGTCATTTCATCCCAAAGTTGAACAAATCATAAGTGATTATTTCTATGTAAGGTTAAAGTATTTTTATTTTAGTTTTCCCTTTTGTGGAACTTCAATTTATGATTTCTTATTAAGATTTTTTTTCAGATTACTTAAATTACACATTTGAAGCTGGAAGGAAACTTTAGAACTCATTCAATACAATGATATTTGCATTTGACAGATCCGGAAACCGAAGCCAAGAAAAGTGGACTGATTTGTTCGAAGTCACACAGGAAATAAATGCAAGAGATATGTTTGTAAATGATATCTTTAGAAACAATACTTCTACCTCTATATCTCCCTTTTTACAGAAGAGAAAACTGAGACCCAGACAAGCTAAGGTGATTTCCAAAGTTATTAGTTTGACATTTATATGCTATTCAGAAAATTTTTTTGAGGGTGGATGAAAAAAAATCATACTGTTTGGTCTGTGATATGTTTGTAATTCGTTATAGTACTCATAGAGAGGACCTGGGTTCAAATCTTGAATCTTCTTATAATCTCTGTGATCTTGTACAAGACTTCTCACATTTTTGTTTCCTCAACCATAAAAAATAATTACTATAACATAATATATATTATGTATAAAATAATATAGAATAATAACAAGGTAGAGGTCAAAATAGAGGACCCCTAGGGTTTCTTTCATCTCTAAATCCATGATCCTATGGTTAGGAAGTGTTTTGAGACCCAATAAAAGGACTGCCTTCTAGTATATCTCTAGCATGGGTTTTGAGTCTTTAATCAAACCAGAACCTAGTAGTTGATGAAAAACTGATCTGACTCTATCCTAGAGACAGTTCATAAATCAGCTTCTGCCTGAATCTTCCACAGCTACATCATCCCCTACTAATCATTTCTTTGCTAATATAGTACTCCTTCTAGAATACTCTTTCCAGCTTAGCATTAGGGTGATCTCTGGGTATTCGTTTCCCCCAACTTCATGATAATCTATAATGATAATCATAAGCTCCTACTGGTTTGTTCCTTTAATATTGTCAGGTAGTAGAAACTTAGCCCAGTGCAGAGGCATTTAATGAGTTGGCAGAAGTGGACAGTAGCTAGTAAATATCCCCCCTTAAACCTTCAGCAAACTGTCCCACAAATATATACAGTGTCAGTGGGCAGAGCAGTCACATACACAGAGTTCTCTGGCAGCGAGGTACATGAACAGAGAACACACAGCCTCTAGCACCATGGGACTCGAATGTCCTTTCTCTTCTTGTGACATTTCCATGTTTCTCTCCACTGGAATTGGTGTCTCTGTTGAGCTGGACCCTTAGCTATAATCCATGAGACTTTCTCTGTGAAGCTTGATTCCTAACTACTGGGGTTCATTCTCTTTTGAATCTATAATTGACTGCCTTATCAGATGCAATGGATTGCAATCAAAAGCTCCTCCCTTGACTCTCTTTTCTTACTTTGCTGAAAAATGCTGCAGCCAGAAATCACAGAAGGGGAGAGGAGAGAATCCTTCTTATCCAATATAAACTTGAATAAAAATCATTGCTACAGCATTCCTAATAAGTAGCCATCCAGCTTTAAGTCCAAGTCTTTTAGAGAAGCATAATTGATGCAAAGACTTTCTGGATTAATTTGATCTCTCTATATCTTCTACCCATTTCTCCCACTTCTGTTTTCTGGGCTTAAGTAGAACAAGGTGCCTGTTCAAATGTAAGTTCTTTGAGAGTAGGGATTGTTTATTTATTTGGTTGTATTTGTATCCCCAGGGCAGACTGAGGTGTATGGTAAACAATAAGTGTGGTAGTAAGTGCTTATTGCTTGATTAATTGACCTTAGTCAAATCACTGAATGCCCCGGGATATAGTTTCCTCATATGAAAAAAGATATGTTTAGATTAGATTCCCTGTGAGGTTCCTTCCAGCCTCAGATCTATGAACTTATTATCTATGAAGTCGAATCCACCTTCCACATGTACCCTTTAGATATCTGAAATGTTATAACCCCCTCTCCTATTCCTCCCAATTATTCACTTCTACAGAGTAAATATTTCTAATTCCTTCAACTTCTCCTTATATGGTATGGTCTGGAGATACTTCACTGGCCTGGCTGCCCTTCTGTAGTTGTTGTACAGGTAACACAGTGTTGGCCATGTAGTTGGCACTCAGTATAGGGTAATATAATGACATATATAAAGGTCTTAGCTATCCCCCAAGTTGAGTTGGTGCACGCATGCTCTATAGCTTAGGTTATCTATGTAATTGAAAAGAGCGTCTTTCAGATCAGAGAGGTGAGTGTGGTATCATAGGATTGCAAGACAAATAGGGGAGACTAAAAATAGAGCAAGAATAATAGTAATGATGATGAGGATGAGAATGACGATGATGATTGATGACAACAATGATGATGAAGATAATGACCAACTTTCTTATAAAAGAAAAATTAAATTAAATTTAAATTAAATTAAAAATAATTTTTTTTTATCTTTTGCAGAGTGAGTTATATACATAATTTATTAAAGCCACACAGTAGCATCATGAGGTAACTACTAAGAACTAGCTAGGTGACAAAGTGGAAAGAATGCTGGACTGAAAGTAAAGAAGACCTGAGTTCAAATCCAGTCTCAAACACTTAATAACGGTGTGATGTTAACCTCTGTCTACTTCAGTTTCTTCAGGCGGTAATGATAGCGCCCACCTCCCAGAGTCTTCTTGAGAGTTAAATGATAAAATATTTATTTAAAAAGTCTTGAAAAACATAAAGTGCCATATAAATTCTATCTATTCTTATTATTCTCATTTTGCACAGGCTCATAGAGGTTAAATGAATTACCCATCATCACATAGCTAGCAAGAGGTAGAAGTAGGATTTGAACCTGGCACTGCCTTACTCTGAGTCCACTATTCCATACCATCAACGTTAATTAAACAAGTATGGGGCATGCCAAAAATCTGTCAAGCTAACCCTTATAGGTGTTTGGGGAGGTGGGGGCAGGGAGACACTCTTATGTCATGATGCGTCAAAAAGAAAAATAGCAGTCAGTGTGAGAATCCTTCAGTAGTCCTCTCAATTGACAGGGATTAAAGACCAAAGCCAACTCAGCATGGCACCCCAGTAAATCCAGCCTGCTAAATGAAGAGATGTTCCAACAATCTGATTCTAGAGAGTACTGTGATATTCTGTGAATGCTATGGTAGAGATGCAATAGTTTTGGATGGAAATCTTTATTTAATTCATTAGAGCATCTGGTTTGAAAGAACATCTCACTGAAAAGGATAGGATTCAATTTGGATTTCAATATGACAGTTTTCAGGATATGTCTCTAATTATTGTACCTGCCTAAACTAGAGATGGAGTAGAGAACCCATGTATTTCTTTTAAATCTAGCACAGCAGAATTCAGTCTGCTAGCTTTGTTATGGACTCTACCTATCCTGACCTCACTGTCAATGTGTGTGTTTCCTTCTTTCCTTCCTTCCTTCTTTCCTTCCTTGCTTCCTTCCTTCCTTCCTTCCTTCCTTCCTTCCTTCCTTCCTTCCTTCTTTCCTTCCTCCTTTCCTTCTTTCATTTGTCCTTAAGTCATCCAAGTATTTATTAAATGATTCCCATGTACAAGAAACTCTACTGATCACTTGGGATACAAAGGGAGGAAAAATATGGTTCCTTCTCATATGGAACTCACATTCGAATGAGGGAAGCAACATCCAAATACCTAAGTACATCATGTTATATAGTATAAATAGAAGGCAATCTTAGAGAGAAAGGACTAGAATTGAAATGGGGAGGAGAAGGAAGCTAGGAAAGACCCAAGGTGGAATTGAGCTGACACTTTAAAGAAAGACAAAGAAAAAAAATATTTAAAAAACTAATTAAGAATATGCCCCACTCGTCTTTGGCTATCCCAGTGACCTAGCCTGTTTCCATAAATCTGATCTTTCACTGAACATGACACCACTAGCTAGCCCTGGTAGTTTTCTCCCCTAAAATATTAGCTTGCATTAACCTTGTGTAGACATGACCTAAATATAATACGAACCTTACTCGATGCCATCCACCCAAATGCTTAAAATGGCAGATATATTTAAAACACCTATCCTGACAAGAATGAGCCCATGCAGATACCTCCGCTTATCTGTTTTAAACACAGCTGGTGTTCTATTAATAAACCCACAGCATTATTTCAGTTGCTTTCCTGAGCACAAACACTGACAAATCTTGTGTTAACTTTTGGCACGATTGGGATGTGGAAATTGAGGAGCAAATACTCCTTAATTTCCCCCTTTATCCTCACATTTTGAAAAAAAATGACTGTGTTTTAACTTAAAGCTCTAAACTTTATGCTTATCTTGAGGAAGAAAAGACTTGGGCTGAGGTGGGGGGTTTCAATATTGCTGCCTCCAAATACTGGAAGGGTTCTCAGTTAAAGGAAGACCCCCGAGGGACAATCATGGGGCAAATATGGAATTTGTGAAGCTAATATTGTCTTAATGTCCAGATGGTTATTAAAAATTTGAATGGGCTGCCTATGGAAACAATAGATTTCCCCCCACAGGTCTTTAACCAGAGACTGGATGACTTCTTGTTGGGTATATCATAAGGGGATTTTTCAAATGTGGTTTTGTTTTTTTGTTTGTTTGCTTGCTTTTTTTTTTTTACTAGATGGCTGCTTATATCCCTTCAAACTAAAAAGTTCCACAATTGTGTAATGAGACTTACTTTGCATTAAGAGAAGCATTTTCCTTCTTTAGAAGTTCCCTATATCAATGAAATCACAGGGATAATCCCTATTTCTATCTAATTATGAGGCAATATCATTTTTAGCTGTAACCTGAGCTCTTATTTAGGGTTTTTCCATGTCAGGGACCTTTAAAAATGAATGTCCCCTTCTCCAAAAGCAACTTCTTCAAACTCTATATGTGTTTTTTATACTTGAATTACCTATTGCTTTATTTTCCAAATTTAATTGGATAATAGGATCGTGGGTTTAGAGATGCAAGATGTCTCAAAAGGCATTTAGTTCAATCCTGTCATTTTACAAGAGGAGGCACTAAAGCTAAGAGAGGTTAAACGATTTCTCTAAGGCCATACATCAGTACTAAGTCAAGATTTCATGCAGAGTCTCTCAGATTTCTAATCCAGGGCTCTTTCCACTTTACCACTGTAGCCCACGTAGACTCTAGAGGTCATTATCTCAACACCTACTAACATCACTGAGTCAGGTCTTTAGAAGACTGACTAGTAACAGTAGTTATATTAACTCTTCCAGGTTTGGGGGGTAACCCAAAGGGACAGTGGTATTCTTCCAAAATTCTTGAGCTCCTATTCTGATGTGTCCTATTGACTCTCAACTAACCATAATTTTGGTCCAATATATTTGATCATTTAACGTCAATTAACTTTTACAATGGGATAAATTGCCCATAAGACATAGCAAGAAGTACAAATTCATCCTCATGCTGCCAAATTGGACTCACTTTTCTCTGTCTCTGAGAATGGGCTCAGATTTAAGCATTCAGTCCATGAAGTTCATTTCAAATATGGCCTAGACCATGGACAAAACCGCTCCCTTGCTTGGAAAAACAAGCATCTTGATATCAATTCACGGCTGGGTTGGGTCAGGCAGGCCACTCAGAAATTGGCTTCTCATTGAGGTTATTTATCCACAGACTGTGACATAGACTCTAGTACCTTGGCCTCTGGTACTTCCCTGACTTTTGGAACTCCCAAGAACACAGACTAGTATATAACTTTACCAATATTCATTTACCTAAATTAGTAAAGAAAAAAAAATACAAGACGGATAGAAGAAATTGCAGGGCCATGTGATTATGGCTTTGCGTGGATCTAAGTGGGAAGAGTAGGTCAATGGTGCTCTCTCAACTCAGAGGCTTAAAGCAATGTTGACTAATTGAACAGAGTCACAGAAGAAATTAACTGAGTTGTCCCTGTGGAAATCTTTTATATACATGCCCATTACCAGCACAGCAACCAATGAAAAAGGTACACAACAAGTAAAGAGGAAATAGGCATAGAATACTTATATACGCTTGTATATATCCACATGGGGAATTACATCAGGCCAAGTATGCTTTCATATTCGTAAGGGCTATGTTCTCATTGGTTAGTACCCTATTATACCTCATAAAATTATTTTCCTTACTCCATTGTGTGTGTGAATATAAAGACACACATATACACATATACATACACACATATATAAATATTCTGCAGAATTGTTACATGTATATGCATATACGTATATTATACACATATATAATTTAAATTTACTACAGAATTCTGTTTTATGTATGCATAAACACGTATGTATATATACACATATATTATACAAACACACACACACACATATATATATATACATCATTTCCCATGGAATTCTAAAGCTTTGCCACTTTATGAGAGAATGAGTTTACAAAGATTTATTTTAGAATTTGGACATCCTTTAGTGTATAAATCTTTCTGACCTAGGAGGCCATCTTAACATTTAAAGGCTGCCAATTTTCTTTATCTTAGAGCATATCAAAATGGAGATACTGACTGGAGCTGGGACGACCAGGCTTAATTTCATCCTTCTCAACTTCAACATAAAGCCGAATGCCAGCCAAAACAGCCTGGTTTCCAATTTTCAGTCATTTTTGTCTTGCTGAATTCCTGTGGGCTACTTTTGGCATCATCATGTCTTACATTGTTCTGAGCAACACCCACAATTTTATCCATAAATAAAATCATATCCTTTAAGTAGCAAGTATAGGTAGAAGTCAGAAAGTAGGGACTGGGGGTCTGGGAAAAGAAGTATTTGTTATTATTCAGAAACTCTAAGGAGACTTTTAAAAATCATGAGTCCCTTGAAAGAAGAAGATGATCACCTGGATCTCTGTTTATTAAATGAATGCATAAAGCTTGATAGTGAGAGGGAATTGCATGATCCAGAGATGGAAGGGACTTTAAAAATAATACAGTTAAATATTGTCATATTAAATATCAGAGAATTTAGGCACAGAGTGGTGAAGTTGTTTGTCCTAAATCACACAGATAATATGTGGTCAGTGATAGGATTGAAATCCAGACTCTCTGACTTTAAATCCAGTGCTCTTTCTGCTTCAGCACATTGCCTCTGCTTCTCCTCTTCTCTGTTCTATTCTTTCTCCTTTTTCTTTTCTTTTTCCCCCTTCTCCCAATGCAAAGCTTTCATGTCCTTTCCATGAATAGAATAAATTTGCTTTTTGATAACTGAGTATTTTTGCACTTGGTATACTTTCAGACCAAAAAAAGTATTCATCTAGCCCTCCTGTAAGGTGATTTTTGCCTACTTTCTGACTCTAAATTTACGTACAGAAATTGACCTCCAAATCTATAATGAAAAAAATATTCTCTAGCCATGTGTACACATGTTTGTCTATTACATACACAGACACAAACACATAGATTACTTACATATTATAACGGATTTATGACCCATTGACATTGTTCAATGATACAAGTGATAACTCATTTACATCTGTCTATTCTATATGAACCCTGTCCATGCTGTCCTATAAATATGCCATACAGAGAACATCTACTATGAAGTGGCCTTCTTCACTTTTTCATGATACTGAAAAGATCCCAGGGGAGGTAATGGGCCAGTTAGCTATAATCCATTTTTCCCATGACTAGCAAAACCCACTTTTTTTTACAACACACATTTCCTTGACTGCATCCTTATTCTAATTCTCAGGCTTATTTTGTTTGTTTTGTGGGTTCTGTTGCTGTTCGTTTATTTACTGTTTGTAGTCAATTCCGACACACCATACATTTCTCCATTCTACCCTGAGGTTTACTCAAATTCTTCGAAGATTTCAATGTTCTATGACTTAAGACAATTACAATGAACAGGGCCAAATTATGTAGTTCCCAGATTTTCTGGGTGGAGGCAACTAAACAGAGACATGGGCAACCCCACGAAGTGTACCTGGGTCATTTTTTCCATGTAAGAGCCCTTGATACACTCATTAAAATAGATTTTTAAGAACTCAAGGATTTTAGTAGTAAAAGTCTTGAAGACTTGTAATACTAGTGCCTGGGAACATTTATAGTGGATTGGATAGTTAGGTTGGAGATGAGAGTTGACTTAAGGGAGGGGTACAAAATGTTCTGGGGGGATAAAAGTACAAGAGGTTCTTTGTACCGATGACAAATTCAGCTTGTCTTACAGTCATGTTTGGGGTTAGGATGATTATAGTTTTTCAAAACTATAACATTTTCAGAAAGAGAGCATGCGCCTATATATACCTTTACAAGTACAGATGAAAATATGTCATTTGTGAAGTGTCTTAAAATCTGAGAGGATGAGTTAAAGTTTTACACGGTGGACGTTAGGAAGCCAGGCTATAGTAAACATTTAAAATGAAAAAATAACCAGATTAAAGCAATGCTTGGATGATTTTGTCCTAGTAACTATGTTCAGGTTGGATGAAAACAGAGAAAAAACAAAGAATATAGCACATTGCGGATATGATTCCATTGACTTGGGCATGACATAACAGGATCTGAAACATTCCTGGCCATCAATAAAAAAGAAATTTGTGAGCTAAAGACTAATTATAAAGGAAAACGTTTTTTTTTTTAATCTATTAAGCATGTTTCACTAATTTTGTGCGTGTGTATGTGTGTGTGCACACATGATAGAAACCTCTGCCAGTCAGGTGAACCCTATGGACCATTCCTCAGGGGAAAAAAAAAAAAAGATCTAAAAATGATTGAAGAAAGAAAATTCTAAATTCCAGTTTGAGGTTACTGAACATAACAGTGTATATGTATATACATATATGCACGTATACATATCTTTTTTATACCCAAATTCACAAACACCCTGAAGTGTAACCACAGACCTCTTGGGAATTCATGAATCCCAGGTAAAAAAAAAAAAATCCTGCTTTGGCAATGACTGAAATTGTTCCTGGTGATTAAAATTTTGTAATAATAATAATAATAATAATGTTTTCAGGTTATAAATATGACTGGTATAAAATAGTTTTCTTGTGGTCAAGCCCTGCTTGGTGGAGATGACCTAATGATATAGAAAGTTCCTCACTTTTTCTTTTAATTCCAGACTACCCTCTATCGCCTAATACATGGAGGTGCCCATTCTGTGATCACTTAGTCAACAGAGATCACTCTTGTCCTGCCCATCCTGTGACCACCCAATAGATGCATCATCTCTGGCCTTCTGCAAAGTCAAGGTAACAGTCTATCAATTAATGAGATTCTATATTTTATTCTGCTTCATTTGTATCATCCTGGTATCCAGCCATGAAGACAGAGGGCATCTTAGAATGGGAGGAAGATCTGGGGTCCCATTCATTAAATTGGGCCATGTCCCTCTGATAATTGATTATAGGCTTGGATCTCTGCCTCAGTCATTTTTTATTTCAGATTGGACATTTTTGTGCCCACAGTAGACGTCATTATTTCCACGAGCACTGTTTTATCACTATTTGTTTTCCTTGATGTATCTGTGATCTCATTAATGGGGGGATTTCTTTCAACAGTACCTTCAGTCATTGGTTTGGCTAGACGATATTGTATTTTCCTCAGCTGAAATGTTACACATAGCAAACATTTGTTTTGAATTTGAATTTGATTTGATTTGGAAAGTGGCATGTATTTGCCAAATTTTGTCATTTCTTTCTCTACAGCATAAATTATATACATCCTGTTTTCTCAAATCACACAGTCACCGCACTGGTCCAGGCTCTCCGAACTTCTCCCATGGACCACTGCAGTAACCCTATATTTCTCCCTGCCTCAAGTTTCCCCCACTCCCATCTATCCTTAACACAGATGCCAAAGTGAATTAAGTAAAACCATTCATCTCATGACCTTTGACTGTCATCTCCCCACCATTTCCCTCCAAAAAACCTCAACAAATTCTGATGTCTGCCTATTAGCACTAGAATAAAATATGAGTTCTTCTTCTTGTCATATAAAGCTCTTCAAAACCTGGATCCTTCCTTTTATTTTTCCAGTCATTTAACATGTTATTCCTCTCCCCACACTCTGCAAGTCTAGTCATTCTGACTTTTTTTTACTGTTCCTCATTCACTATTTTTCATCTTCCATTCCTATGTGTTTGTACTGATTGTCTTTCATGCCTGGAATGTTCTTTCTCCTAACCTCTAACTTTCTGTATCAAATGCAACTTTCTCTAAAAATTGTTTGCTAGTTCTCTGCTTCTCCCCCAACTGGTGTCAGGTTCTAGTGCCTTCCCCCTGTTGACAACCTTCCATTTACTAACCACTTATATGTCAATCAACTATCATTTATTAATGATATTGGCTACTAGGTGCCAGGCATTGTGTTAAACACTGACAGTATAAAGAAAGGCAAAAAACTAAAATCCCGCTCTTGAGGAGCTGGTCATATGGAGTAAGTCAGGAAGGAGACCATGTTATGAAGGGTTTTACAAGTCAAACAGAAGATTTTATATTTGATCCTAGAGGTAATAGAAAGCCACTGGAGTTGATTGAATAGGAGAGTGACATGGTCAGACCTGTGTATCAGGAAGATTAAATTTGATAGCAGAGAGGAGGGTGGATTGGAATGGGAAAGAATGAGGCTGGGAGTCCTATCAGAAAGCTATTGGAATGGTCCAAGCCTGAGGGGATGAGGTCCTGTACCAGAATTGTTGTAGTGTCAGAGAAGAGAAGGGACTATATTTGGAAAGTAAAAATGACAAGATTCCAAGCTAATTGGATATAGGAAGTGAGAGGGAGGGAGGAATTGAGGATAGCCAATAGGTTGTGAGCCTAGGTGAGTAGGGGGATGGTGGGAACCTTGATGATACCAAGGACATTAGGAAGAGGGGACAGACACTTCCTTTCGGACATGTGATTCCTGGAGGGCCAGAAGCTATATGTGATCATGGTTAACTCTTGTTCGGTTAGGAATTCTGCCCCCAGATGTAGTTCTTGAACTCTAATTTTTAAAGGTTAAAAAAATGCTTCCTGGTGAAAAACAGAATTTAGTAGAGGCATGTAGGAGAGTTTGGGGAAAGCGTCAGAAGCTAGACATTGAACCACATTCTATGACCCATCAGGAAGCAAACGACCACAAGGATAGTCTCAGATGAAGGTACAGAGAGGGGAAAGGAGAAGATACAGAGTCAGGAGTAGGAAATGAACACAAAGAGGGCAGAGAAGTCTGTGTAATGGGCTGGAAGAAAGCAATGGTCATGCTCCGAGATGTGTGAAGTAATTAATCCAAGACACCTGGACTCAGGGCCTCCAAATTCCCTCAGAGCCTGTAGGATGTGAAGATTTTTGCTTGTGCTTTCCCTTTGCTGGCTCCAGCTCAAGCTGGAAATACAAGACTCGAATTTGGGACTCTGTTCGGATGGTATTTTTGTCCTGTCATGTAGGAAGTGTTGGAAATAATAAGGTTGTTTTTAAAGACATCATTCCTTGGCTTTCTCTGGAAGAAGGAGGATTATTCCAAGGGTAGATGACAGCCTCTGGAGAAGTGAGAACAACAAGAAAGCTGTTCAGAATGGAAACAGTATTAGAACCTTCTATAATAAAAGAGTGAGGTAGCATGAGGCAGAGGAAAGATCTGGAGCAGCAGGTCAGCAGAGCCCACATCAAACCATCAAACTCCACCTCCATCATTTACTGCCTACATGACCTTTGGCAAGGCACTTAACCAACCAAGGTCTGCAAGTGTACAATTAAGGGATTGGACTAATTGAGTTCTGAGGTTTCTTCCTTCTCTGGATATATAAACTTATGGTCTTGTGAATTAGAGGACCTGGATTCAAGTCTTTCCTGTGAGTCTTGCCACCTGAATGACTTCAGACAAGTCCCTTAATCTCCATCGGCCTCAGTTTCCTTATCTGTAAATTAAGGGATTATTCGTTATGGTCTCTATGGCATCTCCCAGCTCTAGAGCTTTGCATCTAGAGTTGGAAGGACTTTCAGAGGCCATTAAGTCTAACCCCATATTTTATTCAGATGAGGAAACTGGGGTCCAGGGAGGTTAAATTACTTGTCCAAGGTCTCACAGGTAGTAAGCATGAATAATGGCCCACATTTATATATTGCTTTAAAGTATTCAAAGCACTCTAGAAAAATTATCTCATTTAAGATGCATAATCCTGTGAGACAGGCTTAGCAAATATTATCATCACAATATACAGATGAAGAAATGCAGACCCAGAGACTTAACCAGGGTGATAATTGTCTGAGACAGGATTCAAACCTAAGTCCTCCTGACTCTAAAGGATGGATGGATTCCAGAGCTCTTTCCACAGTGAAATACTGCTTCTCACCACATACATTGCCTTTTGGAAAACCCTTATCCACTTTTGTAAAATTCCTAAGTTGAAATTTAATGAGAAAAACATATTCTGAGAAAATTTTTGTCATCATCAAGTTCCCCTGCAGAAGGAACTTTTTTTTTTACTTAAAAATCATTCAGTCCAAAATTTAGCTTTAAAAAACTCAAACCTGTTCTTCTCTCTCCAGTTTTGCTCATCTGCCTTCACCCCCAATCTGTGAATTTATGTAAGATATATATATATATATATATATATATACACATACAAATAGTATATATATACAAATAGATTAATTGCAGAGAAAAGCTCCAGTTTGCCTTGTTTTCTAGTGCCAATCCACTAAGCAGCTGCATTGGTTACTATTTCAATAACTGTACTCATTTCAAAGAAAGCCAAGTATCACAGCTCCTTGAAAAAGCCTCAGAAAGTGACTAAGCCCTCAGGGTAGCATCGTTTTCAAAGAGAAAGAGGTTCACAGTTTACTCTGCTATTTATAACAGCCTGAAAGAGAAAGGTTAAATGCGTCATTGTAGCAGTATCCCCAAATTTGAGATCTGCCAACTATTTACTTGGACTGGAAAGAGCGAATGGAGAGGTTGAACATGCAGTCTTTTCCCAAAACATTGCCATCATCATAATAGTTGACATCCCCATAGTGCTTTTCATGTTTCCAAAGCTCTGTGCACACATGATCTCATTTGAGCTCCTCAACAACCCTGAAAGGGAAGCATTGCAGTGATTGATACATTTGTTATATAAAAAGGGGAAACTGAGACTCAGATGAAGAGACTTCCTCACGGTGATGTAGTTATTTGGTGTCTGAGGTGGAATTTAAATTGATAGTTTCCTCATCCAAGTTTATCTCATGGACAAGGATGAAGTGGAAGAAAAATTAGTCAGTGTTTCTCAAGGACCTACTACATACCAGGCACTCTGCTAAGAACTGAGGTTATAAAGACAAAGAATAGTATCATCTCTCTAAAGGAACTCACAGGTTAAAGTGGAAAAAAATATTTTAAAAAACCATGCACAAACAAGATACATACAAGATAAATTGAGGACACTCTCAGAGGAAAATAGTAAGATTAAGAAGAATTGGAAAAGACTTCTTTCAGAAGGCAGGACGTTAGCTGAGACTTGAAAGAAGCCAGGGAAACCAGGAAGGAAAGATGAGGAGGGGAAGAGTCCCTGGCATGGACGACAACGGTGAAAATGCTTGAAATTAGGAGTTTGAATGCCATATTCAAGGAACAGTAAGGAGGTTGGTGTCACTGAATGGTAGAATATTTGGAGGTGTGTGTAAGGTTTAAGAAGACTGAAAATAATAGGAAAGGTCAGGCTGTGAAGGGCTTTAAAAGCCAAACAGAGGGTTTTATATTTGATCCTGGAGATAATAATGAGCCATTGAGTGAGGGGAGAGGTGTGAGGAAAAGTGATATGGTCAGACCTGTGTTTTAGGGAGATCAATTTAACAGCAGAGCAGAGAACAGATTGCAATGAGGAAGAGACTTCAAGTAAGCAGAACAATTATCAGAATATTGCAAAAGTTTAGGGATGAGGTGGCAGTGGTGTTAGAGAAGAGAAGGGGACAGATGTAGATAAAGGATGCAATGCATATATAAATGGCAGAATTTGACAGCTGATTTGATATGGAGAGGAAGAAAGACTGAGGAATTAAGAATGGCAAATAAATTATAAGCCTGGGTGATTAAGAGGACTGGTAGTGCTCTCACTAGTGATAGGCAAATTAGGAAGAGAGGAGGTTTGGAAGGAAAAGATAATGGTTAGTGGGATGATATTCTACTGATTCTCTTATTTGCAGATGACATTTTGTTCATTGCATCAAATTCCAAAACACTGACTCAAACTCAAAAGAATAAAGTCTAACAATCCACACATGAAAAATAAGTGGATAACTACTGCCAAACCAAGTCTATGATGTCCATTTGGATGGACAATCCATTTATCTGGTTCATTATAAATATTTTAGAAAAATGCTAAAAATAAAAATTTTAATGGAATCATTATTGAATTGCAGTAAGAGAGCTAGATGCATTGGAACTGAAAAAAAATATACAAATTTAGTGAAATCCTTCCAGATTTTTGACTGTGTAGATGCAACAACAACAACAAAAAAATGAACTGTGAATTACCCATGTTCAAAGTGTCTGGAAAGAAAGATTTTTTTTCAAAAACTTCCAAATTTTATTTAAATGTATCTTTAGTAGGTTAGGTTTGTTGTAGAACATTTCCTATCATAGGAATGGAATTGGAATTTACTTTGCTTCCTTAAAAAAAAATGAAGCCTGACTGGGTAAAGGAGAAATTCTTGATAGAGAAAGACTTTTGTTACAGCAATTAGCCATTTGTCCAGTTAAAAAGAATGCTTTCTCTGATGCTTATTAATTTATTTTACTTGATTTCATTATTTCGTCTGATTTCCTGCAGAAGAGAGTGTGGGTTGGTAGAAATGAAAATTACTGCTGGTCAGATTCAGGCACTTATTTATAAGACTGATTAGCTCATTAAAAGAGAACAATATTTCTTTCGCACACAACCATTTCTGAAAACACATACACATTTATTTTCAAAGCAAAGATGGTAAAGAAGCTGGAGATAGATTAAGAATATGCTATAGGAAAATGTAATTTGTATTTCTGGACCAAACCTTAAAATAAAGAAATGACAAGCTCCTGGTCAGGAGTGGAGTGAAACCAACCAGGGCTAGTCAGACTATATTTCCCTGGAGTATGCCAAATGCAATGAAAAGGGATTTAATCTAGAAAATTTAGGGGAAGGTGGGAGAAATGGCTATACTTTCAATAATAGAAATGCAAGAATCACATAACTTTAAAGCTGTAAGACACCTGGGTGGTCATTTAATACAACCCATACATGAAGGAATCCGCAGTATGACATAACCAACAAGTCATTCAATATCTATTTATAGATGTTTAAGGAAGAGAAGGGGAATAACTCTTTAAGGAAGCCTATCCCTTTTTGGGAAGGGATTTTAATTCTAATTTTTAGGAAGATTGCCCCCCCCCCACGTCAAGGTTATATTTATCTGTTCTTTGTTCTACCCTCAGGTCAAAAGCAAAAAAAAAATGTATAATCCCTTCCTCATGTGATAACCCTTCAGGCCCTTGTGTAGTGGGGGACTGGCCAAGGATTCCAGCCCTTACGATCTTGTGCAGAGTGCCTCTGATGCAATCCCTTATGTAGAAGAGGCTGGAGAACTTTCTTCTGGAGAGTTATGATGAGATCTAAATAGCACAGGACAAGCGCAGATCCCTGAACCACTCCACAGGAGACCTCATGCCATGATGATATTAAACCATTAACGAATATCCTTGTGGTCCAGCCATCCAACCAGTTCTAAATCTGCCTGATTCTTTGGTCTTCTAATCCATTGCTCCCTATCTACTCCATGAGCATAGAATAAGATAATTTCTCAAAAGTCTTTGCTAAACTCTGTGTAAATTACATAGTCAGCATTCCCCCACTTTACTAATTGTGATAAAACAGGAAATTTGGTTGGTCTGGCATGACATTTGTTTCTTGATGAAACCATGCTGGCTCTTTGTAATAACAACTTCCCTTTTTTGATATCTGCCAACTAATTCTTTAAGGACACTCTCTAGGATTTTCCCAGTTACTGAAGTTAATCTCAATGATCTCCAGGTAGCTTTTTCCTTGTTCAAAAGCAGAATATTTGCCCTTCTACATCCTTATGACACCTTTCTTATTTTCTGTAATCTTTTAAATATCACTAGCAGTGGCCCATAGACACCAGCTTAATGTCAGAAAGAGAAGAGGAGAATAAAGCTGAAAAGAATAATCTTGGGAATTTAGTTACTGCTCTATCTCAGTCAATAATAGTGTGATAGGCCCATCAAAAAAGCTAAAGCAATTAGGAGCTACATTAAATGATTCATGATCTCCAGCAATAATGGGATGATGGTCCTTCTGTATTCTGCCTTGGTTGGATTGAATCTGAAGTGCTCATTTCTGGAAAACACCTGTCAGGAGAGATGTGGAAAAGTCCGAGATTGTTCAGAGGACAATAACCAGAGTGTTGAAGGGCCTTAATTCCACATCATATGAGGATCAGTTGAAAGACTTGGAGACACTTAGCTTGGAGAAGAAAAAGTTTAGGAGGAACATGGTTGCTGTGTTCAAGTATTTGAGGAACTGTCATAAGTAAGATGGAATCAACCAGTTATGGTTGGTCCCAGAAATTAGAACTAACAACATTAGGCAGAAATTTCAAAAAATAAAATTTTAATTCGATGTCAGGAAAAAAACTTCCTCCCAATCAGAGCTATTCAAAAGTGGGATGGGCTCCCTGGAGAGGAGAGGGCTTTCCCCTCACTAGATATCTTCAAATAGCAAGCATTTGTTGAGTATGGTCAAATAGATTTAAAGTACATACTATATTCTGGTCATTGTGTCAAATAGTGGAGGTATCAACAAACAGCAAAACATTCTCTGTCTTCAAAGAATTTGTGCTCTGGGAGTGAAGTTGTAAGAGGCAGGAAACAATATGTATATAGATTAGGTCAATTGCAACTGGGGAATTGTGTAAAAAGATCCATGTTTAGGTTCAGGTTCAGAGGCCTACTAAAGTCCCTTCCAATTCTGAGATTAGTTTCATTTATTATTGTTGTATGGGAATTTATTTTCTTATAAATAACTTCCTTTGGGTAGAGCTCTGCAATGAAATCTCTAGTTTAAACGTTATGGGCATTTAATCAGTTTATTTGTACACTTAGAAATTGCTTTCCAAAATTGACGTACCATTTCACAGGTCCACCAACAATGTATTAGTATATCTATACAACTTCTCCAACACTGATTATCATTTTTGGAGGTTATTTTTGCCAATTTTCAGGATTTAAGGTAAAACTTCAAGGTTCTTTTGATTTGTATTTCTCTTATTATTAGTGATTTAGAGGATCCATCTGTTATTGTTAATCTCATTACTTGATTTGTTCCTGGTTATGATTATCAGCTGATGATAATCCTTTTCTCACTCTTAAAGTGTGATCAGGCTCCTAGCACCTGATTTAATGAAGGAAAATGCAGGTGTCTTTGTGGCCTGGGAGTCAAGTTTAAATCTAAAGTGACTCAGGTAGCTCTTAAGAAGTTTTAAAAAGATTCTTAAGGTTACATACATGGATAATTGAATAATTGAGTTGGTGGCAGAGGACTCAGCTGGAATGAGGATTTTTGTTAAGCTTTTCATTTTACAAGCATAATACTAAAAGTTACACCTATTTATTGACTATTATAAAAAGTGTTACTTAGAGCTCAAGAGATATTAAAATTGGAAAGAAACTTACAACTAGAACCTAGAACATTATACTGGAAGGAACCTTGAAATATGGAACACAGAATCTCAGAATGCAAGTTAGGTTAGAAGACAAATTGTCGAAGCTGGAAGGGAACTTGGAGCTTACTTAATTTGAGTCCTTCATTTTTTTTTTTAAGCAATCAGGGTTAAGTAACTTGCTCAAGGTTACACAGGCCAGTTATTTCTGGGTGTGGTGCTGAATATCTGAGCCCAGATTTGATCCCCAGGCCATCCCAACACTGGAGCCGGTGCTCTTACTCGCTGAGCCACCTGGCCACCCCTAAGCAATTGGGGTTAAGTAACTTGTTCAAGGTTACATGGCCAGGTGTTTCTGGGTGGGTGCTAAGTGTCTGAGCCTGGGATTCAATCCCCAGGGCATCCCGACACTGGAGCTAGTGTTCTCACTTGATGTGCTACCTGGCTCCCCCGCGTCCTTCATTTTACAACAAAGTAAACTGAAGCTCAGAAAGAAGTATTTTGCTAAAATTCACAAGGTTAGTTGATGCAAATGGTTTTATTTGATTTGTATAGATAGTTCTATTTTGTTTACTTCTCATGGTTCCCTTTCCACCCTCCCTTTCAGCTCTAGAAGCAATTATCCCTTCTTTGATACCACCTTTTTTGACCTCTCCTATATATTAAATCATTCCCAAACTTGATAGGTAGATAGATGGATTGATATAAGATATGATGTGATATATGATATGACAATGGACACTTCTAATGAATAGTAACTAATATGGGGATGGAGAATAGTTATCTTATCTAGATAGCCTCAGTACCTCACATTGTGTTTGAACTTTATAGGTATTTAATCACATATCCAAAATCTAACTCATTATCTTTTCCTCCAAATATATCCTTCCTGTAAACTTCCTCATTTTTATTGATGGCACCACCAAGCATTCTTCTAGTTGTCCAGATTTACAAACTTGAATGTTTCTACTAAATACAGAAGTAAATCTTTTTTTGTTGTTGTTCTTTTTTTTTTCCCCCAGTAATATAATACACGTAATAAAGGCAATAACCAGGAATAGATTGATAGTGAAGATTGATTTTCTAGCATTCCATTCCCCTTGGTTCTGGCTTCAGTTCATTTATGTATCAAGCCAGAGAGGCATTTCAGAATTTCTAACTCTAAGTCAGAAAGTTGTTTCTGACAAAGAACTATGAGTTTGGCCCCAGACAAAAATTGAAAGAAACAATTTTTCTTCAAACCTGGGAGCATTCTTCCTGGCTTCCAGGTCATAGATTGATATAGATATGGATGGAACCCTAGAGGTCATCCAATGCAACCATTTTATTCACAGACAAGCAAATGAAGCCAAGTTTGGTGCATTATACTTCTGCCTACAACTGAAGAGTTATCCATCAGTCTACTTTTATCAAAGAGAGGCTTTCTAATCCCTACTGCATCATAATTGAACTGAGAGGCCAGAAAGTAGTCTTGAAGAAATGAAAATGAGAAGCTGGTAACCAGGGACATTATCCAACAAAGACCATGAGACCAACAGAGAGCAGAGAAATCATACCTTCTCATGGTCTCTGAAAAATATCTAACACAGTGGACCTTTTATTTAATAATATGTACTTAGAAAGGCATTATCACAAAAATCTAAACATACTTCCCCAACATGAAGGAGAGTAATGGGAATGTAAATTTTAAAGATCTTCCCTGCCCCTAGGCTAAAGTGCACCAGGAGCCTGGGGTGGGAGGCTTGTTTTTCAGTAGATACTTCTTGATTGGCCAGTGAGTCAATAAGGTTGTTACATTTTCTGAGCCAGGAGAAGGCTATATAAGCCCATATGTGTAGCTTTGTTTTGGGGCTCACTTTGAGAAGTGTTCTGTGATTTGATGAAACTCTGGGCTAGCCGTTGTCCAGAGCCCCCCGGCTTTGAAACCCAGATGTTGTTTGGTATGAATGTAATGGTTGGACAGTTTGGAAATCTGTCTACTTGATCTGTTTCTGTCTTGATAATTCTGTCTGTATATTCTGAAGTTCGGGGTGCTGACCTTTTTCCCCTGAACTAGGTAAACGATACGTATTTGACTGATTAAAGTAAGCTTGTGAACCCATTTTGAGTTGCTTTCCTTTAACAAAGCAGATCTAAGAACCTGTGTTGGCAGCGACCCTAAGGACGCTTGGGGTGCTTGCTGCTACAAGGAGGCATAATTCACCTGTCCCCTGCACAATCTCAGTCTCTATACAAGAAAGGGGATTAAGTTCACAGTTTAGCTCAGTTCCTATAGAGTTACAATCAGAGTTCAAAGATCAAAACCCCCTTTGGACTCAAGTCTCAGGCACACACGTTTCTCAGGATTTCTTTGCCAAGAAACTGCAATCCATGGTTTCCATGCTTGAAACTCCTATCAGTAGGGATTACCTTCAGCACCTGATGCCCAGGACAAAGAACAAAGAACAAAAACAAAGCCCTAGGCCTATTTCTTGGAGCCAGAACTGGCGAAAAAAAGAGAGAGAAGAGGAGGAAAGTACCTTCACCTTTCATGGTTCAGTACATGGAGTCCACGTAAGAAGACAGGAATCTTGGAGAAGAACACAGATGAAAAGATGCTGGACAAGAGCTTGCAACTCAGGTCTTGCCCCTTTGAAAAATGCCGGCAGTAAATGAAAGGAGGCCACGCCTACCCCCGCGGTAGGGGATGTAGCAGGCCAAACTGAGCACACTCCAAAAGTCATCCAGGGTTACACATGCATATCTGCAAGATTCTGTGCAATACCCAGATATAGATTTAGCAGGGGATCCCTGTTGCTTCTGGGATCTATGACAAAATCATTAGTCTAAACTTTAAAGCCCTTTACAATCTACTTTTCTAGCCTAATTTCAAACAATTTTCATTCCTACAGTCTCAGTTTGACCCAAGGTGGATTACTAGCTATTTTTTATAGACTTTGTTCCATCTATCATCTCCATGATTTTGCCCAAGTGTTCCCCCATGGTTGGGAACATGTTTCCAGCTCATCTCCATCTCATACAATCCCTAGGTCCCTTCCAAGCACCTCTCCTGGTTCCTCTCTTCCACCAGGCCTTTCCTCATCTTCCCACTTGTTAGCATTCATTCTCTCCCTCTGGAAATCACTTTGTATTTATTTTACATGGAGTCATTTCTGTGTTTTTGTTTTTCGTCTTTGCAAACCTAGTGCCTTGCCCATAGTAAGTGCATAACAACTGAATTATACTGAGAGATTTAATCAAATTATCAATGCAAATATGTAAAACGTGACTAATTTTTCCTTTTTCTGTTGAAATCTATCTTTAGTCTTTGGAGACCCTAACGAACAAATTGTACATGATTACTCCTACAATTTTACTCAAGCTACCATGTCTTCAAAATAATTCTCCAAGCCTCACAAGGAGCATGTCCTTCTCATTGTCTTTCTATGAAATGCCTCTGAAAATGTTCCCTTTTCTTCAAGGTAGAAATGCTAAAAATAACGTTATGACAGACTTCCTTGGTAATGCAGGCGCACCCACCCTCTGCTCATATTCCCATTGTTGGCACTACCCAATGTTCCGTTGGCTGCCATCATGTTCCCCTGTCACAGGAGGCGCCGATTTTGCCTCATCTCCTCCTCCTTCCACTTAGGTACCAAGGAGAAAATTATAAGGGATTCCTGACGAACTCTTTTAAAAATTAGCATTAGGTTTCTTTAAAAAGTTTAGCAAACATAAACGGAAATGTATGGCTTTAGGAATAGAGGAAGAAATGATCAAGCTTTTAGGCTGACCTATTACTTGCATAGAATAGTTCAAATACTATATGAATTTCCTTTAGAATCCATGTTAATACTGAAGACTGTCACTTTCAAAACTCTTATTTTAAAAATGCATTTCTTGGGTTGTTGTTACCTCTACTGACCAGGAATATTCTCTGACCAAAAGGTAGTACCATGGATTTGAAGTATCTGGGTTCAAATCTCAACTCTGCTACATAATACTATAATAGTATATATTATGTAGATATACATATAATTATAATATTAATATATATTATATAATACTATAACAATATGTATTATGACATATATTTATATATAAGTCATAATGACATTAAACAACTCACTTTAACCTATGTGGGCTTCTGCTTCTCATCTGGAACAAGAGGGGGCTGAACTAAATAACTGCTAAAGTGCCTTCCAGATATAGAATGAGGATACATGCCTGATAGCATCATACATCCCTATTACCTTCAACGGCTTAGCCAGGTATGATGGCCAAAGAGGGCAGTGGATGTAGGCAGTAAGATAAATGGAAAGGAAGGTAGAATGTGAGTGACCCTGCAAAAGAAGAGACGATTGAATTTTGTGACAGATTGGCTGTGGAGGATAAGAGAGGAGGATGAGTTAAAAATGATGACCTTGAGACTTTAAATCTGGAGAAACCCTAGCTTTCCTAGAAGTTCAGGTCAAGAACCACCTCCTACATGAGTTCTATCTTGATCGAACCAGCTGCTGGTTCCCTTCTGCCAAAATTACATTGTATTTGCTTTGTATATATTTTGATTTGCTTATATGTGGGTGTGTTGATTCGTCTAATATAGGGTGAGTTCCTTGTGGGTAGGTACTGTTTTATTTTTATCTTTGAATCTCCAGGATTTAGCATAATTTCTAGTACATAAGTGCTTAATAAATGTTTGTCGACTGACGGATTGATTGATTAGAGGTGTTCCAGCAGATGGTAACCATTTCAATTAAACTTAATTCATTCTATAAACTTTCATTAAGTACCTATTTGTGAAGAGCAATGTTTTAGATGCTTAAAGAAATACAAAGGCATAATGGTCCCTGACCTCCAGAAATTTACATTTTAGCTGAGTATTGAAATAACTAGTGCAGTGTTTCTGTGTAAATACATATGCATGTATTTCTGCGTTCACAGGTATGTGTATATATGAGCTATACATGTATATATGTAAACAGAATAATATATGATGGCTAACACTGGGTGTTTTACAACTGTGCACATGTAGGTAGGCAAACCTGTGTTTTCAGTATCCAATCTAGTCTCAGACACTTAGTAGCTCTGTGATACAGTGAAAATCCTTTGATGTCTCCTAGGAGATCCTCACCTATAAAATGAGGATAATAATAGCATCCGCTCTCCAAGGTTATTTTGAGGACAACCTGGGATAATATTTGTGAAGCACTTTGTAAATCTGGATGCACTGGATGAATACTATGCATCACCATCATTGTCACAGGAAGCTAGGTGGTACAGTTGATACAGGAATGGACCTGCAGATAAGAAGACTCATCTTCACAAGTTCAAATCTGCCCTCAAACACTTACTAGTTGTATGACCCTGGGCAAGTCACCGAACCCTGTTTACCTTAGTTTCCTCATATGTAAAATGAGTTGGAGAAGGAAATGGTAAACCTCTACAATTGTCCCTACCAAGAAAACCCCAAAACAGAGTCATAGAAAGTTGGACACAACTGAACAAAAAATGACAAGGGATTGAACTAGATGACCTTTGATGTCCCTTAGAGTCCTAATATGGACTGTTATCTATGATCTTTCCATTATAGAAAACTTGTCACTATTATTATATTTTGGGAAGAAAATCAATAGGAGTGTATAAGCCGGGGACGGATCTTTTGGTCAGGAAAATCAAGAGAAAAGTGATCCAGCCAGATCCAGACATGCCAGATTTCATATAGGCAGTGGGTTTTAAGTTGAGTATTGAATGGTGTATAAGAATTCAGCAAATGAAAACAAGCATGAATGATTCACCAGGCATTGGTAACAGTTGTAGAAATGGAAGTGAGAGAGCCTAGGTAATTATTTTTGTTTTCTTTTCCAGGATTTAAGGTGGGACATAATAATTAAATCAGTCTGGCCAAACTGCAAAATATCTGTCAAGAATAAGTTATGAAGGGGACGGCTAGGTGGCGCAGTGAGTAGAGCACCAGCCCCAGAGTCAGGAGGACCCGAGTTCGGTTCTGGCCTCAGACACTTAACACCCACACAAAACAACTAGCTGTGTCACCTTGGGCAAGTTACTTAACCCCAAGTGCCCTCCAAAAGGCAAAAAAAAAAAAAGTTATGAGATCATGATAGAAAAGTAAATAGGACATTGTGAAGACCTTTCAAGGCCAGGCAAATTAATTTGAACTCTGTTCAGCAGAGGAATAATACATTAACACATGCAGATTTATGTATATGTAAGCTAGTCTAACAGTGCTATGGAGGAAGGATTGGGGAGGAGAAAAATGTAGACAAGAAGATAAGTTCAAGGGCTATTGCAATAGTCCAAGAAAGTACTACTAATGTAGCAGCAGATGAAAAATAGAGGGAAGAATAAATATGTGACTTTAAAGAAGTCACTTAACTACCCGAGCCTCAGTTTCCTTTTCTGTAAAACCAATGTAAGGGGGAGGAGTTGGAGTAGGTGGCCTCTGATGCTCCTTCTAGTCCTAATTATGTAATCTGTGATCTATGATCTTTCTGTTATAGACAATTTGTCAGTATAAGGAGGATGATAGCACACCTCAGGTCCCTTTGCAACTTCAGAGATTCTATAATTAGGAAGCACTTGTCCCCAAATCAGACTTGATAGCTAACAGGCAAATAGATGCAACCTAATTCATTTTTCATGCAGTTTAAAGTGTCAACATATTTGTAGTTTTAAAAATTACACACATTCTGCAACTAAGTAGAATTTTAAAAAAAAGATGAACTATTCACAAAACCTTTGTATTTTTTTTCTCGTCTAATTTACAGTCCTGAGCTCCTCATTCCTCCCAGAGCTGTTCTCACCCCTGAAAGCACCTAGTCCTTGTCAGCACTTGTCACAGGCACTCACCTCCCTCAGTTTTATTGGAACCAAATTGAGACTCTCCAAATGTGACCCTAGTAAGAAAATGCTGGCCTGGGAATGATGCGCAAACTCCATATAGCACTTCTATGGAGGGCTGCTGTTGCCAAGGGAATTATGAAGAACTGCATAGCTGTGGAGGTGTATAATTGCAGGTACTCAGAATAGATGGCATCTTTCCCCCACTCTGGAGCCGTTCCACGATCTGCCGCATCAGAAGACCGCATAGAATTTTTGAAAGAAAGTACATGAATTCCAAGAAAAAGAAATGAAATCGTTCTGGCAGCAAAGCCTACCCTTTCTTATCTCATGGCTATCTCCCTTAGAATAAAGGTTCCTCATCTGTGAAAGGGAGGCCTCAGCTTGATCACCTATCTCTGTGGGGTTCTGGTTTAGAAATTCAGATGAGATTCTCTGAAAAGCCTTTCTCTTTCCCAGCACTTAACAGAGAACTCTAACCGTACCAAATCCTTTGCATTTCCTTTCATGAAAAAACAAACAAACAAATATTTTGGTACATAGTATTACACTAGCATTTCAGAGAATTTCAGAAGAGGGAAGAGACCCCAGAAGATGTTTGACCCAAATCCCACCTGAATAAGGGTCCCTTCTACAACTTTTCTGACAAATAATCATCAAGCTTCTTCATGAAGACCTTCAGCAGAGGGGAATTCACTAACTTTCAGGAAAGTTTTTTTTTTTAATATTTTGCAAAGCATTAACTGTTAGGGTTATCTTTCCCTTAATATTAAGATTGAATTTGTTTTTGTTTTTGCAACTTCAGTGCACTGATCTTAGTTCTGTCCTTGGTGATAGAATACAATATATATCTTATCTAGCTCCATGACAGTGCTCTAAGTTTCTGAAGTTATTTGTCCCCCACCTCTGCCAAGTCTTCTCTACTAAGCAACATAAGACCCAGGAATGATATAGCTTTTTAAGATTCATAAAATGCTTTACATATGTTAACTCATTTAATCTTCACTACAATGCTTTAAGGTAGATGGTATTATTATTTTCATTTTACTGATAAGGAAAAAGAAGACAGCTTGTAAGTGGTTGAGGCCAGATTTGAATTCAAGTCTTCCTGACTCCAAGTTCAATGTTTTATGTCATCTAGCTACTCTTTATGTAATATCATATTCTCAAGGCAGTCTAACCAAGGTCAAATACAGACGTACTATCACCTCTTCATTCCTAGACACTCTGTCTCTGTTAATAAAACCTCACATTACATTGACTTCCTTGACTCCTATATTACACTGACGACTCATACTGACCTTTCAGTTCAACCTCACCAAAGCTTTTTTAAACAAATATTATCTAGGCATCCTTTACTATCTTGCAAAGTCAAATGTCTAAACCAGTGTATGAGACTTTAAATTTATCCTTATTAAATGAAATCCTCTTTAATTCAGCCCAATATTCTAGCCTGTCAAGATCTTTTTGAATTCTACCTTCGCTATCCAGGGGGTTAATCATTCTTCCTAGACTGGCGTCATTTGCAAACCTGAGAAAATATTCCTTTAACCAAGGCATTGAAAAAAAAAAAGAACAACTGCAAAATGCCATGTGCAGATGGATATCTGTGGTACTTCACTGAAGCCTCCACTCCAGCTAGGCATAGGAATATTAATGACTACTTGTTAGGGTCAGGTAATCAACAAGTACCTAACTGCATTATTATCTAGCTTATAGCTTAGAGGGTATCCCTAAAGTCTGGACAAATAGGAAATCTTATTAACTATACATATTTTCTTTCTATTCCTTTGTTTGTTTGTTTTTGGAGGGGGGAAGGCAGGGCAGTTGGGGTTAAGTGACTTGCCCAATGTCACACTGCAAGTCAGTGTTAAGTGTCTGAGGCTGGATTTGCACTCAGGTTCTCCTGACTCCAGGGTGGGTGCTCTATTCACTGTACCACCTAGCTGACCTATCTATGTATATTTTCAAGAAATAAAATGAATGAAATTTTCAGCATTTTATTTAATTAGCATAAATGAGATTTCATAGGAAGACATAGGAGACACATAGGAAATCTCATTAATTATTTAAATTAAATTAATCGCATTAATATGGAAAATAGTCCCCAATAGCTAATGAAAACATTTATTCGAAATGAAATTGTCATCGCTAAAATTTATGCTAATTAAATAAAATGTTGTTGAAAATTTCATTCATTTCATTTCTTGAAAATATATGTTAGTTAACAAGATTTCCTATGTGTCTAGACTTTAGGGACACTATATATCTCCATATTTTCTAAAAGAATTGCATGAGAGAATTAAATATTTTGCTTTAAAAAATCTCATGAATCTACATCAACAGAATTCTTCGAAAATAAAAGTTTACTAATCCTATCAAAACAGAAATAAGTTCCCTCTGGACGACTCTATCCTCAAATAAACAAACAACAAACTTTGGAAACTATGATCCCTTCAAGCAATAACCCCCACCCCAACCCATCCCCACACCAACCCTCTAGCTCTCCCACCACTGCCACCTATTTCTTACTTCAAGAGACATAATATTTGGGTAATTAATCACCCTATTAATAATGCTAGCATTTTATTAATCTTTATTAATCAATTAATTTAATTAATAAAAGCGTCAGTAATACTTCTGAATGGCAAAGGCTAATCATGGTAGGCTCACAGTTTATAAGTCCTTTGGAAGAGTGGGTATTCCTGAGGTCTGCAAACAACTCTGATTGGTTAACAATTTAGGAAAGAGAATAAATATTTTAATGGGAGGTGTATCTATTCTAATAAGGGGCTGGGATGGGGGAGGGTGCAGTGTAAATTTGATTATGTTATTGACTTCTACATCGTCCTGCCTTGGAAAATCAAATTAAAGAATTAATACCCACCCAAACCTGTGTTGGCCACAATGGCTGTCCCTATCTTAGATTAAATTCCTTGTATGATTAGGTGATATCTGACCAAGACTGAAGAAAGAGTTAATTCAATCTCATTATCAGTAATGTGGACTTTGGAAAAAGGGGAACTCTGCATCTCCCCAAATGATTGCTTATTATTAATCATTTCTTTCACTTTTCAATAGGTCCTTGTGGGAAAAAAATGAAAAAAATATCTACCAATGATAATATGGTTAACTGGTTTCATAAGTAATTGCGTTACAGTGTTCAAAGGGTGCTGGTTAACGGGTTAGTATCACTCTGATTCCAGAATACAAATTGACAAGGGAATCCTTGTGGATGGTGAAGTCCTCAGATGTCCTGTCACAATATACCATTCTGCTGACTGTGTCAAGGCTCAGAATATCACAGAACCTCCTAAATGAGATTATTAATCATCTGAAAAAGTTTGACCAAACTATGTACATGAGAAAAATTAAGTGGCTAAAGAATTCCTATTGTTTTACATTCTATGTAGTATATGAACACATTATACAACAATACAATTTCAACATGTATACATATAACACACACTAATTAGTATATATTACATTGATGTTTTACATACACATATGCATCACTTAGATATAATATAAATATATATAGACACATACACACATATATACATACAAACATATACTTTTATTTATGCATGTGTGTAATAGGAATCTATGCATATGTCTATACATCTATCACTATACACATGTATGTTTGTGTATATATAAACAAAACTACATTCATGTATATAAACACATAAATGTATGCATGCCCGCGTACCATATGCACATACACACACATATGAAAACACATATAGATATAAACCCCCATGAACTGACAATGAATTGGGCCCAGAGTTGAAGAGTAGATTGGATTGCCATTAGAAAGTTGAAAGGTTCTTTTAATTATCATAAACTTATCTCAGCCATACATTTTAATACCAAGAATCTTTTAGTAATATCGTATGAATGATAATCATATAGCATTGTCATTTTCAAAAATGGAAGACAAGGATGACCAGAGGATAATGGAGAGTCTCAAGGTGGGTGTAGACAGGCTATAGTATGATAAGAAGTGGTACAAAGAGTGTCATTAATGAAATTTATGATTTTATAATAAGATGGCCTGGACATCAGTAGGAAGCAAGAGAGAATCAATGTATACTCCAGAATTCCACTGGCTTACACACAATGTTTGCAATTTCTGAGAATGTCATTATATTCTTTGGTTAATTTAATTAAAGGAATGGACAAGGGTCATACAGGAATGATATGCATGAATGGGTTCTGATCTGCAATACCATATTCATATTAATAAGATGATATATCTTATGAATATTTGTCTAAATCTGAAAAGTGATACTCCACAAAATCAAGTTTCCACTCTCATTTCTTTCTGTATTTTTAAAAAAATCATAGGTGTAGACAGAAGGACATGCTTATAAAATCTGTAGATGATTCTAAGCTAATTTTAATCAGGGATTACCAATTAATTGGCAGTTTGAATCAGAATCCAAAATTATTTCCAGTGGCTGGAATAATGGGGTAAATCTAATCAGATGAATTATAATAGGGACAAGCATAATATCCTTCATTTGAGTTTAGTATCAACAACACATATCCTAGACAGAGACAGGCTTATCTAGACAGCAATTCATGTGAAGAAAAAAAAGAGACTTAGGGCGTTCACCTTTCTCTAAGTTTAATATATTTCAACAATATGATGTTAAAAAAGCCAATGCAATTTTCAGCTTCATTAATCTGAGTAGAGTTAGCTTTCATAACAAGGGAGGTAATAGCCCATTATACCCTACAATGGTCCAAGCACACATGGTATTGTATTTAGTTCTAGGTGTCAAATTTTAAGGATGTTGAGAAGCTTGAATATGACCAAAGGAAAGATAATTAAAATGGTGAGATCATTTGCAGTCTTATAGAAATAAGGAAGGGAGGAAGGGAGGGAAGAAGGGAGGAAGGTAGGGAAGAAGGAAGGAAGGAAGAGAGGGAGGAAGGAAAGAAGGAAGGGAGGAAGGGGTAGAAGGAGAGAAAAGTTTTTATGAAATAAATACCTATGATCCAGGTTATGCAAGTGAGATTCCCTTCTGTCAAAGAGCTTATATTTTAAAAAGGTGAAACAATACTTATCTGGTAGTGGTGATCAGGAGGATTCATTTTCCTGTGGAAAACCATAAAGACTGCAAGGGAAACCATTGTGCTTTCAATTACCATACTTTTTATTGTAGCAGTGTTAGTACTGATACAATTACTAGTTCCCAGAGAGAGAGAGAGTGATAAAAGGTGTGTGTCAGGAGGAGGGCACACATACCTCTACAACGACAGGTATTTCAGAGACTGTTGGATGAGATTTGAAACATGTTCTGAGACTAGTTAGATGTAGTAGGTAGGGTGAGTTGGGATTCATCCCAAAATCATAACTGTTCATCCCTAGGTAAAGTTCCAATATTGTGTGGATTAACTAGGTGGTGATTATCTCTGGAAGTCATGTTTGGACGTCTCTCTTCCAGATAAGGAGAAAGAGACAGGGGAGGTAACAAGGGAAAGATGGCTGAGTGCTACAGTGGACTCCATATTTACCTCTTTTCTTTTAAGGCATTGTGCAAGCCTAATATCATGCATAAAAGCTTTGCCTTTTCTTCCAGATGCTAGTGCCCTCCTTTCCAGACTACCTCACACTTAACTATATTG
>NW_027185804.1:30093105-30102369 GCF_028583685.1 Petaurus breviceps papuanus
TCCTTCCTTCCTTCCTTCCTTCCTTCCTTCCTTCCTTCCTTCCTCCCTTCCTCCCTTCCTCCCTTCCTCCCTTCCTCTCTCCCTCCCTTCCTTCTTTCTTTGGAACACTGAGAGACTAAGTGACTTAGTCACACAATCAATATATGTGGGAAGCAGGATTAGAGAGCCTTTCTTTCTAAGACTAAGGTCAGCTATTTACCCATCTCACTGCACTGTCTTTATATTGATTTTAAGGTCCAAACTAAAGATAAAGATAGTCATGGGAAAACAGTGGAGATTTTTATTACATAAAGTTGAAAATTCTTACAATCAAAATTAATATAATTAATATTAGAAGAGAAATAATTAACTGGGGAATTTTTTGTATGAGTTTCTCTGACAAAGATGTAATATATGGTATATATAAGATATTGATTTGAGCATATATAAAAAATAGACATTCCCCAACAGATAAATGGTCAAAGAATAAGAATTATATTGAATAGAAGAGATTAAAATTATCAATAGCCATAATTTTTAATGCTCAAATGCACAAATAAAAAGAGAAATTTCAATTAAAGCAAGTCTTACATTCCACCTCACACCTATAAAATTGTGGGGAAATGTCAAAAAATATGAAAATTACAATTATTAGAAGGATGGTGAGAAAACAGACAAATGAATATGCTATGGAGGAAGCTGTGAATTTGGTCTGGCCATTTTGGAAAGAAATTGGAACTTTGCTCAAAGGTCACTAAACTGTACATAGCCTTTGACCCAATAATACCAATATTGGGCCTATACCCCCAAAGAAATTTTTGTAGAAGAAAAAGAATTAAAGGAATCCCACGTGCAAAAATACTTAAAGTAGCTTTTGCTGTTGTTGTTTTGGCAATGAGGTCAAAATTAGGGTTTTCTCATCAATGGTGGCAACTTCTGAACAAATTACTGCACGTGAATATAATGGGATATTGGGGAACTATAAGAGACAAGGAAACATTTTCAGACCAACCTAGGAAGACTTGCCTGAACTGATATTGAATGAATGAGAGCAGAAGCCAGTGAACAATTTTTGCAATTTAAAAAATGTTGCAAAGAATAAACAATTTGTAAAGACTTATGAACAATTATCTATATAATAAACAACTAAAACTCAAAAGGACCAGTGAGCAGATACTACATACTGAAAGAGAGTTGAAGTACCCAATGTGCAGAAAAAGACATACATTTTCATACATGGACAATGTTGGATTTTATTTCATTTGATTGCACATATCTGAAGGTAGGGAAAAATCCTACATTTAAAGAAAGCTGTCCATCGGTAGTGAGGGTTGTCATATGGCTCAAAGGGAGGCAGAATAGACATCTCTAGACCCTTCTCCTCTCACTCCTTCTCCTTAATTCCTTACAGGAGGGGAAGCAGAATGTTGGGGCCAGAGATCACCACTCTCCTCAGAGAAAATTGGTACCTTTGCTAGAAGTGTATCTATCAGCTACTTTAAATAATATTAGTCCAGAGGACAGGATCAGTTTCCATTTAACTTCTGATCACTTTGTGATTATTGTTATTGTCAAGTTCTATATCCAAGGTTTGATCTCCTTCCCAACGAATATCAATTCTATAATGAAATCACATAGTGGAAAGGAAAGAAAAAAAAGAAGGTATTCTTGGGGAATATACAACAAACAATACAGAGTAAAGGAGCTCTCTCATTGGGAGTGAGATGACTCAGCTCAACTAAGAGAGATTATCCTTGATTTCTCCCAAGGAACAATTCCCCGAAGTCTGTAATGTAGCAAACTGGGGATAGGGGCATGATGGAGACTATCAATTCCTCTCATGTCCTCCTAAAGTCTTTTCCTTCAGCAACCTAAAGTGTGGTTGGCCTTCTCCACCTTCCCTCTCAAAGATGGATGCCAGAAGTGCCTGAAGTAATTGGATACTCAAAGAGTACTAAAGAAAAATCTCAAAGGGGACTGACAGAACTGAAGGTCTCCTGCCTTTCACTGACTCTGTCCTTCCCCTCCTGCAAAACAAGGCATTCATCTCCACCAGTAAGAAGAGAGTTCCCTACCAATGGGCTTTGAGACAGAGGATACACATATACAATGGCATTTTCTTTTTGGCTTTGATTTGGGAGCAGGGTTGCTAGGTTGTTGGTTTTTTTTTTTAAAGAAAAAGAAAGGAAAGAAGGTTATTGAAATATTTTAAATGTGCATGAGAGAATAGGATAATAATATCAATAACAAAAATAATAGCTAGCATTTACATAATGTGTGCAAAGCATGCTTCATTTACTATTTCATTTGATCCTCACAACAATCCTGCTATCGGTGGTTTTATTTTCTTCACTTTGCTGATGAAGAAACTGATGTGGAAAGAGGTTGGATTACTTGCCCAGGGTCATATAGCTAGTAAATGTCTGAGGTAGGATTTAAACTTGGCTCTTCCTGGCTCTAGATTCTATCCACTTTGCTCCCTGGCTGCTTGCCTATGTTTCCAGGAGGACATGTAGAGTAATTTTGATAATATGCTATTGAATTTATTATATACACAAAAAATCAAGTTGTTCATATTACAAGTTTCACATACTGAGTACTTTCTATTCTTTGCATATGGAAATGACCATTGCATTTGGGTGTCAATAGAGTTCAAAATAAAAAAAATATATATATATAAAAAAAGAGAATTTTGGAACACCTTTTTTTCTGGTACATGCCTCCCCCCAAAAAGATGGGGGTCCTTTGTCCATTCCTTCCTTTGTCTTTAGATGGAATACCTCAGGGAAAGCCAATTAGACCTTATTTTTAAAGAGACCCATTCCATGAGTATAGCCCACAATTTCCCTTGGAAACTAGTTGTTGTTTTTTTTAATCTTCACTGTTAGCAACTGTACCTGTATAACTAACATAATCTCCACTTCCTCTTATACAGTGCTTGCTGAGGATGGAAAACATCTGTTCTCAGTGTGAGATCCTTTCATATACTTGAATAATGTTATTAAATCATCCCTCATTCTTCTCATCTTCAGGCAAAAGAATCCCAGGCTCTTTGATCTATCTTCATAAATATTACTTTTTGACACTCTGGGCACCTTTTCAATTCCTTTAATTTCTACAGGCATTTATTAAGTACCTTCCATGTGCATAACAGTCTGCTATGAACTCTGGATGTAAAGAGAGATATGTCATAGACCTTTCTTACAAGGAGCTAGCAATAAAAAAGGGAAGGAAACAATATAAGTATGCACAACTGTAATACACAGGGAAGAGAAAAAGTTCAGGGAAGGAAGGTGAGTCTGGGCTAAGAGAAACAAGATGTTTAAGGATGCTTACTACCTATATGACCTTAGGCAAGTGTCTTAACCTCCCTGTGCACAAGTTTCCTGATTTGTGAAATTAAAGGGCTTTATTTTGGGACCTCTGAGATATTTTTTAAGCAATTGGGGTTAAGTAACTTGCTCAAGGTTAAACAGCCAGTTATTTCTTGGTGGGTGCTAAGTGTCTGAGCCCAGATTTGATCCCAGGTCATCCCGACTCTGGGGCCGGTGCTCTTACTCACCGTGCTACCTGGCCACCCCATCTGAGATATTTTCTAGCTCTAGTCCTATGATTCTATTATTTTACTTCATATCACTTTCAGACAAGGTGGTTTAGGATATCCAGGAGGCCTTTATGGAACACATGTCATCCAAGGAAGGCCCCGAAGGTAAGGGTATCAACAGAGAGATGGAAGGAGGGGGAGGTTAATTTTAGGCTTTGATAATGGTGGAAGGACAGGCATGGAAATGGGAGAGGGCAAGATGAAAACTAGGATGAGATGTAGTCCAATTTGGGTGTAATTTAGAGTGCAACAAAGACAGTAACATGGTACAGCTGAAATGAGTGATGGTTTAAAAAAACACCTAGATTCCAGTCCTACATCTATGGGACCTTGGGCAAGTCCTTTTATGTCTCTTTTCTCAGTTTCCTCATTTGTAAAATGAATGTGTAAAGTCACTTCCAGATCCAAATCCTATGAGAAAACTTTGCAAAGATGAGTTGAAAATATATTGTGAAGGCTTGAAAGCTGAATAAAAGTTTAGTGAAAGAAGATTTTTTTAATAGAGGAGTGACATGAAAGAAGGGTGTGCTTTGATCATTTAGTCAGTGAGATGTGAAAGCTAGGTTAAAGAGAAGATAGACTAAAAGTGGGAAGAACAGAGAGGGAATGATTTCAAAAGCCCAGGTGAGAGGTAATGAGAGCCCAAACTAGAAGGAAGGCGATAGGAGTAGAGAAGAGCCATTATGAGAGAGAAGGAAGAATCAATAAGATTCGACAAATATTTGGATTTGGGGAGGGTATGGGGGAACAAGTTAGCTTTAGCAAAGAGAAGAGCATCTCTTTCTCTAAGACTGGTAGGAAGAAGAAATGGGTAAAATAGTGTTTTGTCAGTATTTTCCAAAAGAGGGTTAGGTGGCCCACTGATAACCCTTTTAGCTCTTGATCTATTATCGTACAGTCCTAAGGCTTTGAGAGTTTGAAGAGCATAGAGGAGAAGGGAGGGAATTCCCCTTGGTTGGATTCAATCATCTCACAAGAGTGAGAGGGGAGTTCATTTACTGAACAACAGTGGAGATGGAGATTTGAACCATGATATTTTGTAACCACCTTGTAGTTGACCTCTCATACATAAATTATCTCCCCCAAAGTGAGTATAAATTCCTTGAGAGCAGAGGCAAACTCATTTTTTCTCTATTTCTATCCCAAGTGCCTAGAACATGTTTGTCCTCCATGGCTCAGTTGCAGAAGGCCACCTTCCCAACTGCTATAGAATATAGTCATACTTGTACAGACAAGCATGCTTTTGTAACCACAGCTTTTTGACATGAAAAGCACTATTTTTGCAGTTGACGGGGACTGCCCCCAGAATGATAGAAATCTGCCCAGGAGAAAGACAAATGTACAGATTTGATTCTGCCACAGACATCAAAAGGACCACTACAAACCATCTCTTTCCTTCTTCTCAGGTAGTCATTTTAGAGGTACACTGTGGTCATTTGCAGTGAAAACATCCCATGGGATGAATGAATGGTTCTTGGTTCTTTAACTGCCATAAAAGAGCATTTCACCCACTACCTCGTTCCTTATGAAATGATGGTATTTCAAAAGCCTTAGCTCAATCAAAATAAGATAGGATCAAGGATAGAAAAGTTCCATTTTAAATAAATACCCAAAGCCTGCTGTTACAAGAGAAATTCCGTTATTCTTTTATTATACAGATACACAAGTTTGCTAAAAAAAATGCACTTTTTGTACATTTGGGACCATTTAAACATCTTGTCTACTCTATTTGCAAAAATCTCTGTACTTGGAACATCCTAGTAACAGAATCCATACTTGAAAGCTTTTCTGATGAACTCAATAGGCATGAAAGTAGTTCACCAATCAACTTTGCTGGCACTTATCTGAGCATTGCAAAGGCTCCCTTGCCTATAGCCACACACTTTATATTTATCTCAAGCTACTTCTATGCACTCTTAAACCTGACCATTACCCCCACTCACCACTTACCCCTTAGCTTATTTTATATTTGAGAGAAAGAAAGGGAGGAAAAAGGCTTTATTAAACACCTACTATTTGCCAGACATTGTGCTAAGTGCTTTTCACGTATTAACCCTGGGAGGCTGGTGATATTATTATTCCCATTTTAGAAATGAGAAAACTGAGGCAACTGTAGTTAATTGACTGGTCCAAGGTCACACAGCTAGCAAATGTCTAAAGCCAGATTTGAACTCAGGTCTTCCTGACTCAAGCCTCAGCACTCTATTCACTGCACCACCTAGTTTCTTGCAGATAGAGAGGAAAGTGGATGTTATTTCTGTGACATAGACAAGCCATATTTATGGTGGTGATGGGAAAGCCTTGATGTATGTACAAAGGTTCTTTCATCACCAACCTCAGAAATAAAGAACTAGGACCCCAAATTCATTTATTATCCCCTGCTGGATGCACAAGTTTAAACCTCTACTCACCTCTTCCACAAATCAAGATTTATCATAAAGATGAACAAAACTCATGGCATTTATATATACCAAGTCACTTCAAAAATTCACATGGGTCTGAAGCAGCAAACAAAACTTTCCAGAAAATACCTCCACTCCCTCGCAATAAGTTATTTTCTTTCTCACTCTATGACTCCAAAGATTGTTGTCCTAATTAATCCACATAATTCCTTAAACCAAACACCAAATCTCTATCCTTGCCCCATTGTGTATTTCCTCAGACTCAGAAGCTTGGCTTCTCCATTATCATGTGGAGGATAATCAATGGATAAGGCAGGACTATAGGATCAGAGAGAGGAGATGGAAGAGAACTCAGAGGCTTTCTAGGTAAACTTTACAGGTGAGGAAACTGAGGCCCAAGATGGTTATCCAAATTCACACAAGTAGTAAGCATCAGAGGGGAGATTTGAATACAGATTACTGGGCTTTAGAGTAGGGGTTAACTTTCTATGCCTGTGTCATAGGTTCATTTGGTAAAATAATGAAATGTATGAAATTTGTCCGAGAATAATGTCTTTAAATGGACAAAATAGAATACATAAGATAATGAAGGATATCAATGATGTTGAAAAACAGTTAACAAAATATTTAAAGAAATAATGTCATGGACCCCAGATTAAGAATCCCTGATCTAGTCAAATACCCTCATTGTAGAAATGAGGAAACAGAAGTCAGAAGGGTTATGCAACTTTCCCAAAGTTTCAAAGGGCTGGGTTTTGAAGCTACATATTTGGACTCTGAATCCATTCTTCTTTCTACCACTGATACGTCCCACGTTACTTAATGTGGCCCTGGATATGAAGCAAAATGCCCTCCAAAATACTCATTGCTTGCTCTATTAAAGGCACTCAATAAAGTAACCTGCTGATTGGTTTGAATTTAATGAACTGGTTGTTAGGCAAGTTAGAAGGGCAAAAGGATTAATTGTGTGGATGCCTAAGATGCTTGCATACAAGTGGGCTTTATTATTAACAATATACGTGAAATATAATTAAGAAGCTATCCTCCTATATCTACTTTGGAATTCTTGAGATTGCTTGACTTCGTATATTTGGTTTTTCCTTTAGACCCTGAAATGCTATTAAAAGGAACACTTTCTGCCCCTTGAATGATAAAAAGAGCAAAGTCATACGGTGACCTCTTTGGTCTTCTTCTTGTTGCGTAGTTTTAGTACTGTCCAACTCTTTGTGACCCCGTGTGGGGTTTCCTTGGCAGAGAAACTGGGATGGTTTGCCATTTCCTTCTCCAGCTCATTTTACAGATGAAGAAACTGGGGCAAACAGGATGAAGTGATTTGCCAGGGGTCACACAGCTAGTTAGTTTCTGGGGTGGGATTTGAACTCAGTTCTTCCTGACTCAAGATCTACCACTGTTTCCACTGTGCTACCTAACTGTACATGGCTTTCTTGGAAATATTGAAAATGCAATTCCCACAGACCCAAGTTTTCAAGGGCAAAGTGAGGCGTGAGCAAAGATAATGGTTGCTCCCAGACTTAAGCCGTGCATGAGAAAACTACTGTTCTGCTTCTTAAAATCAGCATGCACTCAAAATATATAGAAATGAGTTATAGGCTATCTGAGCCATAGGACTAAGATGCAAAATATATCTCCGTGGAGAATTAGTAAATAATTTCTCTTCATTATGCAGTCAATGTTCCCGAAACTTTCCGGCTCAATTTAAATCAAAAGAAAATGAATATTATTTCTAAAAACTGCTCTTCCAAATGTTAATAAGAATAATTCATATCCCTATAGCATTTTACAGTTTATAAAGCCCTTCATTCACAACAGTTCTGTGAAGCAAGTAGCCCATGGTTGTCATCATTATTTTGTAGAAGCTCAGAAAGGGACAGTGACTGGCTCAAGGTCACTAAGCTAGTAAGCCTGATAGTCACTCAGCATTCTTTTCTGTGATATCAATTCAATTCCAAATTCCCATACTCTTGTATGAAGTTCTTCAGGGTTGTTGTAGATAGAGTCACAAGGGTAAGGAGGAGACATACCTTCACAGACTTCCACAAAGTGGAGGGGAACTTAAGTCTAAATCTGTGCCAGCTCTCTATCTTTCTTCTCTGTCTCTGTCGTCTCTCTTTGTATCCATTTTTTTCTGTTTCTTTCTCACTCTGACTTTGCCCCCCTCCTCTTTTCTGTCTCAGTTTTTGTCTCTCCTCTCTTCCTCTTCCTCTTCTCTCTCTTTGTCTCTATCTCTTCACTTTTATCTTCTACCTGTAGCTACTACTTTTCCCTTCCAGAGTCAAACAGGATAAATCTAATTTCTTTTTATTTTTTTAGGAGGGGGAAGGGAAGGCAATTGGGCTTAAATGACTTGCCCAAGGTCGCACAGCTAATAAGCATGTCAAGTGTCTGAGGCCGCATTTGAACTCAGGTTCTCCTGACTTCAGGACCGGTGCTCTATTCACTGCATTACCTAGATGCCCCCCAAATCTAATTTCTCTTAACCATGGCAGCCCATCAAATCCTTGAAGGTGTCTGTACTCCATTTCCGGCTTCGGTGTTTCTATTTCCTTCTTCACAGGTTACTTTGAGGGAAATGCTTTATAAAACTCAAATTGCTTTTGAAATGTATTGCTATAGTCATTATCCTTATGGTTGTTACCACTTTCTCCTCTCCAAAATTGAGACAATAAATTAAGGAACTATGATGATAAATTAGCAAGGTCTTGACCCTGACCTTGCCCGTTAGTAGGGAATGTGATCTCCCTTTCTAGGTGTACTCTATCAAGCAAACAACAATTATCTATTAAGTGCCAACCATATGTCATGCAATGTACAGGTCACCAAGATATTGCTTAGGGGTCTAGGGAGGGAAATAAATGAAATGATGCTTTAAGAGTTTATTTAGAGTATTTTAATCAAAGTAATGACAAACCACAATTCTAGAAGAGCTGTAATGGCAAATACTCCCCACAGACAGGCAACAGACTAAAAAAGTTATTGTCAATAAAGACATTTATTTTGGGAGGAAGAGAACACAAATGATCTTTGATTGGAAATTATTTTCAAAAAGGTTTTTAATTTGATTTTTAGAGTCAACTTTCTGTGTGTGGTCATATGCACCTTGAATGCCTCCTACCAGGTAAGGTTAGAGCTACCGTGTTTCCCCGATAATAAGACCTATCCCGAAAATAAGCCCTCCCCTTACTGTGTAAGATTCCTCTAAAATAAGCCCTTGCCCGAAAATAAGCCCTATTGAGATTGCTACTGTAGTGAAGGTGATCC
>NW_027185804.1:30102469-30120763 GCF_028583685.1 Petaurus breviceps papuanus
CCCCCCGCCGGATGAAACGCACGCGCTCCGAGCTGCATCCAATCAGAGCTGCAGCAGTGAGCGCGTCATCCTGTTCTTCCCCAGTAATTTGCTTGCTGGCACCATTGAGAGCAGTGCCGCAGAGGAGAGCTGAGGCAGGACAACATAAGCCCTCCCCTGAAAATAAGCCCTCTGGTGTTTTTCTTTCCAAAAAAAATAATAAGACAGTGTCTTATTATCAGGGAAACACGGGGTAGTAGAAGATTTGAGCTTAGGAGATCTGAACTGCAGTGCATTCAGCCAATTAAGCATCAGCACCTTCTGGCTTTAATGTGATGAGCCTGAAGAAAGGAGGGGTGGAATGGGGAGGCAAGCTGCCAAAGTTGGGGTAAACTGGCCCAGGTCAGAAATAGAGCAAGTCAAATGTTCCATATCCATTTGTAGTGGGATCAAAACCAGGAGCTGTCACTGCACTTCCAGCACGAAATAAATAAGCCAAAAATAAAAATACATTATTGATTAATCAACTTAAAAAAATAAACTAAAATTTTCCTCTAGAGGGTGAAATTTACATTTTTTTCCTAAAACAGAGTCATGCCATGTACAAAGATATATATTGGGATAGACCAATGTACCAACATACCAATGTACCAATATATTGGGATATACCAATCCTTAGGCAATATGGAAAAGATAGATAATTTTATTGGTACATATGTCCTTTGGAAGGCTTTGAGCAGCAATTTTCATAGACTCACCCTTTTTAGACGTCTTCTCAATGCATTTGCTTAGCTGCTAAGTGAATGCTACTCAACATATAGATTTTTTTTTAACAGAAAATTTTCAAAATTTTGATGTGTGTGAAGTCCATGGTTAAAGAAGAAAGCCAATGAGTAGACTGAAAGCCTAATATGATACAATGGTACAACACAGAAAACTAAAATGATGATGATGTTGCTGCTGCTGGTGGTGGTAATGATGATGATGCAAACTTGGGCTGCATTAATGGAGGAATAGGAGCCCGAAGCAAAGAAGTAAATAAAAGTATCTGAATACCTGCCCAGAACTATAGTCAGTTTCATGTTCAGTTCTCCCTGTCACTTTTTAGGAAGGTTACCAAGAAAATAAAACACATCTAGAAAAATATGATGAAGATGATGAGGGAACTGGATACATAGGAGCTGGGAATGTTTAGCTTGGAAAAGAGAAATTTTAGGGCAAAAGTTTTCAATCTAAGGTCCAATGACCACCAAAGGGTCTATGGATAGTTTTCAGGGATTCTATGAAATTAGATGGGAGAAAAAAAATGCATTTTAAAAATTTTCACTAACTTCTAATTTAAATTTAGTATTTACTTCAATTATTTAAAATATGATTCAGAAGAGTCCATAAACTTCCAAAGACCACCATGGAGGTCCACGTCACACACAAAAAAATTAAAGGACCCCTGCTTTAGAGAGACATGAAACCAGTCTTCAAGGACCTGAAGGAAGGCAGGAGAAAAGCACTTATTAATTGCCTATTATGTGCAATATACTGTGCTAAACATTTTCTAAATATTACACCATTTGATTCTTAACCTGAGAGCTAAGTCCTATTATTGTTCTCATTTTACTGTTGAGGAAACTGAGATAGGGTCACAGAGATAGTTGTTTAAGAGCATATGTGAACCACCAATTAGGCAGTTATGATGTAGAAGAGGGTTTCATCCTGTTTTATTTGTACCTAAAGGGCAGAAGTAAAAGAAATGGTGTTAGAGTAGGGAAATTGAGAAAACTGGACACATTCTCATTCTATGAAAGGGGAAATTTGCTAAAAATTAGAGCTATCAGAAAGTGAAGTGGGCTTCCTTGAGAATTAGTGGGTTACTTCTCACTGGAAGCCTTTGAGTAGAGGCAAGAGGATCACTTGTTAGGGATGTCATAGAGGGGCTTTCTATCCATGTTTGGATTGAATTAGATGCTCTCTAGGGTCCTTTCCAATTCTGAGATTCTATGAAAAAGCAGAGCAAGGATTCAAACTGAGGTTCCCTGACTCCAGACTCATCACTATTTCCACCTTACTTAGTTGTATTCCCCATGCTACCTAGCTGAGCACTGTGTGTTTACCATATTACCAAAGAAATTGAATTTTCAAAATCGCTAATGAAATTAAAATTTCTTAATAAATATCTTTTGAATGAATCAATCAATGAATTGGAGTCTCCCTAGCTAATAGTTCAGTATTTTAATGAGGGAAATTTCAGACTCAAGCAAATTTAATAAATTCTTCTAGCCTTACAATAAGTCTTTTAGTTTTGCAATAGGGGAAGGTATATGGGAGGCTATTTTGTAATCATCTTCTGTTGCCAGTTAACATAGTATTCTTTTAGCAACTTAACAAATTGCCCCAGGAATTCAGTCATTTGAATTAGATATGTACTTATCAACAACAACAAACTATGAGGTATTACCACATATCTAATTGGGAAAATATAATTAAAATCAATGCAACCCAATTCTGATCGACTGGGAAGAAATGGGTATACTTGTTCATTGCCAGTGGAATTGCAAACCTATAGAACTTCTTTGGAATGAAAGTTGGCATGATGTAGAAAAAGTTATAAAAACAAGTATAGTCATAATTCCAACAATCGATACAACAAATATAGAATAGCAAGAACCACAAAAGCGGATCTATTTGTTCAAAAGTGCTTGGAGCTATATTGTTTATAACTGCAAAGCAATTTAAAAACTGTAAGAAATGTGGATGCCAAATATTTAAGAAATGGTTCAACAAAATCAAGATGATATAGACTCTTTATTGCCTAGAACACCCAATCTGATGAGATACACATGCTACTGAGTTCAACTATAAGCATTTATATGCCTTGGACATTTACTGTCTTTGGATGAACTGGGCTCATGATTAAACAGAAGGAAGAAAGCAGTGAATTTCCTATACAAAAATACAGAGATTCTTTAATGCTCCCCATCTTGTCCCAGAATCAAAGCATCCTCCCCTTTCTAAACTACTAATATTTACCAGAGTTGTAGTATGGCTACTTGTACAGTCTCTGACAAATTTGAAATAAGTGTGATGCCAAGGACAATGCAGAAGTGTCTTGTGGACATGAACTAGAAGCAACATATCATGGATAAGAAACTTGGAAGGAGAAGTGAAGAAAGGATGTAATCAGGAAAACGTTATAATTAAAGAGATGATAAGTGATCAGTAAGGAATGGTAAGGGTTAATAGGCAAACAGTCTAACTTCTTCGCTGATATTTTCATAATATCAAGAAAAATAGAACATCCATAGTGTGTTAAGTTGATCCTTTGAAGCAAATTTGTCAGTGAACGTGGACAGATGTCACAGGATGGCCAGGCATGGGAATCTCTGTTCTCATTCTCAATCCCCATCTTTTTTTTAATCTTTTTGCAGCCTTTGGCACCATGAATTATTATGTTATCCTTGTTATTATTTTTCTTTTATGTTTTCATGGCACTTCTCTCTTCTGCTCCTACTCAGCTGATCATTCCTCCTCAGTCTCCTGTGATGTACTGTTATCCTGGTCACTCCCACTAACTATGGGTGTCTCATTTTGCTCCATACTGTCCTGTTTTCTCTTATCTCTCTATATTATACTTGGTGATTTCATCAGCTTCCATGGATTCAAGAATCATCTGTATTTATCCAGTCTTAACCTCTCTCCTTAATTCCCATCTTGCATCTCCAATGTCCTATTATACATCTCGAAATGGATATTCCTTAGACATCTTAGGTTCAATAAACTAAATGAGTCTACACCTAATTTTATTCTAAAACTAAACTCATTCCCTCCTCTCCCCCATTTACACCCTACCCTCTTCCAAACTACTCTATTACTGTTAAAAGAATTACTGTTCTCCTAGACCTCTAGGGTCACTACAATCTAGGCATCATCATCAACTGCTCACTCTTACTTGCCACTGTCCCCCATCCATAACCAATCAACTGCCAGTTCTACTGATTCTACTTTTAAAACATTTCTCATATGTACCCGCTTCTTTCCTCTGTCATTGCCACCACCCTGGGACAGAACCTGCATTTACTCATGCTTGGACTATTGCAGTAGCCTACTGGTTGGTTTCTTTGCCTTAATTCTGTCCCCATCCCAGTCTATCCTCTGCCCAGCTATCAAAACATTCTTCCTCAAGCATATGCCTAAGCATATCACTCTCCTATTAAGTGAACTCCAGTATTGTCCTATTTCCTTCAGGATCAAATCCAAAGTCTTGTGTTTGGATTTAAAAGCCACTTGTTTCTGTCCCCTTTCTCCCTTTCCAATCCACTTTCCTCTCCATACATTATGATCAGTGAAATTGCACCCCTCGCTTTTCCTGGCACGTGATACTCTGTCTTTTGGCTCTATGTATTTTCACCGACGTTCTACTGAACAAACATTTGTTGACTGACTTATAATTGGAGGGAGATCACAGATCTGTATAAGTATTTTAATACATTAATAAAACCAGATAATATAATGCAAGACCAACAGGTATGAGGAATATAAAATGTAAAGACCTTTATAAAATAGTGCTAAGAAAATACAAATGGAACTACTCACTAGCAAGCAGCAGATGTGCTTCAGATGCTATCATGACTCAACTGTCCCCTCATCCAGGAATTTCCCTCAGTGCCTGAGGTCTTCTCACCCTTCAGTATCGCTCTGTCTTGCCTATCCCTTCTCTGGTTGGTCAGGTCTTTCTGGGGCCTCCATTTTGGGAAATATACATAGGTGGCCATTTTTCCTTCCTCTCTTGCTGTGTTTTACGCTCTATAGGCCTGACTGCCATTGGTCTTCCTCACCCGACCCTTTTCCATCTCTCTTCTTTTGTGTCGTCTTCTCTCCCCCCACCCCAAATAAAATGTAAGCTCCTTGAGGGCAGGGACTCTCTTTTTCTGTATTCATATCCTCAGCCTTTAGCACGGTGATTGGAACATAGTAGGGTTTAATAACAATTTAATGTTTGCATAAAATGGATGAGAATAAATGGAGAAAGAATCCTAATTCAGACTTAGAGCGGTAGTGGCAAACTTATGTGGAAAGGGTAGCCATTAAATCATATATAACAGCCCTTGTGGCTATATGCTGACTTAGAATACCACATGTCAACATTATCTATACTTTTTGCATTTTTATTTATTGTGTTAAATATGTGTCTTTTATATTATTATCTAGTTCAGACCACATTCAGCAGTATTTTGCGGGATACATTTCAGACTGTGGGATACGTGTTTGACACTTCGGACTTAGAAGGAATGACTAAAAAGCTGTTACAATATTTACTTATAGGAAAATGGTTGCAAACCAAATTCAGTTCATTTAATGGATGTTCAATATTTAGTTTATGATAATTTTAAAATATCTCTTCATATGAAAGGGGAAGAACTTTTTGAGATAGTTAATTTTATAAAACTGTTATATGGGGGTGGCTAGGTGGTGCAATGAATAGAGCACTAGCCCTGGAGTCAGGAGGACCTAAGTTCAAAAACGGCCTCACACACTTCATACTTTCTAGCTATGTGACCTTGGGTAAGTTGCTTAACCCCAATTGCCCTCCCCTCCCCCCTCCAAAAAGCATAAATAAATAAATAAATGGACAGACAAACAAACAAATAAATAAAATCATAAGGTGTCAGAGCTAGAAAGAAATGAAAGAACATCTAGTTCAAACTCCAGGCTGAATAGACAAAAGCCCAGAGAGAGTAACCATGTTGCCCAACATCACACAACTTCATAAGAGGGGTTCCCTCCCTCACAGATGAGAGCTTTTTCCTTGAAACCAGACATTTTCCCCTGAATTAACAATTTAATAAGCAATGAAATTAGGTACAAACCTGGACGTTAAAGGTTAGGAGATAAGACTTCAATAACAAATTTTATGTGTTACACACCCCAGGGCAAACTTCTATTAGAAATAAGAAAGTACCAGGAGGAAGAATGATTTACTGTTCTTATGATGTTAAAAGGTGGAGACTGAGGACTGGTGCTAGAATGAGAGGACCTGAGTGGAAAGTATGTCTCACCAAGTTGTGACTTTGGACAAGTTTCTTAAATTTCCTCCCCTGTAAAATGAAGGGATTGGACAAAATAATCTCATAGGCATCTTCTAACTCTAAACCTAGTCAAACGGAAAGACTGATCATCCAGAGGTGGTGACATGAACCTATAATCCCGGTTACTAGAGAGGCTGAGGCGGGTGGATCACTTGAGTTCAGGAGTTCTGAGCTTCAGTGGAGTTAAAGACAATTGATTGTATGTTCACATTGTCTGGTATCAATATGGTGAGGCCCTGGAAGGGGGAGGGGAGCAACCAGGATGTCTAAAGAGGGGTGGAATAAGAAGGATGGAAATGGAGTTGCTGAAAGCTTCAGTGTCAATAAGCATTGAGGAAAAGGAAGGAAGGGAGGAAGAGAGGAAGGAAGGAAGGAAGGAAGGAAGGAAGGAAGGAAGGAAGGAAGGAAGGAAGGAAGGAAGGAAGGAAGGAAGGAAGGAAGGAAGGAAGGAAGGAAGAAGGAAGAGAGAGAGAGAGAGAGGGAGGGAAGGAGGGAGGAAAGAGAGGGGAGTCCAGTAATTCAACCGGAATTTAAAAATATTTAAAAAACATTTTAAAATATCGATGCTTCAACACTCAAATATTAATTAGTTATTTAGCATGCATTTGTGAAGTACTCACTATGTGTGTGTTAAGCACTGAGGGTGTAAGGAAAAAAGTGAAAATGCTTATGGGAAGAGAGGAAAAAAGCAATCAGTGGGAAGGGGGGTATTCCTTTTAAAGATTCAAAGAATACTTGGCTCTTCCTGATCAGTGGCCAATGATAGGATTAATTTGTTATCTCTAAGTACAAGACCCCTCAATCCTAACATTACACATGATCCTGGGATACTTGGGAATTACTAGAGGTCTCCTTAGTCCCATACCTTCCCATGCTTCACTCCTGACCACACTTGCACATATGCATAACGTCTCTCTTCCTCCATTAGAGTATAATTTTCTTGTGGTCAGGGATGATTTCACTTTTGTCTTCTATCTCAAGTGATTGGTATATAATAATTCTAGTTGGTTGACAGGTGTTAGTCTTATCTGAATTCAGATCCCACCTCTGACACTGACTCAGTGTGTGACTACCAGAAAGGATAGAAAGCAGGCTTGTGATTTCATTGGTCTAGAGAGCTCCTAGTCACAAATTTTCCTTTTCCAATGCAGTTTATCACTTTTTCTTTCAATTTGCAGTGAACTTAGAGATTTGTCTAAGGTATCAAGGTATTTGATTACATTGCCCAAAGTCATGCAGCCAATATTGAGCAGTTGTGGAACTTGAATTCAGGTCTTCCTGACTCGGAGGCCAACTCTTTATTTACTCCTACACCATGCTGCTAGCAGCTCTTGTGAAGCTGAACAAATCCAGTACAACATAAGCTCCCCATGGATAGAGACAGCTGGGTGACAGAGTATATAGGATGTCAGGCTTGCAATCAAGTTCAAATCTGGCCTCAGACACTTACTAGCTGTGTGACCTCAGGCAAGTCATTCAACCCTCCTCATTTCAGTTCCTCATCTGTAAAAATGAGCTGGCTAAAGGAAGTAGCAAACCACTCCAGTATCTTTGCCAAGAAAACCCCAAAAGGGGTCCCAGAGAGACACAACTGAAATGACAACAGAGGATAGAAAATGTGTTTCATTTTGGTCTTTTGTCCTCAACAATACCCTAACACATAGTAGACACTCAATAAGGACTTCTGGCATTAGCTTGAGTTGGAAGACTTCATCTCTTTGTACCTTCAGCAACTCCCTGGTGACTTATCTATTAAATCAGAGATTTCTAATTTACTTTGGTGGAAGTTCTCCATGTTGATTAAAATGTCATCTTTTCAGTGGGAAGCTCTCAATAGACAGCACTTGTTATTTCCCAGAACCACTAGGGAAGGAAGTTTGCATAAGGAGGTGGATCTGGAGACAGAAAGAGCAGCATTTGGAGCTGTGTAACTCTGGACAAGCCATTTAATTTTCTAGAATCCCATTTTCTTCATCTCTATCATGGGGATAATAAGAATGTCTACTTCTCAGGAATGTCATGAGGATAAATGGAGTAAGGAATGTAAAGTAGTATGCAGATGTTAAGCTCTATGTAGATGACAGTTATCATTACTGCCATTCCTGGGGAAAGGATACCATTACTCCCAAATTCTCTCCTAACTACGTTTGGAGGATCTAAATAGTGAACGCCACTTGCTGAGTTAGATATCCCCAAATGGAAGATGGGCATTTTATCAGGTTCTTCAGCAGATTTTGCCTGGCCTGCCAACTTCTAAATCCCATTCACCCTCTCATGTAATTATTATCTAGAATGTCCTTGAAAAGAGCTTAATTTATTCTTTTCTCTTCTCTTTGAGGTAACTCTGGATGGAAGTGGAATGCCACATAATTGTGTTATTTCAGACAATAAAACAAATCATCCACTACAGAGAGGTAATCAAGCAATTTAAATTTGTCATGGTCTCCTGAACACCTGCCTTCTTATTTTTAGGTCCCTACTGTATTCCCCCAATAATTCCAGATGAAAGAGGTGGGGGGGGGGGAATCAACAAAACAAAATAAATATTTCTTCAAGAAAAGAGTACTTAGTTGAAGTGCTTAATCTCCACAAAAGCTAAATCTACAAGGATGTGAAGTCTTCTAAGGAACAATTCACAATGTTTGGTTTTTTATTCCCTTAAAGAGGCATTTTGTTTTCCCTTTTTTTTAAATGCTGCTAGTACTATGAATGGAATGAGAATATATTCTCCAGTGTCCTCTGGGAGACACTAAATTCCACTTTTTGTAGATTGTAGTGTTCCGTGACATGCAGTCATATAACACTGAATACTAGTGTTGTAAAGATGGCTCTCTGTTTCAGGAAGAAGTTTGGGGTCATCAAAAAAAAATTCTGTAATTTCTCAAAGTTAATACAGAACACCGTACTTCTGTTTAAATATGGGCCTAGGTCATTGTCTGTTTGTAACATCTGTTATATGTACACACATACACACATATAAAGAGAGAGAAGAAGTTTATAGTTTATCCATTTAACTGCATATGACTGTCTGGTAAATAGGCTTTTTTCATCCACTTGGTTTTTCCTGTGTGCATTGTTATGGCTATTGTTTAGGAGTATTCCACTCGAAACAAGTTAGACAATGTCTCCTGCAAATAGTAACATCTGGAGGATCTTACTATGAAGAAGCTTATTGTGTGGTAGTGAACAGGATTCGAAATATTATAAATAAATGATTATGAAAGAGAAATAAAGTTACAGATGTCATCAAAAATATATGTAGTGAGAACAATGGGTTACTGATTAACCACTCATGCAATTGTCATGTCCTGATAATATCAGCTGGAAGTGAAGAAGGCTTCTAACACATTGGGTTACCCACTGAGGGAAATATTGGAAGGATGATCAGAACAAGAGTCACATAAGAGGTGTGGGCATCTGCACTATGGGAGAAAGTATACAGTATGGGAAGCATATGTTGGTGAAGTTGTAGATCTGTTTGAGTAAGACTTTCTTAAGCTAAACTAGTAGGCTGTTGTTTTCTTTAGGTCACAAGATTCTTGTTATTTTCCTGATATGCAACGAAGAATATAGAGTGGTCTTATAAATTCTGCCCCTGAGAAAGATGTAGCGGAGTGTCACAGGAGATATTGGGAATCACAGCTGCGTTCTCAATGAGAAAGTTTACACATAGCCTACATAAATAATCAGATATTTCTATTGTGATCATTCCAATAGGTAGTTGTGGAAGTGGGGCTGTGGATCAAGGAGAAAATTTAAAGAACAGAGTTCTGAGCTCATTCAGCCCCACTGTCACATAAATCATTTAGAAGCACACAAATAACTGACTAGTGAGAACTTGGGTAAATAATATGCAATCCTGATATCCCAGGGGGAAAATCCTCAGGAAGCAGCATGGTAGAGTAGAGAGCTCTCCAGATTGAAAGACAAAAGATCTGGGGTCACAATGGTGGCAAATGTTATACCGGCCACAGAGGTGGTAAAGGTCAAAGGCAGGATGTGAACCTACATCCTCTGACTCCAGACCCAGTGCTCTTTTCACTGAACCATGTTGCTTTCCTGCTAAGGAAAATAAAAAAGGGAATGGTCACTTGACTAGACTAATTAAATACCAAGGAGACCCATGCTTCCATTGGTGGAGACGAGGCAATATTAGGGCACTGAAGGATTGAGCATCAAGATATATAGATAGATATACACATTCATACATATTATAATAAGATAAGGGATAAAGGTTGTAGTAAGATTATTAAGAACTTTTTTTTTAAGCAATTGGGGTTAAGTAACTTGTTCAAGGTTACAAGGCCAGTTATTTTGTATGGGTGTTAAGTATCTGAGGCCAGAACTGAACCCAGGTCTCCCGACTCTGGGACCTGCACTCTTACTCACTGCACCACCTGGCCGCCCTGGTTATTAAGAACTTTTAATGTCATATAGAGGAGTTCCCATCACCAGAACCCTGTAAGCTGAAGAGTGACATACTGAGATCTGGGCTTTAGTAATATCATTTTGACTGCTATGCAGAAAGATTAGATACAGGAAAGACAATTAGGAAATTCTAGTCCATTTGGAAGGAGATGTAGGACTGAGCTAGGGTAGTTGTCTATGAGTGGAGAGAAGGGAACACATGTGAGAGATATTGTAAAAGTAGATACGGATAGAAAAAATACCCAGTTTTTTTTTTTAATGGCTAGAGATTTGGAATTCTCACTTGCCCCTTAGGAAGTTAATTCAGAGAAGAGTAGTAACTATCAGTTTTGGGATTCAAGGTAATGTATTCTCAGATCAACTTTATAATTCATGGTTTGAAAGAAAAAAGCAAGTAATAAAGAGAAATTTAATTGAGAATAAAGACAATGGTCACTACTCTTTGGGAAAAAAATGAGGTTACAAAGACTTTAGGACAACATGGAGTAGACCATTGCTTGAAAGTATTGTGGGGTACTGTTCTAAGCAAGGGGTGAGCAGGAAGAGAAGTGTAAAGTATGGTTAAACCTTAGATAGTCTTACCTGTTGTACAGTTACCATCAAGAAAGTATACAATTTGGGACCTTGCCAATTTAATGATTCTTGCTAACTAGGTGTTAAGCATGGCACCTGAAAGACAGTAAGTGTTTAATAAATGCTTATTGAGGATTGTTAAATTAAGTTGTTTCCATGCTACCAATGAGAGGAAACTGTCAAAATGTAAATGTAATTGCCTCCTTTTTTTTAATGGACCATATTTTAAAGTTATTATTTAAAATTTTTGCCTTCTCCAGATTTGGTGCCCTGAGGCAAAGCCCAAATGGCTCTATCTTAGTTATGGTTCAGTTTCAGAGCAAGGTTAGGGAAAGATTTGCTTGAATTATTTTAAACCAACTGTAGGCTAAGTTCAAATTTCTTTTTCAAGGTTTGGACCATAAGCAATGAAATTTATATGAGAATCCTGTAAACTCTGCTTTAATCTAAGGTGAGTTTAAATATTGAAGTGTATATTTTACCTAAACCAGAACATTTATCAGCTCACTCCATTGTTCATATATCTGCACATTAATTAGGTACATTTATTTTGCATTGGTAAAACTTAACTAAGTCCTCCATTTCTTGTGAACCCAGTCACACAAATAAAGTGGTTTTGGGACTTTATAAACCACATCATATGAAAAGTTTCCCCAAACTGCACAGACTGAAAATTCAGTGCTTTGCACAAATATGATTGAGGCCAAGAGGTGAAGTCACTAGAGGCTGTATTAACTCGGTTCAGTTTGGCAGGAGAGTCATTAGAAGAAAAGAGAAGAGAGGAGGGCTTGGCATCAACTTTTCAGGCTTTAGAAGGCTTGTTTCTCATTCTTGTTTCCTTTTTCCCCTAATAGATCTCTCCAGGGCTACATTTCTAAAGTCTTGGTTTCAGGTCACTCTAGGGGCTTTGTAACACTGAAATATATTTTTGCCAGGATATATGTATTGAATGGGACTAGATTTAGGGTGATACACTCAATTCTGATGAGAGATCTGTGTTACTGACCTGGAGGGGGGTGGGGGCAGGAGAAATTAAGTACTGTCTCTAGTATACTCATGTTTTGTGTTGTTTCTATTAAAAGCTTCCTCCTCATCTCAGTGGATAGAGTAAGGGAGGAGACATGTGTAACAGTATATTAGACGTCATAAAAGCTAAGAAGGAGAAAGTGATAACCTTTATCTAAAAAATAGTTTTTTTATTAAAAAATGTATAATGATCATTGAGCCAAGTAGGCAATTACATATTTGAGCAAACTCAGAAGGGAGTAGGAATTTTTATCATCCCTGTCTTATTTTTTTTAACCTGGACATTTGGGCTTCTGTTTGATTGGGAGAGGGTAGATCAGGGTATGTATGTATGTGTGTATGTGTAAGTATATATGAATTTATGTGTGTATATGCGTACCATATGTGCACATAGTATGTGCAACATACTCATGAATTGTGATTATATGTACATGTGTGCACGTGTATATTTATGCATATGTGTGCACATGTGAATGTATACATATGACATATAGATATAGTTGGATCTCTATCTAATCCATGTATCTATTCTATGTATCTAATCTAATCTCTCTATCTAATCTATCTATCTATCTATCATCTATCTATCTATTTTTCTATCTATCTATCATCTATCTATCTATCTATCTATGTATCTATCTATCTATCTATCATCTATCTATCTATCTATCATCTATCTATCTATCTATCATCTATCTATCTATCATCTATCTATCTATCATCTATCTATCTATCTATCTATCTATGTATCTATCTATCTATCATCTATCTATCTATCATCTATCTATCTATCTATCTATCTATCTATCTATCTATCTATCTATCTATCATCTATCTACCTGTCAAAAACAATAATAAATCTGGAAGAATCCTCAGATAATCTGGTAAACTGACTCCCTGAGATCAGGGACAATGGTTTCTTGCCTTTCTTTTCTTTTCTAAGATCAACATAGTTGTACTTAGTGTTTTATTTTATTTTTAAAGCTTTATGGATTCTTAAACATGAGAGTCATCCCTCTAAGACAAAGGAGAGGAATCCCACATATATTGAATCACTTCTTGTAACAAAGAAAAAAAAGTATTAAGCAAAATAAACTACCCAAAAGACCGGTGCAATGGCACATATGACATCCCAGATCTTTTGTCTTCCACCATTCAAGGAGGAGGATTTGTGGTCTTCGTTAGCCCAACTCCAGAACTAAGCTTAATCATTGCAATTATTCTGAGTTTTGCTACTCTTTATTGTCACTTTCACTTACCTAATGATGTCCATAGTTTATGTTGTTTTCCTAGGTCTGCTTTCTTCAGTTTGCATAAGTTTTTACAAGTCTTTTCATGCTTCTCTTAATTCCATAATTCATTTATCCATTCCAGTGTTACAATATTTTGACAGTCAGTAAGTTTTCTTCACATCCAAATAAAATTTTTCTTCTTTCATTTTTAATGGATATAGAAAACAGTTGGATGGTAATTCCCTCACGTAAACCCATTATGTAAGCTACTTGAAATTTCTTCTTAGTCTTCTCTTCTCCAGGGTTTAACAAACCTTCTTCTTTCCTTAAATGACCTCCATCTCATTCATTCCTTTGGTAATTCTTCTCTGGATTCTTTCCAATTTCTCCATGTCCTTTTTAAAGTGTGGTGATTAAATCTGGATACTCTAATAAGAGTCTGACATGCTGAGTTTAGCAGAAAAAAAATTCCTAGACTTGGAACATTATACTCTTATCAATACCTCCCAGGATAATATCATATTGACGTTATCTTGCCAACTCATATTAAGTTTGTAGTCAACTATGACACTTCCCAGGTTTTTTCAGGGAGGAATGTGCCTAGCTAATCTTTCATAAAAATGGTGAAAATCCATTAACATTCCCCTATTGATTTTCTCAATTCAGAATTAAAGATGTCTAATAGGCATACCTCAACAGCAGCAGGCTGGGTGCCCGCTGATGATTTTATTTTTTTGGACCACAGGAACTCAGGGGAATTTGTACATGAAAGTATGAAGGGGCTGAACGTATATAAATGAAAAAAAAAACAGAACTTCTGAATTATTGAAATAAACAAAAAAGTAAGTATAAGGGAATTAAGATGAGCAAAGACAACTTAGATTAGAAGTCTTGCCAAAAACCTCAGAGATGCCTCTAAGAACTATAAGAAAATATTTTATATTGGAGGGTATAAAGTCACAGGAAAAACAGACAAACAAATATGCACACACACATTAGACAGATAGATAGATAGATACATACATACATATATACATACATACAGACAGACAGACAGAGACAGAGAGATAGAGACAGAGGGATATAGACAGAGACAGAGAAATTCTATCAACATCCCACCTCTGAGACTTGCCAGCTTTTTTACCTTGGGAGAGTTGTTTGACTTCTCTGGGTCTTAGTTTCCTCATCTGGAAAACAAGGGGGTTGGACTAGCTGACTTCTAAATTTCTTTTTCATTCTAAATCTATGATTCAGGGAAAAAGAAATAAATAAGTATTCGTGATTTATTTTTATGAGTTTAGTTTTCTTTTCCTCCCCCCAAAAATGATTTTTCCTCTTAAAATTGCTTCCTCTTTCTTTCTATAGTAAAAAAGAGAGATTAGAGCTGTACTTGATTATATTAGGGAATTTTCCTAAACATACTATTAACAGAGTGTAAAGAAGTTACCTAAACAAGTTTATAACATAATAGTGCATTGGCCATTGGATGAAAACATCTCATGGGGTACACGGAAGGTGTGATTGGTTAAGTGAAAATCAGTCACAATCCTGGCAGACTTTACAAAGCAAGCTGCCTTACTTTGAGGCAGTCATATCTAGGGGGAGGACTGAGCTTTGGAGGAGTACTCCTTCCCTTTCATGTAGTTCAGGGTATAAAGGGAAGGAGGAAGATTTCTCTCTCTTCTGTCCTCCCTTATGGGGAACTGTAAGGGTGCCTTGCTATAATACCCCATGTCCTTAAATGACATTTGCACACAGGCTGAAAAGGAAACTGAGGGACATTTCTTCTTAAATGCCAACCTTCAGTGCAGAGAAGGAGGATTTTGAATTTCCTAGGAATCACAATCTTATAATCTATCCCAAAAGAGAAGAGAAATTTCTGGGGCAACAAAAACTTTGAAAGTTACCTCATGGAAAACTTTGTTCTGTTAAGTTTGGATTCAGTCAAAGGGTTATAGATGAGGACCCAGAGGACTCTACGTGGGTTTGAGGTCACAGGTTCCTCACTCCTGAACTAGGCCATGGGCTACCTGGCACTTGGGACATATTGCCTCCTAGTCTTTTTGCACACTCATGACCAAGTTGGAGAGGGTTCAGTGGCATTCAACAGCAAACTGCAGTTGTGGAGGTGAGAGAAAAATAATCTACTCCCATAGTGCATACTATCATAATTCATTCATATATATTTAACATATTCCAAATATTTCAAGTTGGAAATTGGAAATATTAAAAAGAATTAAAGAGGGGTGGCCAGGTGGCGCAGTGAGTAAGAGCTTTGGCCCCAGCGTCGGCAGACCTGGGATCAGTTCTGGCCTCAGATACTCGGCACCCACACAAAAATAACTGGCTGTGTAACTTTGAGCAAGTTACTTAATCCCAATTGCTTTAAAAAAAAAGAATTAAAGAAAGAAAATATACATGTACAAATGTTGTATTTCTCAGTTATAGGTCAGTCACTTGAAAATAATCAAAATCCAGATTCTGTAATAGATTGATAATTTCTTGCAACCAATCAATGCCTTGTCATCCTTTTCCATAGTCTCTCACAAACTCTCCATGGAAGCTCTCCCTAGTGCTTCCACTAGGCCTTTTAACATTACATTGATAAGAGGGAAGCAAGTGAGCTTCTCTTATATCATGACAGAGCCATCTCTTTTCCCCAAAATTCACATATTTAATGATTTCTTTTCTGAGGTAAAGCAGTACAGCTAACTTCTACTCTCCATCCCCCATACATTTTTTTTCATGGGTTTTTGTATCATTGTCAATTTTGATTCCTTTAAAGAAAATTATTTTCCATAACCTGCAGTCACCTAGTACCCCCAAGAGCATATTCTCTGCTGTTAAAACATGAATTTTTGCTTGTTTCAGAGGATCAATGAAAGGATCAATGAAAATACTGCTCAATTCCCAAAAGTGAATTATTTGGGTTTGCCTCACCTGCCATTCACTTTGGTCACTAGGGAATTAAGTAACAAGTTTTTATACAATAAAAGTGGTCTGGATCTGACATCTACAACCACTCTAAGAAAACTGGCCAAGTGACTTATACAGGAAAATACAAGAAAATTACAGAGAAAGAAAAGTGGAAGAAAGATGTTTAGTGTTTGGAATATGGAATGAGGTCAGATGGGAAATCTGTTGACTTACACCTATTCTTTACATCTATTCTTATATTGTATATATATTCTTTTATCTTGCACAGGTACTGCCAGTTAATTGAATTTGGAATCTAGTAGCCATCTGTAGAGTCTTTTGTTCTATACAATAGACTATTAAAAAGTTTCACAATTCTGTTTCTAACCTATCTTTCTGGACTTATTCCAAATTATTTTCCCTCATATGCTCCGTGTTTCTGCCAAAATAACTAACTTGCCATTCACTGGGCAAGACTTCTCTAATCCATTGAATTCATGACTTGCAATGCTCTCCCTCCTCATTTTTGCTCCTTGGAATGCCTAGATCTAACACCCTCAGGATCACCTCCTCCCAAAACCTTTCCAGATTTCCCCAAATTTAATATCCCTATTGAAATTAGTTTATATTTATTTTGTACGTATCTTATCATCTTATCTGTATTGTACATTCACTTATCATATGCTATATCTCCCCAGGAATACACAGTGTTCTATGAGTTAGGGACTATTTTGCTTTTTGTCTCTCCCTCCCCATCACTTAGCACATTTCTCGACACATGATAGTCCCTTAATAAATTCCTGTTGAATTTAATGCAATTGAAAGATCAGTATTTGAGGGGCATAAATAATGCCCAACAAGACATTTTGTTTCTTAGCTATTTATAAACATAAATTGGAGCTTTAAAACCTTTTAAATAATAAATAAAAGTACTAATAGAGAGAAAACACCTCTTCACTGATCTCTTCTCTTGATACCACCATATATACAGAGCACTAAATGCTTTGGTTCAATATGATGAATTTCGCATTCTTTATCAAAACTCCAGGAAGTCTGTTAACAAATAGAAAATATAAAAAATGATAATGAAAAATCTCACCTTGTGAGCACTCAAGTAATATTATAATGGAGTATGTTCAAGGAGGTGTAAGCAAGGAAGCAATGGAGTTAAATGTGGGCACTCAGCTTTCAAAAGGCTATTGATTATCTGTGGAACATCCGAGGAAGTGAACTAGGATAAGGAACAGTTTCCAGTGGGGTTGAGTTGAAGGAAATTGGGATGTTTAAGTTAGAAGAGAGAAGTCTTGTGGGGATACAATAGCTTTATTTATTTACGGTTAGTGACCAGGAAGAGGGTTTGTATTGGCACTACTTGACCTAGAAGAGTAGAGTTAGAAGCAATTGATGAAAGTCACAGAATTGTGAATTTAACCTCCTTTTAAGAAAAAAACAAATATTTCTAATAACTGGAAAATTCCAAAGTGAAATGGAATGCCTTAAAAGTAGAGGGTTCTTGCTCTCTCCCACTGGACATCTTTAGAAAACATGAGATGACCACTTGCTAGGTATAGTACAGAAGGATTCTTGTTTTCCATTTTTGTACTGGTTAGACTAGATACCCACTGAAGTCTCTTCACATTCTGTAGTTTTGTGATTCTGTAATACATAGGAACCATGATCTTCTCTGACCTTCTAAAAAATATTCCTTGCCTTTTAACATTCTTTTCTACCACATTCCACTAGGTCCAAGGTCTACCAAAAGCAAATTCCATAATATTTGCTTTTGAATTAGAGACTGATATTTCTAGACCTCACTACCAAATTATTTTGTTTTATGATATTATAAGGACTACCTGTCATGCTATCTGTCATGTTATTGCTGAGGTTCAAAGAATCCAAATATATAGTAGTAAATAGAAAAAAAATAATGTTCTTTCCTTGCCAACTAGTGTCAGTTTTAGTTAGATGGACACCAGTGTTTTTAGACTTATATTTTTTTAATCATCATCATTCAAATTGATTACTCTTGAAACCTTTGAATCTTTTCTCTCTCTGTCTCT
>NW_027185804.1:30120863-30124678 GCF_028583685.1 Petaurus breviceps papuanus
TCTCTCTCTCTCTGTCTCTCTGTCTCTCTCTCTCTCTCTCTCTCTGTCTCTCTCTCTCTCTCTCTCTCTCTCTGTTGATCCTTATATAATGTAATCCAACATGTCTATTTGGTTCTTCTTTGATAATATTTTGTATTCCCACTGCCAAAATCTAAGCCCAAGTACTTATTAATTCATACCTGGATATTGTAGTAGCCTCAAAAAGTCTCCCTATCTCTAGTCTTACTCCAATCCATTGTTCATAGCATTTCTAACTAAACTACCTAAAATAAAGATTTCACTGCCAAATTATTACATAAAAGTATTCAATGGCTCGTTTTTGTTTGCTCATTTTTCTTTTTCTTTTTTAGAATAAATGCCAGAATCTTTAGACTGATATTCAAGACTCCTCATATTATGGACCCAAACTCTTTTTCCAGTGGAAGATGCCAAACATTGCTCAGCGAGCTAGGGCCTTCAATATATAGAGTGTTTGACTTGAATTCAGGAAGGCAAGTTTGGATCCTGGATCAGCTACTGGAGGTGACTCTGGGACCTTGGACAAATCACTTAACTTCCTTCTGCCACAGTTTTCTCAAATGCAAAACGTGTATAATAATAACAGCACCTCTCACAGGATTGTTGTGAAGATCAAATGAGATAACAAAGTGTTTTATAAATTCCAGTTATTACTATTAGCTTACTATTCATTCCCTATTTGTTTTTAATTTTTTAATTAAAAAATATTAAAATGTAAATGCATAATAAGAAAAAAAAGAAATATAAATTTATATATAAAAGAAAAAAAAGAAAATGTCATGTGCACAACAGAACATAAGAGACGATTTAGAATATATAGCAATAATTTATCATTTCAAGAAATCCTATATATTAAATACTATGCATTATGTTGAAAGCTGTCTGTCTTTCCTTATATAGGTTTTCTTTTATTCTCTTCTGTACACTTTTCACTTTGTTCTTTTTCCCTCTCCCCCTGCCATGCACCACTCCAAGGCTACAATTAAGCATTGATATATTTATATATAGGTATTGATATATACATACGTGTATACATACACACACATATATACACATATGTGTATGTATATATACTTTTCTTAAGAGATTCTACTCCTAATTTTTATTTTTATGTTTGTGCATATCTCTTTTTTCATATCTCTCCTAACTCCTCTTTTTACTTCTACCTTCTACCTTGCCCTTCTGTTACCTAAACTACCTCCATTACAGCAATCCCCCTCTTATCTTCCTATTTCCCTAAATCTAAACATCCTTTTACACACTCCTTTTAACCTATTCCTTCACCCTTTCCTCTAAAGATCCCTCCTTTATCTTCTCCCTTTTCCCTATCCCCTTACAGTTTTATTTCTTTCCAAATTTTGAAGACTTTCACACTCTTTTAAATATATATGTATTCTCCCCTGTTAAACACATTCCTGAGTAAAGTAGGTATCCAAAACTAATAGCCTCCCAATCCATCTAATTCCTCTGTAATTGGTTCTTCCTCTTCTACCTCATTTGTATAAGATAATTACTCATTTAGCTGCTCTTGAACGGTTTTACTTTTTGAAATCATATCATACTCAGGTCTACCTCAATCTTTCTTATAAGCTACCTAACTACTAGGGAAAATCTTAGAAATAGGTTTTACATTTTCCATACATAACAGGTAAACATTGTACCTTTATTTAGTCCCTTCTAATTGGTCATTGGTTTGTGCCTTATATTCTCTTGGCTCTTATATGTCAAATCTTCCAGGGAATTCAGGTTTTATATTTTTAACAGAGTGCTGAAAGTCTGACAGTTGATCAAAGGCCCTTTTTATTTTCATTTAGAATTATGCTTATCATTGCTGAGTAGGATATTTTCAGCCACAGGCCCAGCTTTTGTTTTTGCTTTTTGAGGCATAGTGTTCCAAGCCATGTGATCTTATAGTGTTGCCAATGCTAGGTCTTGTGTGAGTCTAACTGTGCTATCATCAGATATAAATTTTGTTGTTGTTGTTGCTGCTTGTAATATTTTCTTCTTGATCTGGGGGTTTGAGGATTTAACTATAATATTTCCATGAGTTTTCCTTGTAGAATCTCTGTCAGGTAGTGATCAGTGGATTTTTTTCTATCTCTACTTTCCACTCTTATTCCAATGTTTCAGAACATTTTTTTTTTTTACTTATTTCTTGTATTATTGCATCAAGATTCTTTTTTTTTTATCAGAACTTTCAGGTAGTGCAATTATTCTTATGTTTCCTCTTCTTGATCTGTTCTCTAGAGCCATTGTTTTTCTTATGAAATGTTATACATTCTCTTCTATTTTTTTTAATTATTCACATTTAAAAAAAACATTCTTCATTTCTTATAACTTTGCTGGATTAGCCTTGCCCAATGCTGATTTTCAAGTTGTCATTTCTTCCTTAAGATTCTGGATCTCTTTTTCTAATTGACTTTCTTGTCATAATCTTCTTTTTTTGTATTATTCTTATTTTTCTTTTTAAGTTTTCCTCCATCTCATTTGATTTTTAAAGTTGTTTTTAAGTTCTTCAATGAATTCTTTTGGGGCAGGTGATCATTTGGCATTACTCTTTTGAGTAGAAGAGGGTTTTTTGCTTCTGTATTCTCCTCTGAAGGCAAACCCGAGTCTTCTTTATTCCCACAGTAGTTCTCTATGAGTGGGTTCATTTTCCTTTGCCTGTGCATTTTTTTTGGTAATAATTTAGTTTTTCAAATCACCTCTAGCCCTGAAGTATGGCAGATGGTGCCTCTGGCCACAGTTCAGTTCTCCCCTCTGACCTTGAACTCAAAACAAGAACCCCAGCCTCCTGTAAGTGGCCACAGTCAGTGGCCTCCCTGCCCCACTCCTTCTGCAATCACTGGGAGTGAGTTGGCTCCTTCTTTCCCAGTGGCTCTATGCAGCACAGCTAGATCTGGTGTTCCATGTCAGTATCTTCCCAGGCTCAAACAGCTAACTCTCAATATCCCCAGGGTAAAAGTTCCAGTGGCTGGGCAGAGGCAGTCCCTCAAACCAACTAACCCCAGGGCTTGCTTGTTGTTTAAGCAGCTTGCTGGTGGACCCTAGCCTGGAGGTGTTTACTATTCCCGGGGAGGAAATATCATCCTGAGATTTTTCTTCAGCTCTTCCATTGTCCCAAGGGAACCCCTGTTCTGCCCCTGCTCTTGTTTTCACTCTCTATGTTTGCCCAGAGGCGCTGTTCTATCTCTTTTGTGGAAGAAAATCTTGAGAGCTAAACATTTTGTCTCTTGTCCCACCATCTCACCAGAATCCTCTCAGCTCCTCCCCTATTTGCTACAGATTGGTAGAGTCAGCATCATTCGAACACACCTATTTCATTCATAAGATTATAGGTCTAGAGCTGGAAGGTATCTGTAATAGAAATGGAATTTAAAGATCCCCTGTATTGTCTTGGTTGAGTATTAAAACCCAGAGCTAGTGAATCCCACTTGTGAGATGAACTTGTTGACATGAAAAGAGAAGGCTGAACTGTGAGGAGCTGATGACGTGGATTTAGAGAGGCAGAAAGAGAGGGAGAGAGAGAGAGAGAGAGAGAGAGAGAGAGAGAGAGAGAGAGAGAGAGAGAGAGAGAGAGAGAGAGAGAGAGAGAGAGAGAGAGAGAGAGAGAGAGAGAGAGAGAGAGAGAGAGAGAGAGGGAGAGAGAGAGAGAGAGAGAGAGAGAGAGAGAGAGAGAGAGAGAGAGGCAGAAGTTTCTTTTTTCTTTTTTATAACAATTTGGGTTAAGTAACTTGCTTAAGGTTAAATGGCCAGTTATTTCTGGATGTGATGCTGAGTATCTGAGGCCGGCATTC
>NW_027185804.1:30124778-30155875 GCF_028583685.1 Petaurus breviceps papuanus
AGAGAGAGAGAGAGAGAGAGGCAGAAGTTTCTTTTTTCTTTTTTATAGCAATTTGGGTTAAGTAACTTGCTTAAGGTTAAATGGCCAGTTATTTCTGGATGTGATGCTGAGTATCTGAGGCCGGCATTCGATCTCCAGGTCATCCTGACACTGGAACCAGTGCTCTTACTCTCTGTGCTACCTGGCCATCCCCAGAAGAATTTTTTGGAAGCAGCATTGTGGAGGCAAAGAGACAGAGAGGATTGCTGAGGGCCAGTTCGAGCTGACCAGGACTTTTGAAAGCTGCCACCCAGAGCTGCCAAGACTGAGGAGACATGGTTGTGATGTTTAGATGTTGTTTTGCCAGATTCGTCTGTTGGTGAAGAGCAGTGCTGTTGTTGCAGAGGTTCTGGAACCTTGCTGTTGGTTCAGAAGCCCTGAAGAATAATTTTCTTGTTGTATGTTTACAGAACTCCTGGAAGAGGGTCTTGCTGATGTTCTCAGGTGTCCTAGGATTGTTCTGCAGACAGAGAATGAATTAATGAGGACACTGGCAAAGTATCTTGTGGCCTTGTTAAGCTTTGTCTCCCCAGGAACAGAGATTGCTTAGAACTTGCCTCAGGTAAAGATGAAGAGACGACCTCTCTTTGGGTATTAAATGCTGTGACAATATCTTAAGCTTGTTGTAACTCTGAGGTAGATGGCCTATTCAGTTGTGATCCAGGGGTGGGAAACTTTTGACTTTTTGTCCTCTGTGACTGACCCAATGAATCTACTTTGTTTTTGATTGGAAACTAATCTCCATTTGAGAAGAGGGTCTTTGGGATTGACTAAATGAATGTACTGTCCAGGGGTGGAGTATTACTTAGAAATTATTGAATTACACTTGGTGAATGCTGTATTTTCAATTGTTCTGTATTTTGATTTTCTCTGTTCTTAATTTGTCACTAAATAAAGTGGAGAGCAGCTATGCTGGCATTTTGATTGGGAAGTTGCCTTTGCTTGGCATTACAGTATCTCAGGGTTCATGAAGTCTAACTCTTTCTTTTGACAGATAAGAACAACCAATGTCATTAAATGATTTAGTGAAAGTCACAAAAATAGTGTCAGAAGTTGCATTTGAACCCAGAGCCTCTGATTCCAGGAAAAGTGTGGTTTTAAAAAAAGAGATATTTTTCTCTAACAAACTCATTATTCCCATTGTCTGACCACTGCCACATGGTATTTTCTTCCCCCATAGAATTTCTATATCACTTTTCCCTCCCCACTACTCATCACCAATACTAATATACTGCAATATATTGGTAGTTATTCTTTCCAGAGTATATGTTTTCTCTTTCTAGTTAATTCATAAGATACATGTCTTGTTAACATTTATCCTTCTAGGACCTGGCATAATAGCATGTCCATAGCTTGTAATCAGCACATATTTGTTTATCCTTATATAGAAAGCAGTACAACATGGCGGGAAAAGCAGTGATTTTAGAGCTAGAGGACATAGGTTCAAGGCTGAGCTCTGTTACTGCTGTTGTGAATCAGAGCTAGTCACTTACCTTTGGGGATCAGTTTTCTCATCTGTGAAATGTCAGGGTAGAATTAGATGCCCCCTGAAGTCCTTTCTAGCCTTCACTCTATGATCCTGTGATAAAATGGATATTAACTACTTCTTTTTGGGGGATATATTTTCTCTTGCTAGGGTTCCACTGATAGAATGAAAATCAGGCTTCTACAATGTATTACTCCTACACAAGGATGTACAAAGGCTGATGAAATTTCCAAAGGACAGAAACATCTTTCCAACCTGACAATTAACATTCCTGATGGAAATTTATGTCTTAATGCTGCCCACCTTTTAGACAAAGGAGACTGAAGTGGAAGGGATTCACCTCTCTTGGCTATCTGTCAACTCCTCTCTCCATTTATAAAACACAGTGGTAGACTTCATCCTTTCAGGGGTGTCTTTATGATGATTTTCCCCTCTCCTTGTTCTCCTGGTTATATGTCTATTTATTTAAATTTGTATCTATTCCTTCTGGACTACAATTTTTGTTCCATTTCCCCATAATTTGTAGTGTGTGTACATTTAGCTCTGCAGAGCTGCATGAAACTAAGTTTTATAAACACAAAAATCACCACTAGTTGACTCTCCTTTTGTCTCAAAAATCCCCATGTCCTATCAGTAAAATTCAACAAAAGATGATAATAATCATGGGCTCACAGATTTAAAGTTGAAAAGTTCATTCTTTGCCCCACTTTTACATATGAAGTAAATGAGACCAAAAGAGCTGATATAATTTGCTCGAGGTCACCCAGGCTGCAAATGATAGAACTGGGATGTGAACCCAGATATTAGGGTTCTTAATCCAATGTCCTTTCCCTTATACCATGCTGCTTCCCCAGTATAATGAATAAAGTAAAGAAGGAGGAACTCATGTCTAAAATGCTTTTACATCTACAAAGCACTTTTTTTACAGCAATCTGCTGAGGAAAACAGTATTGTACCATTTTACAGACAAAGAAACTGAAGATGGCAGAGACTGAGAATGGTGGGAGAAGAGCAAAGCAAATGCAAGTATATTATGATGAAAAATTAATGTTTACTCAATGATTCAGAAACAGTTTTCTTGGAACAAACTGCAAAAAAAAATCAGGCTCTGGAATAAATAATACATGGGATGTAACGGAAATTCAGAGTGACAGGAGTTTGAGATGGAAAAGACATAGCAGGTCATTTCCTGTCCATCCTCGGTGTCCACTGAAAGATTGCTCCCTGCAGTCTAATCTCCAGGGCTTTTATTCATTATAATTTTAAATCACCCCCAGTGGGATTTTCAGCACTTCCCTAATGGAGTCCTGAGAAGCCTGACTACTTTCCCTGGAGCCTAGATATTCTTGGGCTAAACTGGAAGGCTTCGAGAGCAATTGGTTGTTTTGAGCTTGCTTAGCATTGATCAGTATATATAGTATATAGTTAATATGTAATATTATAGTATAGAATATATATAGTATACAGTTTTAAAAATGCTACCTCAAATTCATATCTATATGCTTTTGTCTGAAAGGCAGTGTGTTATAGTGGATAGAGGGCTGTCCTTCAAGCAGGAAAATCTAAGTTTAAAGTCCTAACCCTAAAATATATGGTGGGATTCTAGGCAAGTTATGTTAGCTCTCATTTTTCAAAACTGCAAGTTAGAGAAAAATCACTAACATGCATTATTGGAAGAACTCTCCACACTTTTGGAATCAGTAATCTGGACACCAGTTCCATCCTGATCTCTACTAAAAGGACCCTTGAGTATTTTTCCTCATTGTATATTTTAACATTTTTGAGAAAACATATGTCCCATTATTACTTTGTGCATCAATCAAAAACAAAACATCACAAAGGATAAAGTCACTTTGTGGAAAATCCTCTAAATGAATGTCAATTACAAATTGGCCTGAATATAGGAGTTATGACAATTTTATAGTATCATAGGAAGCTTTTTTGATGCTGTTTGCAATACTATTCTCAACTAGTTATTTTCATTATCCCCAGAAATTGGAAAGCCCAGAATTGATGGAAAAATTCAAAAGCATTTTTCCTCTGTCTCCTTCAATCACAACTAAAATGTGGGTTCAGAACTTCAATGCTTTTTTATTCTATTCCCATATATGTATTCATGGAACAAATAATCCACCACATTTCAAAGCTCTTGTATATTTAAGGTTGGGAGAATGATACCAAGACTTCTCACTGATGAGACATGAACCCTTTTAGTCTTTTCCCTAGTGTCAGAGTGACTCTGTTCCTTTTGGGTATTGGATTCACATGTGCCCAGATTTTCCCACAGGAAGTTTACTTTGGTCACCATGGTGATTTGTTAGGTCTGATTTCCACCCCTAGAAAGGTGTACAACAGAGAGAGAACAAGTTGTGAATAATGCAGTGAATAATCATGGTGGTTTTTTTTTGTAGAATAAATATTGGACTTGGATTCAAAAGTTATAGGTTAGCTCAATGCTAATGTCTAGTGCATTGATGGCAACTAGCATAATGCTAAGAAATGGCATGTTGATGGCTCTGGGATTCATCATTTTGTATTCTGTGTCTAGTGATGTTTGTAACAAACCATAACTATGCTGTTCCATCCTATGTGATTTATTCATATCATTCCATAAATTCTTCACAATGGGTCTACCAAATATAATGTCTTCCTTTAATTATCTTAACATTGTATAAATATTAATCATATATGATATTTATCTATTGACTATCCTTCAGCCTTGATAGCCCACTTTCTTTATGATCATCTTTTTTTCATATGGCATCCTTTATGTTACTTTTTTCCACAGTTCTTAATTGGAAGTATATTTTAGTCTAGTCATTCCATTTTTGTCCTAAGATGAGAAAATGATTGAAGAGAACTTATTAGACAACCTTGTCCAATCACTTTATTTTACAGAAAGGAATTTGTGGTACATGAAAGTTAGTTTCCCAAGGTCCCACAGGCAGTGAGTGGCAGAGCCACTATCCAAACCCAGATCCTCATAACTTAATGACTTAAATTCTTTGTAAAATATAGTATCCCATGACTGACAATACCACAGCAGTAGGGAAAGAATACTGTTATTGAAAAGAAGGGTCTTTAAGGTAGGGTATCAAAAACATTGCAAAATTTAATGAAGGTCTTTCCAAACCTACCCCTCCTTCTATTCGGTGCTAGAATCAGTTCATTGTTTGTTCAGTTTCCATCCAAGATACAAATACTGATGGAATAGCTCTATGATTGTACAACCAACTACATGTGTAATTTAGACAATAGATTTTCATTCTCTTGGATTTTCCACTGTAAATACTTAGGCTGAACATTTTTGTGCAATCAATAATCTCATTTAAGTGGTTCTCAGATTTCTTGGGTTTGATTCATTCAGCATCATTTTACCCCAAATGATACTATCCAGAAGTCCTCATTATGTAGGGAGAATGCCTATTTAATTTGAATTCCCCAGAAAATGTTCTCTAAGATGGTAGCAAATACCTTGAGAGAAAATACTTTATCCTCTTTTATACCTCATTTGATAAGAACCAAAGTAAGTTTTGTCCATTATTATTACATCTTTCAAAGAATTTTGCATGATTTTGAAATATTCATGAGACATTTTGTGTGAGAAGAAACTTTAAAGCATTGGAATTTGCTCTCCAAGGCCAAATGCCTTTTTGTAATCAACAAACAAGAAACACAGTGGAATCTGATGTTGTTTATATCTTTTAGCTCATTGTGTGACCATAAACATGTCAGCTGATGCATTATATCATTTGCAAATGCCTTCTAGTACCCATCTCATACTTAAAAAGATGGCCCTCAATAGTATATGTAGATTATACTCATAAACAAAAAAAGTTTGTAGAGATGGAAAAATGTGCACACATGGCGGTACCAATATTTTTCTGGGCAACTTTTCAGAAATATGAAGGTCTAAGATTTAATTTCATTTTCTTCCTAAGTCTTTGTATCCTCCCATCTTTCAGATATATTGATTATCAGTCCCTAAATGCCCTAAAATTACTTCTCCTCCATCCACAGACACAGACATACTTCTGTATGACTGGTCTAATCAACTAATTATTCCCATCTTTATTTTACTTAGTGGGAAAGCAACACAGTACAATGGAAATTGCATTGCCTCTGGAGTCAGTAAGCCTTGTGTTCAAATCCTGCCATTGACATTTCCTAACTCTGCAACCTTGGGTAACTCATTAACTCTTCATCTATTAAAAAAAAAAAAAGAAGAGGGAGGGGGGTTGAACTATGTGACCTATGAGGTCACTTCTACTTTTAAATCTATGACCTATTAAACCTACTGACATTTCTATTTGCTTGTGTAGCTCAGGAAAAAAAAACAAATAAAAATATATTTATACTTATAATTTCATGTCATTATAAATGTACTAGATTAACACTGACTTTCTTCTAAGATATTTCTTTCATTTAGTTGTAGATGCTTGCCTCATTTGAGCTACATTAAGAAAATAATGATAAGTAACAAGTATATGAATTGAAGAATATTTGTCATGAGGACTTATTTGCTGTTATCTAGGATGGGCTTAAAAATAATAATTTAGCTTTGCTTGCTTAGATGCTCAGTTTTCAAAAGACTCAGGCTGACAAGGGTATAGCTAATGTTTTCCTATCTTATTTAGTTACCTGGAAAAGTGGAAAATTGTACCAGCCTAAGGGTTACATTTTTTTTTCCAGTAGTCTGTGTTGTGCTGTATTCTAAGAAGGGGAAATTGGACTATTTTATTATGATCATGGAAACAGTTTACATGATGGGATTGTTAAAGAAGGACAATTGTGAGTATGTTTTAAATCAGAAAGGCCATTATAGGGCTGGAATAGCAACTATTTCATAGGGGAAATGACATCTGCAGATGATAAGAAATTAGACAGCCATAAAATGATAGTGAATGATAATGGTCACAAAAAATATCAGCTTCAGTATGAACTTGTTTGTGTTTGCATTTCCATGGCTTTTAGAGGCTTTTTATTTCTGGAAGTTTGGGGTTGACTCCCATCTGAAGTGTGTTTGCATCTTTATGCCTGTGTCTACATAAATGCAGACACATATAGACACAGACAGATAATGCACAAACACTTAAATGTATTTGTGTCATAAAATGACTGGGACCCTTGGCAAATGCTTCTAGTAACTATTAAATTAATTAAGTTGAAGAGAAGTTGTTGACAGGAATGAGTAGTGATTTTTATCACACCTACAGTTTCCTTGTGCCAATAAAATAGTAATCCATATATGTACATACAAATATTCATATATATATATACATATATATATATATATATATAGAGAGAGAGAGAGAGAGAGAGGGAGAGAGAGAGTGCTAGTATGTATATACAGCTATATAGAAATATAGATAAATATATACACATATATAATCCATAAATACACACATATGTATGCATATAAAGAAAATCATAATTAGGTTAATATAATATCAAACATTACTACATTTATCCTAAAAATGTTTTTGACTATACTTTGAAAGGCCAAAATTGAAGGAAAATGTAGTTCTGTAATGGTAATGGGAATTTGAAGATCTTCCCTGCCCCTTGTATTTACAATCAAACAGGTACTTAGCACCTTGTTCCAAGTTAATGATTGTGTCAAGTATTAAGTCCTGGAATTTGGGAATACCATAGTGGGATGGACTTATTGATGTAACAGGAAGGGGGGGGGCGGAGAACAGGGAGGAGATAATACTGTATATAAGGAAAAACCCAAGATGAGAGAGGCCAGAACTTCTGGGAGTGAGCATCATGAGCATCACGGAAGCAGAGCAGCTACTGCTGAGAGAAAAAGAATTGAGAATGCTATGAATTGAGAAGAGAATGAAGAATAGAACTTGTGGTGCCAGAACTTGTGCTGAGAACTTCTTCTGAGAAACAAATTGAGAACTTCTGAGAAATGAGAAGAGAGGAAATCTGTTCGAAATTTTGATGTCATATTTGTCTTCTGTTAGAGGACAGTGCTGTTGTTACAGAAACCCTGGGATCTTTCTGCTGGTTCAGAAGCCCTGAAAGAGGATTTTCTTATTGTATGTTTACAGAAATCCTGGAGTTTGGTCTTACTGATGTTTACAGAGGTCCTGGGATTATAATGATGATTTGTGCTGAATCCTCAGACCTTGTTGTTGGGTCTATGTTGATTTCACAGGCAGAAAGTGAACTGATGAGGGTGCCAGCAATTTGAATAAATGTTATTGTGGCTTTGTTAAGCTTTGTCTTCCCAGGAACAGAAACTGTGAAGGACTTGAGGTGTACTAGACACTGAAAACTTCAGTATGGAACAGAAACCAGACAAGGAGCTGGCAGGAGCTGGGACCATGGAAGGGGAACCATGGAAGCAAAGAGCCAGCCTTGAGTCAAGATGAGAAGACTTCTCCTTGGGTATTTAATGTAAACTGAGAATATAATGATTTATTAGGGGTGGAGAACTTTTACCTTTACATTTAGATGATTGATTTAAGGACTTGATAATTAAGGATGATTGGAAAATAATCTCCAATCAAGAAGAAAGAAGACTTTTTCATTGAAGAGATTAAGACAATGTGGCCTAGGGGTGGAGGACTTTGACCTTTGTACTTTGTGTCAATTAAGGAGGCTTGCCTCCTTAAGGGTGATTGCATTAAGGGCTTACTGAATGAATGTTATCTTTTGCTTAAAAGTATGTGACCACTTTGGTGACAAGTATGTGAACACTTTAGTGATAAGTTATTAAGTCATAACATTGTGAGTGCTGCACTTTGATTTGTGCAAATGTTTTGTCTTAGTTTGTTACTAAATAAATAGAGAGTTCACTATACTGTTTAATCAGAACCTTGAAAGCTGTTCACAGCAGCAGTCCTCTGGAAAGCTGCTCATGCTTGGCTTTACAAATTCCCTTAAAGAAAGGGATTTTGTCATTTTAACCTCATATCCCATGTACCTGAAATGGTGCCTAGCTCATAGTAGGTATTTAATAATTCTTACTGACTTGAATTTAGTGCAGAGTCCCAAATCAGGACTATAGGTTTATTACTGACAAGTCTAAGATTAGCTAAATCTAGGGTAAATAAACATTACTAGGATCCTAGGAATCCAATCAGTGTACAACAATGGAAAAAGTGACCCATGAAATCCCCAATGTATGTTGTTTTTTTAAAAGATCTCTCTCTCTCTGTCTCTCTCCCCCTCTCTGTTTCTCTCTCTCTCCCTCTCTCTATTTCTCTCTCTCTGTCTCTGTCTCTCTCTGTTTCTCTCTTTGTCTCTGTCTCTCTCCATCTCTCTCTGTCTCTGTTTTTCTGTCTGATACTCCTGGAAAGTTTTTGGTTTTCTAGGGAAAGCTGTTAGCTGGAATGGTCTCTGTGATTTTATGATACTTCAAGGATTTTGGAAAGAGATTGGGGGAAGGATAGGAGAAGGGGAAGGGAATAAACATTTATATAGAACCTACTATGTGCCAGTCACTATCTTAAGTGCCTTACAAATATTATCTCAATCTTCATAAAAATCCTGTGAGGTAGGTACTATTATTATCACCATTTTACAGTTGAGGAAACTGAGGCAGAAAGGTTGAGTGACTTGTGCAGGGCCACGAAGCTTTTAAATGTCTGAGGTCATGTTTGAACTTGAGGCTTTTGAATCTAGGCATTTCCATCACACCATAAATTGCTTGATGAGATCATTCACAAAGTCACAGAGTCTCATATTTGGGAAAGGACTTCTGTGGCGATCTAGTTCAAATAATCTGATCAATTTCTTTTTAAATCTCTTCTACAACAAATCTAGCAAATGGTCATCTCCTTAAAAACCCACAATGAGTGTAAATGGATTACCTCAGGGGGTGGCTCACATTATTTGGGACTAGGTCTAATTATTAGGGCATGTTTTCTTGCTGTGAAACCTAAATTATGCACTCTAGAAATTTCCTCCCATTGTTCCTAGCTCTAACCTCTGGGATCAAGCAGAAATTGGATATACTGATGATGACCTTTCAAATATCTGAAGTCAGCTACCAAATCACCAGTTAAGTCTCCTCCAGGTTCAGTTCCTTCAGTTGATACCAATATGGAAAGACCTTGGCATCCTCAGCCCTCATGGACTGTGTCCTTTGGTTGCTTTCTAGTACATCTTTAAATGGGTATCCAATACTGATCATAATATTCTACATGTGACTGACAGAATAGAGCAGGCCAATCATATCCCTAGCACTGGATATCACATGTCTCTGTTGATGCAGCCTAAGATTCAATTTTTCCCCCCTCAGTTGCCATATTACAATACTGTCCCCTGTTGAACTTACAGTACATTAAACACCTCCATCTCAAGACAGATCTTTTGTTTGTTGACATGATGTCCAGTCATTCTTCTCCAAACAAAGCCAGGTTGTCCTTTGGACAGCTATCATACATTCCACCATCAGGCCCATACTTTAAGTCTGTCTAGCACAATAGGATCTGCCAGATCTCTCAGTCCATAGTCACTGGGCATTCAAGGTTCCCTCCATGCCATTGTCGACAATAACAAAAAACACCAACTGTTTTTTGCTATTTCTGTTTATTCTAAACATTTATTTAGACACTGAAGTTCACTTTCTTATTCTTTAGGAATGCTGCAGCACACTTATGTCAATACGTTCTTATGTCATCATTTCAAATCTTGCCCTTCCATGCTTACTCTGAATTTAATACGAGTAGTCATTTACTATTATTAGAATACAGGAACCTGTATTCAATTTAATTCTACCAACATTTAAGTAACTATGTGGCATGTCAAATATCATAATATAGTGTTGGATATAGAGACAGGAAGACCTGAATTTGAATACTTCTACAGGATATACTTATTAGCTGTATGGCTCTAGGGAAGTCTAGCCTCTGTTTCCTCTTCTGTAAAATGGGAATAATATCATCTTAGGGTGATGGGGAAAATAGAAATCAGAATACATCATATAAATATCAGCTATGTTTATTAATATAACTCCTACTGTGTAAGGCTACTCTCCATAAATCTAAAGGATCATTCTGTAGTAGTAGAGGGAGTTTCTTTGTGAAGTTTCCTACACCAGTAAAACTGCTAAAAAAAATGTGAAAGGCACTAAACAATTGCTCAGATATTTTCTCATAATCAAATCACTGAATCTCAAAGTGGGAAGGATGCTTACAGATTCAAGTCCAGCTCTAACATGAGTCAAACAAGATTTCAAAGCACATTAAGTTGAGCTTTGTCACATAGGTGGTCTCATTGATTTCTGCACATATCAAGCTATGTTAGACAGTAGGTTTACTTGTCTAAATCTTCTCTTGGCAATCTAGGAATAGAGATGGTCATGCCAGCCAAAAAAGCGTGGTGTTCATCAGTGATTTTCAATGTTCAAATTAGGTCTAAAGGAAAACAGGGATCAGAGTCATTGGCTTCAACAAACTAGGTGATTTGGTCTCTTGCCACCATCCCATTCCCCAGTCTTATCTTAGAGCCACAAACACAGCCACCAGAATGATATTTAAGAATTCATCTTTATGTTGGGTAACCTGCTCAGTCAGGGAACAGACCTACACTTGCCCAAACTGATAATTTCTTGACAGGGTGATTGTGAGCCTCGATCTAAAAGGGAAGTTTTGTTGTTGTTCAATGATTTTTCAGTTATATCTGACTTTCTGTGACCATATTTGTTGTTTCTTTGGCAGAGACACTGGAATGGTTTGCCATTTCCTTCTCTAGCTCATTTTACACATGAGGAGACTGAGGCAAACAGGGTTAAGTGACTTGCTGAGAGTCACTCTGCTATTAAGTGTTTGAGGACAGATTTGAATTCATGCCTCCTGACTCCATGACTGAAACTTTATTCATTGCACCACCTGCCTGCCCCAGAAGGAACTTACAGATCATCTATGCTATGCTTTTGCCAACACCAAACCAAAGAGAGTAAATGGCTTTCTGAAGGTCACAAAGCCAGAGTTTGAGCTCAAAGGCTCTGGGTCCAAGGAACTCTTTCTATTCAATAGAATGTCCTTTAGGGAAGAGGTATTTTTCATTTTTATCTTAGTACCTGAAACACTTAGAATGGTGCCAGCTACATGATGGGGCCTTAAACTGTTTTTTTGTTGAATTGAACAAAGTAACAGAATCAAGGATAGAAGCCAGTTAACCAAGTGCCTCAATGTTTGATCTGCTGTTGACCTTCTCTTCCTACCACTTCCTTCCCCTTTCCTTCATGATCTATCCTTTTCCAGTCTGCCAGCTTCCAACATTTCAAGTTAGTCATTTTTGGTACATAGGTGCCACCTCTTTAGATAAAACCTGCTCTATCATCCTAAATAATAAATCAAAAAACCCAAACCTCCTAAAGATTCAACAAACAATAACTAGCATGCAGAGTGTGATCGACTCCTTCCCAAACTTCTCCACTTCACTGGCTGCTTCAGCTCATTATCTCCCAGACTGCAGATTTTTACATCTTGGCATTTACTATGATTATAACATTGTAGAAATGACAAGGGCTGAAAATGGTGATTACACAAAAATACTGGATTCCTCCCTGCCTTTATGTTCAACTGGCTTTTATATGGGTCTTATGACACACCCAATAAATTCCAACCATTGGTGGCCAATGAGTGTGGGTGATGTCTCATTAACACATCAATCCCCAACAAGTCCTCCAAATACAGCAGCTGCCTCTGGGCTCAGTTTTGATGGGTTTGGACTATAGATCCTATCTGCACATAGAAAATGGTGGATTTGTTTATCTTCCTTGAATTTAGTCAAAACATTCTTTTGAAAAAAAAATGCAACAGTCTCATAACCATTAAATAAAGAAAAAAAAAATCACAGCCTACATACACTAATTGGTTGGGGGTGGGGGGAAGTGAGAAAATAGTTGGATTTTCTCTACATCACTACTTTCTGAAAACTAACAAACAGAAGGGAGGGAAAGAGGCTACTAGCTGGCAAGTTTCCCAAGAGAGATGCAATTTTCGAGGAGGGAGAAGGTGGTAGTGGGAGAAAGGGCTATTTTAGTAAGAATTCAAATACCTTTTCAAAGTAGCTAGTGTGAGTAGATCATTGTTTTCCCTTTTGTTTGGGGTATGTGGGTGGAAGACCATATAAAATATGTTTGTTTGACAAATATATGAAAAGTAACTGAAATTGATTTTTTAAAAAATTTCAGATTATCTCTTAAACATGTTTTTTCCTATTACTACACTGAAGAAGTCATAGAAATCATGTAAGCTCCTTGAGATCAGGAGCTGTTTCAGCTCACATTTATATCTCCAGTACCCCATCAGAACGCCAGCTAGGTGCTAAATAAATGCTTTTTAACACTGAATTGAATAGATATTGAAAGAGATTAATCAGAAAATAAGTGTAACCATAGGGAAAATGAGGCATAATTTTTAAACCAAGACATTATTATTTTTAAAAAGGCTGACAATTTCTAGAATACAAGTATCCTTCACACCAATCATCTTTCATTTTATACCTACCTAATCATGTCATTTCCCTGCTTAAGATTTGTCAATGACTACCATTTGCTCACCAAACATAGGCCAGACTCAGTGGACACACTTAAGGCTCTCTACAATTAGCTCTCTGCTTTCCTAATCTTCCCTTCACTTCTAGAGTTTGCCCATCTTGATGTCTACTCTTATTACCCGCCTCCATCTTTGCCAGTGGCCATCGTGATCCTTCATCTGGTTTAAATGCCAGCTCCAAAATGAAGCTGCTCCTGATCTTTATCAGGAAAGATATTTTCTTAGACAAAACACAGCCCTTTTTCCTTTATCTTGATCAATTTTACATTATAATAATGATAGTGTTACTGTGAAATTTATTTCACACAATGATATTATCAGCATTAGAAAGAGTTTCAGATAACATCTAATCTAGGCCTGTACCTGCACAATGGTTCTCCAGCATTGCTTCCATGTGCTCATTGAGTGTTTATAGAGCTCCAGTGAGGGGAAATCCATTAACTCCTGATGTAGTTCATCCTACATTGTGACTGCTCTAAATATTAGAAAGTTTCCCCTCATATCAAGGCTATATTTATCTCTTTGAAAATTCTACCCCATTATTCTGTGGATAAGACTCACTACTTCATTCACAGAACAGTCCTTCAAGGGAGTGAAGACACTTCTCATGTCCTCCTGAAGCTTTTTTGTTCTTTTTTCCTTTCCCATACTAAAATTTTAGTCCTTTATCTGAGCCCTATAAGACATGAATTCTAAGTTCTTCACTGTCTTGATTGTTTCCCGCTGTCTTCACAATGGCATGCCCAGAGTTAAAAACGAAATACTCCAACAGGATAGAGTTTTGTAGGATCATGACCTGCTTTGTTCTAGGATTATTCCTCTGGACATTTGACCTTTGATTATTCCTTGTATCCCTCACACAAAATTATAAGCTTAATGAATACAGAGGTCATTTACAGTTATTGAATAGCCTTAGTCCACATCTTTTCCCCAAACTTACCATAGTCTTAGTATAAGGTTCTATGACATCACAGACATGATGCCCTCTTATCTATTCCCACTATTATCAATCAGTCAATAAACATTTCTAAAACATCTACCATGTGCTGGTCACTGTGCTAAAAACACAGGGCATACAAAGAAAGTTTAAAAAAAAAAACAGCCCCTGCTATGAAGGAGCTCACAGTCTATCAGCCCCTTAGGTCCTTAGCACTGTCTCCTCACACTCCTTAAATTTCAATTCAACAAGAAATTATCAAGTGTCTACTATAGTACCAGGCACTATGATAAAAGCTATTGATACAAAGATAGGAACACAACAATCTTTGTACTCACAAAGCTTACAGTTTTCTGGAATCCTACTGCTAAAAGTCATTCTAGATCCTCCTGCCTGAATTCTGTCTGTGATCCACAATGTAACATTGTAGGGAAAAGTGTTGGAGTCAGGAGAGAATTAGTTTCAAATCTGTGCTAGGTTTCTAGGTTATTCATTTATCTGATACTCAATTTCATTATCTATAAAATGGGGACAATATTTCTTGCAATATGTGATTCATAGTATTATTGTAAAGATCAGTTGAGAATACAGGGGCAACTAGGTGGTGCAGTGAATAGAATGCCAGCCCTGGAGACAGAAGGACCAGAGTTCAAATTTGGTCTCAGACACTTACTAGTTATATGACCATGGGCAAGTCACTTGACCCTGTTTGCCTCAGTTTCCTCAGTTGTCAAATGAGCTGGTGAAGGAAATCTCAAACCACTCCTCCAGTATCTTTGCTAAGAAAACCTCAAACGAGGCTTTGAAGAGTAAGACAAGACTAATCAATAAAACAGAGATTATTCATTCAAATGTTTTGCAAAGTACTAACTGTCATGTAAAAATTCATTGGTTTTGTTTTTTGTTTTGTTTTGTTTTTTACTGAAAGTCAGTGTGGCACTGTGGAGAGAGTGACAGCCTTTCATTCAGGAAGACGCAGGTTCAAGTTCATAGTCTAACATCCCATCTATATGACCATTGACTTCACTCAATATTTCAGTGCCATAGGCAGCTTTGTTGTACTACTGGTTAGATACTGGTATGCTGATATGCCTGTGGTGAGGGTATTTAGGCTTGGGAATCAGGGTTAAAAACAAACAATAACAGCAATCTTCTTCATCATAAGATCTGTCCCAAAATAGAATGTCTTGTCACAAGAGGTGGTGGTTTCCCTCTCCTTGGAGCTCTCTGAGCAAAGACTGGATAATTCCTTGTGAGTTACATAGAGTGGAAAGTCTTATTTAGGTCCCTTGCAACTCTCAAATTCTGTGGTAATTTTTTTTTTCCTCAGTGTGATTTCTATACAAAGATTGATCTATCACCTATCTATCCATCCATCCATCTGTCTGCCTATCTATCCATTCATCCATCTATCTATCTATCTATCTATCTATCTATCTATCTATCTATCTATCTATCTATCTATCTATCTATCTATCAAATATCTTGGCCAGAGCAAAGTATCATTTGCTTTGTGTCAGAGCAGGAAGAAGATTTTTCTTGTCATGGAGGCTAATGAATGTGGAAGGCAGAAGCACAGGGATGAGTTTTGCAGTATTACTTAAGAAACTCATTAAAGTCTAAGTCAAATCCTATTTCCTCCAAGAATTCTTTCCCTAGTTCCCTTCTTTAGTAAATGGATTCCCCTTTGGAACTGATATATCATTCTGCTTTGTACCCTTTGTGTATTCTGATCATGTAATACCAAGTTGGTCTTATCTGCTCTATTTTACTATAAATTGCATAAGAGTGCCTCCATGACAGCATGATATAGGGATGGTAAAAAGTGGCATGGAGACCTGTTTCCTGGCAAAATGAGGCTCTCCTCGGAGAGCTGGTCAAACAAAGGAACATGCCTTCTCCAAACTTTATATTTTCCCCAGCTACTAGAATGATGTTCTCAGTGAGTGCTTAATATGTTGTCAGGGAAAAATGGAAAATCTGGTATTCATGTAAGTCAGTAGAAAATAAACATATATTTCCTTTTGTGCTTAACACCCCCAGGAAATAGACAGCTCTCCAAAAATGTCACCTATATTTGGCCTCAAGATTGGTACTAACTGTTCAGCAGAAACTTAACTCATGGTCTGATTTTACACTTCTTCTTGGACACCTTTGAAGCTAGACCAGGGAAAAATAAAGTGAGAAATAGAAACCACAGGGTAAAGTACCCTTCCAAATAGACTGAGAAAATATACAAGAATGAAGATAATCCTGAAATGCTCCTTTAGCCCTCTCATTTCTCTCAGACACTATTCTTTTCTGAGTGTCGATGGATTCTTAACTTCAAAACTTCTAGGTATTTACTGTGGCCATGTGATCAGAATGCTTAAGCCTTGGGTCTTTGAGACAGTTTTTGCCAAGTGTTCACTGAATTTTATCTATCTATCTATCTATCTATCTATCTATCTATCTATCTATCTATCTATCTATCTATCTATCTATCTATCTATCTACCTATCTATCTAATCTCATATACCTGTTTCCCAACTGATGAGCAAGTTCTTGCTGGTGAGGGTTTTTATTGTTGTTGTTTTGCCACCACACACACACACACACACACACACACACACACAATGCCTTAAATATTTTTGTACATATAAGACACTTTCCTCTTTCTTTGATTTCTTCAGGGGCTCTGGACTATTGGTGGTATAGAAAGGAAAAAGTAAATGTACTGTTTAATGACTTTTTTCATGCATCATTACAAATTGCTTTCCACAATGACTGGATCCATTCACAGCTCTACCAACAATGCATCAAGATTTCTTTCCCACCCCCATCCCCTCAAACATGCCGTTTTTCTTCGTTGTCATCTTTTTGATCTATAAGTTAAACAAGGCTGAGAGCTGTGTTTAACTGTTAGTCCTGGTCTCCTACTTAATTTAACTCTTTCTAATTGATCAATAGAGGACTTATCAAATACCTTCAATGTAATAAGCACAATGTTAGGTGCTGGTAATATAAATACAATAAATGGATAGCTCTTACACTAGGGCCTTTTCAAATTTTATAAATGCAAAAAAGACAGCATATAATAGGTGTGATTTTCCTGGATACGATAATATTCTAATTTGTTCCAAAAAGCCAATCCAGTTTTCAAAAGGTTATAGCTTATTTCTGTCAAAGATGGAAAAGAAAAATTCATTCTAGTGTTATCTAGCCATCCAAATGACAAGGTCATAGAGTCATATAATTTCTCATTTGGAAGGGACCTTAGCTGCTATCTAACCCAATTTATAGCCAAGTACCAATGTATACTATAACATAGTCATACAGATCAATACCTAATGTTCTGTTGAAAACCTTCAATGAAAGAAAACAAACACTCTTCTAAGTGTGGGTCCCATTTTTAGGGATCCCATTCTATGTAGAGATAATTCTGTTAGGAATTTTTCCCTCTATAATCAATCACAAACCTGTAATTTATTGATTTCCATTCAGCTGATTTGATCTCACAAAATCCCAGAGTTGGAAGAGACCACAGACACCATCTAATTGTAGCCATACTTGAACAAAGAAGCCTTCTACAACATACCCTTCACATGGCCAATCCAGCCTTTACTTAAAGACATGGAGTAAAAGGGGTAAGAAATTGCTGTGCTCTATTTCCCCAAATAGCTTATTATAATCAGGCAAGGCTCTAATTACAAGGTAGATTTCCTTGCATTAAGTTTGCATCTGCCTTTCTGTACCTTCTGCCTGTCATTCTTAGTTGTGCCTTCTCATCCTACTCAGACAGGTGTAATTCTCTCAATTTATCATTTCATTCTTATAACATATAAAAAAACGTTTATTAAGTATTTACTGTTGGCAAGGTACTATATAAGGGTGCATGGATACAGAAGCAAAAATCAAATAGTCCCTATCCTTAGGGAGTTTGTATTTCTCATGACCATCTACTGAATATTTGAAAACAGCTATCATGACCTTTATATAAATATTCTTTTCTTCGAATGAAATAGCTCTATTTGCTTCAACTAATCTTCAAAAGACATAATCTGAAGGCCTTTGGACTTCCTAGTTGTTTACATTTGGACACTCTCCAATTTATAATGGCCACCATAAAGAAAAAAAAAACATACACATCCAGAATGCCACATTCCAAATGTTGTATAGCCGCGGTTCTGAATGGTGCATTCTGTTACTTCAGTGTCTGACAAGGGTCAGCACACTTTTGTTCTTAATATTTCAGAACCATGATCAGAATCATAATAGTTATAAGTGGATCCAAGGAGGAAGGGAGGGAAGACAGAAGAGAGAGATTTTTTACTTTAGCCCCAGAATGTGAGCACACCAATCTCTTTACCACGTAACTTTTTTTTTTACTACTTCCGCAACTTCTGAAACATGCATATAGACCCTGTCCCCACTGTCAACCAGTTAAGAAATAATAGATAAAATATGAATCAGAAAATAGCCAAATTAATGGGATTGGACTAGTAATAAAGATAGAGAATGAAATATCTAATATCATATATATATATATATAAGTATCTTTTATCCTACAATGATTCAGAAGGTTTTCCAGTCTGTGGCTCATTTAAAAATGTCAACTATCAGAATAATTAGGGTAAAAGTCATATTCTTTTTTTGTCCTGAATAAACAGATCAAGCTAATTCACTTCCTTCTTGCACTCCATTGAGTTGTTTTATTTTATTTTTTTTTAATGATTCTGTTTCCAAATTCTGTTAAGGATGGCAGATATCGCATTAGGTTCTTTTTGCATCACTTTAGAAAACAAAATGACAAAGACCACTGCACATGTTAGGAAAATGTTTCAGTCTCATTTCTAAAGTCGGCCCTGAGTTGACAGTGGGTTGTCAAAAATCTTCAAGAGGAGTTTCAGAGCCAGATGGATTTTCATCTGTATCCTGGTGCAGTGGAGGGAATGGAAAAAGCTATAGCTGCTTAATCTCTAAGGTAGAGTTTTCAGGAATTAAAATTTGTCATTCGCAAACAAAACATAATGTATCTGGACCTCCAGAGCTTAGCATAGTGCCAGAGACATGATAAATGCTAGTTGTCTGACTGGCTTCCAGAGAAGAGCTATTTGGTGTTTCCTGCATGTTACTTTTCCTTGGGAGCAGCTTGAGAATTTTTTTTTGGAGGGGAGAAGAAAAGATAATTGGGTTCAGTGACTTGCCCAATGTCACATAGCTAGTAAATGTCTAGTGTCTGAGGATGGATTTGAAGTCAGGTCCTCCTGACTCCAGGATTGGTACTCTATTCACTGCACCACCTAGCGGCCCCACAGCTTGAGAATTGAAGCCACAGCTTGCCTACCCTAGCAAAAACCAGGTGATAAGGTACTTGAGGTAATTGCTTACATACGACATTTACTCAGGACTATAATGTCCACAGCATCTCTCCATCTGGAGACAATATCAAACAATATCTAGTCTAATTCACACATGAACAAGAATTCTTTGTAGGGTATTCCTAAAGAGAATTTATCTGGCTATTAAGCATTTAAAAATGATACACATTTACAAAGATTTGACCATCTTACATGCTGTTTTTGAGTTTTAGAGGATACAACTCAGAAAAATGTTAGATCAAGGGCTTCAGAAATCACTGTTCTGTAATACATATGTACTGTGATGGGAGCAAAAAGACATGTATATGGCATGTCATGCACACACACATATACACGAGTTATATTTGAGACAGTCAAAGATTGTATTGACTTTAGCATAAAGATACTTGCTTACTTGCTATTCTGGGCCTAGAAACCACATTGCCAAAAGGAAACACCATTTGGAAACTGCAGGGCTTCGTGTATTGTCATTATATTTATGAGGAATCTCTTCCTCTTACATATCCAAAACTCCTCAGTAGAATACACTGAAGGAAAATGGTAGCCAAGTAACGTCAGTAAATATATGATTTCCAAGGTCTCGGAGGGCTCCCTCTGACTACACTTTTATGTTTAAGAACAACCTATTTTAAAGTACTCTTTGATGCTTTATTCTTCCCTCTTCATTTTCTTCTTTTTTTTTTTAGGAGTATCAAAGTTGGACTTCCAGTTCTGTGGATTTCATATAATAACATCCTGGGCCACTTACTATTATTTTATTTTTTGAAAATGTCGTATAGGGACAGCTTTTCCACCAACCTCAAAGTCAGGGGGCGACGGGGGGAGGACGAGAAGAGAGTTTGAGAGACATTTTGGCACAGTAGAAACAGTGCTGGATTCAGGGCCAAGATGATCTAGTTTTCAGGTTTCTGACATTTATAAGCTCTCTGGTCATTGGCAAGGTACTTAATTTCCCCAAGCCCCAATTTTCAATTATATAATGGAGATAATGATAATCATGCCTCTACCTATAATACCTACCACCCTTGTAGTAAGACTCCAAAGAAGGAATGTATGTCAGTTTGTAAATCTTAAAGAGCTACATGCATATATCTTATTATTATTATTCTCAACAATAAAATCATTGAGCCAACTCTCAACGCCTATATTTCATTACTTATCCACCTCCACATCCAAAATGATCTTTTAGCTTTTTCAAGGAATGTCAGGACTCCAGATATTCAGGCAACAGTCTCCTTTTGCACATCCTTGGAGGGGTCACATAACAGATAAGGCATATTATTACTAAATCCTCTAATTTTTTCAGAGAGGAGATGAAACTCATTCGCACAGGGTAAGACTGTGGAGGAATGGTGAATTGTGATGCTTAAAGGTTCTAATGTATCATTACCAACCTGGGAGATATCCATTCAGAATCCTGGCAGTCCTTTCTCACTCAATAGTGATAAGAAATATAGCACTTTGCAAGAGAAAGTGACTATAGTCACTATTTGACACTTCAGCTTTTGGTTCACCACAAAAAAGAGCATGTTTGATTAGGTTGAGTATTTTTGAATTTTGCTTCTGACATGAACTTAGATAGAATGAGGCCATACTTGTATACTGGCCCACTTATTATTCCACAAATTCTGTGTTCCATCTCCTACATCTTTGAAGAGGCTTTTCTATGTCTGCAACATACTGTCTTCCCCCGTTGCCTCTTGGAATGGGGTCAAAGCCTCAATAAAAAGGCTTATCTCAAATGCCGCCTCCTGGGAAAAGCCTTTCCTAACCCAACCTAAGTCATTAGGGCATGTTCTCTTCCCCTTCTAATTATCATGCTTATATTGGCATCCCCCACAATATAATGTGAGCTCCTAGGGGACTATATTTTTCTTTTTCTTTGTATATTGACAATTCACATAGTACCTTGTACATGCAAGGTGTTTTTTTTTTTTATGTGTTTTAGATTAGTTTGCATTTTACTGAATTGTAGAATGCACACACAGAGAGCTTTCATTCTATTGGAGGGAAATAATTAAGGCATATTTGAGCCCAGACATATTTGTATCATAAGGAAATCAGTTTGCAAAATTTGAAGCATTTTACAAATGCAGTTATTATGTAATTATTAGTGGCATTGTGGGTCAGTGGGGGAGGTTCCCTAAAACTTGGAGCTGTGTCTACTAAGAGCAAAGGCATGGACGAAAACGTGAGAATAAACATCTAGAATTCCCTTAATGTCTTAGTATCTTAGATTTAACAGTAATTCATTAGACTGTGAGCTCCTTCAGAGTTGAAACTTTTCCCTGCCTTTCTCTATATCCCCACTGCTGAGCACAGTGCCTGGAACATAGTAGGCACTTAAATGCTTTTTGACTTAAACTGGAAAAAAAAAACATTAGAGAGCAATAAATTCAACCCTTTCATCTTACAGATGAGGTACTGAAGCCCAGAAGGGGTAAATAGATTGCTCAAGATCACACAGGTAGGGAGGAATTGACAGAGCCAGGATTGAAAACCAGGTCCATTGATTCTAGGGATTTTTCCACTGTAACACAATGTGTGTGTGTGTGTGTGTGTGTGAAAGACTATATGTGTGTATGTGTATATATACACACATTCATATATCTATACATACATATGTATATATACACATATATTATGTGTATATAAACATGTGTGTGTATATATATACACACACACACATGGAAGGGACAAGACTTTTCCATTTAAAATTTGTAGCAACAGTATTTTATAAAATAAATACTTACAAGATTATATAGAAAGTTAAGTTGGGAATGCAGACTGAAGCAAACTACCTGCTCTCTTTCTTTTACTTGTTTGGTTTTGTTTCCTCTTTCCCATTATTCATTCCATTTGATACAATCCTTCTTTACAACCTGACTAATGTCTAATGTGAAAGTATTTGCAGATCCTATATTTGATGCATTCCACCATGCTGGGGGGAGGGAGCAGAGGGAAGGGGAGAAAATTGGAAACTCAGGAGATTGTGGAACTGAATCTTGTGAACTAAAAGTAAACAAACACATTAATAAAGAAAAAAAAAACTTTAAGTTAAAAAAAGTTAAGCTTGGCTTATGTCCACTTTGAACCAATAATGGTTCATTGTTATCCATGGCCCCCTATTCTTCCTTTAATATAGTTGGTAATTTCTTCTCAATATCCTAAGGGATGTATTGAATGTAGTAATTTTTTTCAGGTCAATTCCCCCTTTCTCAATGCCCTTTAACTTATTTGTCTGTTTATCTCCCTTTACTGCCAAAGGGAATTTGTATGTTAAGAATAAGATCCTTGAAGAAAGGGAAAGACAGAGGTTGAACATGTTTGAAGTGAAAGGAGTATGGAGAACCAGGAAAAACAATAAGTAGTCTTAGAGGTACCCCTCTCATCTGACCCCAACTTTTCACATTAAAACTTGTCTGCTATTTTTGAGACAGCTTTTGGTGTCTATTCAGTGTGCAGGATATCTGAATGCATTGTCAATACATAGCAAGGCTAATAAGTACATTTCATTTTCTGCAACGTAGGAGATGTGTCTGCTGTTCCTCCTAAATAATGCCCAGAGAACAAAGCTGAAGAAGGGGATTGGGGTGGGGGGAGCTGCTGCTGAGAGTCAGGGGGAGAAAAGGGAAGAGAGTTCTTGCTGAGTTGCAATCCTTTGAAATGCCTTGCTTGTATCTCCTCCAGATGATCTCCCAGGTAAGTACCAGTGTAAGTGATGCTCTTTCCAACTCAGAGTCCAGACATCCTTCTCAGTACAAGGATGTGGGATCCAAGATTTGGGAATGGGAAGGACTCCAGAGGTCAACCTGTTTACTTTAGGTGAGAAAATCAGAAGCATTTCTAAGCAAACCTGAGGCATCAGAAAAGTTTACCAACTCTTCAAGCTCACACAAGTGATAAATGTTAAAGGTAGAAAGTGACCCTTGGTCCTCTGACTCCAGAACCAGTGCTCCTTCTAGTCTGGAGCGTTTCTGGCCACACAGGAGGTAATGGATCCCTCAAAATCCATATCTATATAGATAACTCTCTACACATACATACTCACGCACACATATATGTGTGTGTATGTATAGATACATATATGTATATATACACACACATATATTATGTTTATGTATACACACAATTTTCCATTCTAGTGAGGTGATATAAAATTTACTTGTAATATTGTGCTGGGAAAAGGATCTGCCTTTTTTCCCCCTTAGATTCCCCATGAACTACTGGATCTAGCACTCAATCCTTTGGTGTAGTTGACAGAGGAGCTGGATTGTAGTGCTTTCTCTGCTCCAACATCTTTGCTGGGCTCTAGAGAGAGAACTAGAAGAAAAATAGGAGGATTACAGAATTAAAGCTAGAAGAAACTTTAGAGATCATAGAGTTCAACCAAACAAATGAAGAAATCAAGTCCTATATAGCTGGCAAGTCACAGAATCGGGCTTCGAACCTAGGTTCTATGGCTATAAATATATGATCTTTGGATTTTAAATTCAGTTCTCTTTCCACAGTACCAGATCATATCCCCAGGGACAGAATCAACCTAAGAAATATCTCCAGCATCTGGGGCTGGTCCCTTGATGCAAATTTCAATGGATATGGATGAGACATGAATGACTAGAGAGCTATATTTTTGGAGAGAATACTTTATGCCCAGACAATGTAAACTCCCTGAAGTCAGGACCGGTTTCATTGCAGTCTTTGTCTTCCCAGCATTTGGCATAGGGTCTGGTACACATTAATACTTTCTTGCTGAACTGCATTGAGAAGAGCACAGGTCTACTTGACTATATAATTCATTCCACAAATATTTATTGTGGGCCATTCATCAACATAATGGAAGCTCCCTGAGGGGCAGGGATTATTTCATTTTTGTCTTTGTATCCCCAGTGCCAAGTACTGTGTCTATTACATTGATAAATATTTGCTGAATGAATAAATGAACATTCTTCAAATGGAGGGGGAATTAGAAAACATAAAAAAGTGTAATCCCAGCTTGTTACATTTTCACCTATCTCCAGGGGCCCCTCATTTTTTTCTGAACCCTCCTTTTCTCATTTGCCACACTGATTTTATATAGTCAACAAAAATGATAACGAGGTATTACAGTTTTAACATCATCTCTGAAAATGATGCATTTGTTATAAGTCATCATCAACTCACAAAAACCAAACTGCTGCTTTTGGACATATGACTTGTCCTTCCAAGGCAATCCAGAGCAGAAGGATGGGAGGTGTGAGGGGAGAAGGGCAGCATAAATGAAAGGAATCCAACTGGCAACAACTACCTCAGCATATTCCAATGGTGGTTTTAATAACGTACCTTCTCTCTTACATTCAAATTATCTTCAACTAGTCACTGAAGATCATCCTTCCAGCCTATGTTTCTAGGTGGATCACCACATTATTTCCTATCATTCAATCCTGCCAAATTGGCTTTCTAGCTACTCTTTATACTCGGAATTTCATCTTCTATCTCCATATCTTTGCACATTCTTTCCTGGATGGTTGGAATGCTATACCTATTCATCTCCTCCTATTTCCAAGATTCCTAGCTCTTTTCAAGGTTCAACTCAAGCACCACCTCTTATGAGAGACCTTGCTTGATTCCCCAAAGTGTGTCTTCCCTCAAGAAATTTTCTTGTATATATCAATTTGTATACATTTTGCATTTACTTATTATGTTGTTTCTTCTAAATAGAATGTAAGTGCCTTGAGGGCAGAGATTATTACATTTTCCCCTTTTTGTTTATCCCCAGTAGCAAAGACATTGCCTGTTACACCAAAAGTGTTCAATTAATGCTTGTTGAATGGCAAAATTCTGTTGAATTTTAAGTGTTCTGCATTGGTTTACCATTTAAAGACCTCTGAGACCCAGACCTTAGGATCAACTCGGACTTTTCAGTGCCCAACCAAATGATGCCATACCCCTTCATCCAAAAGGGTGAATTCTACATTAGCTCTGAAGAATTTTCTTGAAGCTGTTTTTCCAGAGTGGATTTCAATGGAACTCGATGTGTCTTTGGGCACCTTCATGCTTACCAAAGCCTACTGATGGCCCTAATGGAAAGTAAAAATACCACAGCATCCCCTCTAAAGGGTCCCAGGTTCTAGGAGGAGTCATTAGCACCAACCCCAGATACTGAGGAACATAGGACAGCATGGCTGAAGAATACTCTAATATTTCTTTTCCAGGGGCAGGAGGAGACACTCTAAGCACCTTCCAGTATTTAAGCCACACTTCAAATAAGTTCTGTCCAGGTACAGAAAAAACCAACAATATTTTATTTATAACCTTATTTTAGTTTTTTTTAAACTACAAATTCTGGTTCTAGAGTCATTAAAAGATCATGGGATTTATAGATTCTGACATGTAAATTAATCTCTTGTTTTTTTCTTTTTTTTTTTCTTTTCTTTTCCACAGAATGGTCCTCCTGGTAAATACAGAACAGGTCATTACATGAAAAATATAAGATTTTGCATTTTTTTCCTTTTTCTCTCTTATAAATCTATGTCTAATACTGCATTCCCCCACTGGAGTATTTCATAAGGGCATGAGAAGAAGAAAATAAAAAAAAAACAGAAGAGACAAAATAGACCGAATCTCACCACTAGAATTCACCATAAAAATCCCAAAGTGTAACAGAATTCTTACAAAATTTCCTAGACCAGTTCTTTAGGGAATTGAAATCTCCTATGAAAAATATGGCAAAGAGGGAGGGAGGGCAGCAGGGGAAGGGAGGGTAAATAAATGCAGCAAAACAGGTTCTGAGGAATACACATCATTTTGTCTGCTTTAGATCACAATAGAATTTTTAATAAATAAATTTCTTTTCTTTTTTGTTTTTTTTGTAAAGACACTTTTTTTTTGAAACAGTAGATTTAGCCCAGTCATTTGTGTCATTTTTTTTATAAACCGTCTGTTGTGTTTTTTTTCTCTGTAACTTTTGTAAATGTTTTAGATTTGAGTCTCTTGTACATTGTCTTTCGAGTTCATTCGAATCAACAACGGTTCATGCACTGAACTGTGTATTGAGTTTATTGTGTTAACTGTTGTTGTGTGGTTGAATGGGGATTTGTAAGAGTTATAGTGATTGAGGTGCTCATGTTCTATAGCAGGCATGGGCAAGTGGCTTTCTATGGGTGTGTCCCCTGTAATCTCATCATCCACATTAATAATCTCAACAGTCCGAGTGGGGGCATGGTGGTTTTGCCGATGGTGCTGTTTCCTCATCTTGTAGAAGATGACCAGCATCACTGCTGCCATGAGAGTGATGGCCACAAAGCAACCAATGATAATCTTAGTGGTTTTCATCACCTCGTCGATTCCCGGGATGCCATTGTTTATATCGGTCACAGGGATGGTAAACGTTTTTTCGGTTGACCTTGTGCTCTGGGGCGTGAGAGAGGTGGTCACATTGGTGGTCTCCCAGTCAATGACTGGTGTGGGCCCCACATTGTTCTCTGTGGTTCGGGCCTCGTCCTGAGAAGGTTCCATAGTCTCTACGGTGACGGTGGAAAAATACGAGAATGGGGTAGTGGTTGCCGCAGTCACATTCAGGGTGGCTGAAGCTGTGGTGTTCCCGACAGAGTTACTCACCATGCATGTGTACATGCCTGTATCTTGTATAGTTACATTAGTAAAATTTAACGTGCCATCACTGAGCACAGCAATCCGGACCTTGTATGCCCCGTGTGTCATGACCGTCCCATTAGGAGTAATCCAAGATACAGAGGTCAGTGAGGTGGACGCCCGACATTTGAGCTCTGCCGCCATGCCCTCTGTGACATTGAGGTCCGCAGGAGGCTCCACGATCACAGGGGCATAACAGGTAAAATAATTCTGGTCCAATTCCCCAATGTACCTCCCTTTCAGGTTGGAGGGTGTGTTACAGCGGGCACAGCATGCAGTGTTTGAGGGCGCCATGTCCTTGATCCACCAGCTGAGCCACAGAATGTCACAGTTGCAGTTCCAAGGGTTGTGATGCAGGTGGATCCTCTCAAGGTGATGGAGGGGCGTGAAGAGGTCGTGAGGCAGTAAGGTCAGATTATTGTGTGCCAGGTTGATCTCTACCAGTGACTGAAGGTTATCGAATGCATTCCTTTCAATCACTTGGATCTGCGACTGGATCATCCACAATTTCTGAAGGTGCATCAGACCCTGGAAAGAGCCCGGCCTAATGGCGGACAAGTGATTCCCAGAAAGATCCAGCTCATCCAACTTGATGAGTGGCGTGAGGTTTGGGATCTCCCGCAGATTGCACATGGCAAGGTTCAGATACCTCAAGTTGGAGAGACCTTCAAAGGCCCCTTCTGAGATGTACGAAAGCCTCTTCAACTCTCCCAAGTCCAACCGGCGCAAAGATGGGATTCTATTAAAAGCATAGGAAGGGATGCTTTCAATGGGGTTATTCCTCAGCCAGAGCTCCTTCAGTTTAGACAGGTATACAAAAGCCCCATTCGGGATGGTGGTCAGCCGATTGTCAAAGAGCTCCAGAGTGTTGAGGTTGGCCAAACCATTGAAGGCCCCGATCTCAATGGTGCGGATCTGATTCCTGCTCAGCTGGAGGATCTCCAGATGCCTGAGGTGTTTGAAGCTGTTCACCTTGATAATCTGAATCTGATTCTCGTGGAGATTCAGAAGCCGTGTGTTGGTGGAGATGCCGTCAGGAACCTCTCTGAGATTTTTCCGCACACAGATGACCTTGCTGAACTGGTTACTGCAGGAACATACAGAAGGACAGGTTTGGGCCCTCACCAGACCAGCCACCACGAGAAGTTGGAGAGCCAGAAGCACCACAAGCAGGGGGTCAAATAGGGCCCTGTTAAACCTAGGACCTATCATTATCTGCTGTGGATGTAAGGTCATCTTGTTCAACATTCATAATTTATCTGGGGTTGGTCCTTCTGGAGTTCAAATAATCTGAAAAAAAAATGAAAACAGTGAAAATGTTAGATCTCTCACCAATATTCTTCTTGAGATAATGTCACTGGCAGGGGTTTTTATGTTCAGACTCTCCGTTCCCCAAACTAAGAAAACAAATAACCAGTCATCCTTATGGTGAGCTATACTATGCGGTATTTGCTGTGAAGTGTGCTCTGACCCAATCAGCACATAGTAGGAGCTCAAGAGAAAAGTGCAAAGAAACGGAAGACAGGAGTGATAGACCCGCACATGGGACCTGAGCAGCCACCTGAAAAAATGAACAGATAACAATATTTATCAGAAACGAATGTCTCAATGTCATCTTATGTCTGGATCATTGGATTACAGATTGGGAGCAGCAAAATGGTATTAGGTCATCTAGTCTATACCTCTCCTGTTACAGATATGGAAAATAAGGTCTACACAGAGGGAGTAGACTTTGCCAATGGCACACAGCTAGTATCTTAGAGCAAGATTCTCTGATGTCCAATCAATCCAATTTCAAATAAGACAATACTTATTAAGCTTGGTGGGGGTGGGAGGTAGTTTATTTTACACATAATACCTCACACTCTTGCTCTAGAGATCAAGAAAAAAATCTCTTTTTTTAATTTGGTACCTGTTTAGCTGCTACCATGGGCCAAGCACTGTGCTACCCATGAGTTACACAAAGAAACATTGAAGGAATCTCTGTCTACAAGAAGCATCCTGGGAGAACGCAAAGGAGGGTAACCAGAGCGATGAAAAGCTTCAATCTGAAGGAAGTGGGGATGGAGAAGGCCTAGTTAGGACCAGAGAGCTGTATTCCTGTGTGTGAAAGACTATTCCATCTAAGAGGGATTAGACTTGATCTGTTTTTCTTCAAAAGGAGATTTTTTTTTTCCAAGTAGAAAGCTGAAAAGAGGAAAATGCATGTATGATTCCTAGAAAAGCTCCATTGCAATCAGATCACTTCCAAAGTGGAATGGGACCTCCATAGGTACCAATTAGCCTCTGGAGGCAGTGAATATCCCCTTACTGAAAGTCTGTAGGCTCATTGGATGACTGTTTGCTAGGGATGTTGTAGACCAAGAATTGTACTGTGAGTCCAGTGAATTCCCTAGAAAATTTTGAAATTTTGTGATCTTCAGTGACATTTTGCTTTATCATTGGACAGAATGGACTCAAGGTCTACTTAATAATTTAGCATCTTCTATGTTACCCAACCATTAACCCTCTTATTTTTTTCCTCATAAAAATAGCCTCTCTTGGGGCAGCCAGGTAGCACAGAGAGTAAGAGCACCACCCCCTGAATCGGGATGACCTAGGATTGAATCCAGGCTCTGATATTTAGCACCACACCCAGAAATAACTGGCCGTGTAACCTTGAGCAAGTCACTTTACCCCAATTGCTTAAAAAACAAAGCAAAAACAAACAAAAAAACCAGCCTCTCTTTTTTTAGGGGGGAGTTGACCCCACATTCAAATACAGAAAAGTTAACATCTGATAATGAAGCCTTTAATAACATTTGCTTAACTATGACAACTGAATATAATGGCCCTGATATAAAATGGGTAGCTCCCAAGACAGGCCACAGGGGCTCAGATTTCATTGAAAGGGACCTTAGAGGCTATCTTCATTTTCCTTTAAAAAGTGAGATAACAGAAGGTCAGAAGAAGTTGTGATATGCTCATGGCCACATGGGTAGTGGTCCTTTGATCCAAACCAAGAATCTTTTTTCACTATGGAAAACCGACTCCCATAATAAGAAAAAAAGCTGGGCACAGGATTAAGATAAAGGGGCAATATATTCATTAACCATCAGCTTTAATTCCACTTCTGAGAATTCTCTGCCAGGAAAAGGATTGTTTCTCAAATAGGATTTGGAGTCAGAGGACATGGGGTGAAACACTGCGTCTGATGCAAACTACTTATGTGACCCTGGGTAAGTAATTTTTCCTTTCTGGGACTCAGTCTGCACACCCATAAAATGAGGCAACTGGAGTAAATGACCTCTAGGGCACCTTCAAGCTCTAACATCTAGGCCTCAGCTCCTTTGAACTATGAACTTGTGATATTCAGTAGACAACCCATTTCTCTGCAGGTTGCTTTTATTACTTGTTTTAGGAGCTTTCCAAACCTTGAAGCCTGATCTACTCTTGAGTCATTATTATTTTTTTCCTACAGTGTTCAAAGTACTATAATCTTCTAAGTACTATAAGCTTTAATAGCTCCCTATTACCTGTAGTACAAATGCAAACTCTGCTGCTTGACATTTCAGGCCTTGGCAATCTATCTCTAACCTGTTGTTTTAGAATTAATGAACCTTGCTTGCTTTCATGTGTTTTACATTTCAGCCCAACTAATTTCCATGTCTCATCTCTTAGCCTTTGCATAGAAGACTCTTTTCTAGAAATGTAATACTATCCCTCCTCACCTTTACCTCTTGAAAATTCTACGTCCTTTCTAGGATCAGCTCAAGTGCTACACTCTATAAGGGGTCTTTTCTGCTTTGTCAGTTATCACTGTCTCCAACTCCCTCCCTCCTTTCCGCATTAAAAAATACCTTTTAATTTTTAAAATGAATTTTGTGTTTAGAGACAGATAGTATAGTTCATAGAGAATCAGCTTTAGAATTGGAAGTTGTAGATACAACTTTGGTGGTTTCCATGTGACTGTGGGCAAATAATTTAACCTCTTACTTCCCCAAGATATTTTTCCAAACTATAAGTCACAAAGCATGAGCAGATCTGTAATGGTGGAAGGAATTTCTTCAATATTAATTCCTGATACCAAAAAATCTTAAGGAATTTCTACTGTGTATCTATCTATCTATCTATCTATC
>NW_027185804.1:30155885-30214347 GCF_028583685.1 Petaurus breviceps papuanus
TATCTATCTATCTATCTATCTATCCATCTATCCGTATGCCTGTCTATCTATCATCTATCTATCTACCTATCTATCTATCTATCTATCATCTGTCTATCTATCTGTCTGTCTATCTATCTATCTATCTATCTATCTATCTATCTATCTATCTATCCATCTATCCATCTGCCTGTCTATCTATCTATCCGTCTGCCTGTCTATCTATCTATCCATCTATCTATCTATCTATCTATCTATCTATCTATCTATCATCTGTCTATCTATCTATCTATCCATCTGCCTGTCTATCTATCTATCTATCTATCTATCTATCTATCTATCTATCTATCCATCTATCTGTATGCCTGTCTATCTATCATCTATCTATCTATCTATCTACCTATCTATCTATCTATCATCTGTCTATCTGTCTATCTATCTATCTATCTATCTATCCATCTATCCATCTGCCTGTCTATCATCTATCTATCTATCTATCTATCTAACTGTCTGTCTGTCTGTCTGTCTGTCTATCTATCTATCTATCTATCTATCTATCTATCTATCTATCTATCTATCTATCCATCTATCCATCTGCCTGTCTATCTATCTATCTATCTATCTATCTATCTATCTATCTATCCATCTATCCATCTGCCTGTCTATCTATCTATCCGTCTGCCTGTCTATCTATCTATCCATCTATCTATCTATCTATCTATCTATCTATCTATCTATCATCTGTCTATCTATCTATCTATCCATCTGCCTGTCTATCTATCTATCTATCTATCTATCTATCTATCTATCTATCTATCTATCTATCTATCTATCTCTTATCTGTCTATATTTTAGACCTTTGATTCCATTGGCCTATTTTTGGTTGCCTGTGCACATTTTGTTTCTACCAATAAAAGCATGCTCCGAGAGAGATTTCATTTTTGTCTTTTTTATCCCCATTGCCTTGTAAAGCCTCATTAGTAATAAGTGCCTAAGAAATGTTCATTGAATTTAATTTAATTGAGTAATCCTACCTGCTGTAGTCTCAGAGTGTCATAGGGCACCAGAAATGTAATGAAACCATCCTTTCTAACATCACTCCAGCCATGAAGTCCCCAACAAAGACCAGAACATTGCGATTTTAAGTCATTTACCATTTTTCCCCATCTCATATCACGTTTATTCTCATCTATGTCCTTGTGATGACAAAGAACCTTGCTTAATATGTTGAGAGTTGGAAATAACAAATGACTATTTAAATCTAACTCTGCACAGAGATCTGTTTATAAATAATAATCTCATAGCAGCAGGGCTAGTGTTGATCATTACCATCCTAATGATGAAGCTGAAAGCTGACCAAGTGCCAACAATGGGCCTGGCATTCTTCAGATACTCTATTCTTTACAGTCCTTTCCCAGTATCAATGTCACCAATGCCTGAATGCACTTTTTTGTGTATGTACGAGAACCTCTGTCCATTCAGCTTCTTCAAGGAAGACGAGGAGGAATGGACTGTCCGGGCTTCCCCGTCATCATTACCTTTTAGTATTTCCCCCTGTTGAGCCACAGTGCCCTGCCTTCCAGTAACATTTTTTTTCTTCCTTTCCAGGCTGTGGAGCATTTTCTATCTATTGCTTTACTGCAAGGTCTCTCTGGAGTAGCGATTAATGAAATTCCCTATAAATCAGCCATAAGTGAAGTCTTATGAATTACAGCTGGCTCAGAGCACATTTATAACACAGAGCAACTGAATGCATAATGAATGGATCGACTAGAGCAAACTACCCTCCCAGACAGGTTTCCCACTCTAAGTTCCAAATGGTTTCATCTGGCATCAAAATGCCACGTTACGATATATGAGTGTATAAAAATTTATTTCTCACATCAAAGTGAAATCCATTTAAATATATTCAATCTTCAAAATGATATTGTCAGACAATGTATACTTATGAATTTATTTTGGGAGGTTTTATATTTAACTGCTCCTACACTCAGAGTTGCTTCCCAAAGGATGTCCTGTTTTTCTCAATACAGCTTTCTCTTTTCTTTGTCTACCAGTGTTTCTGGGACACCGATAACTGGCTCATGGGCTGAAGCATAAGAAAGAGACCGAGAAGGGTCGGTCACTGGGAATGAGTGATTAGTATCATTTCACAATTTCCTATTTATCATACTTACACACATACACACACAGAGATCTGGGCTTGATGTTGGACAGACTGCTCAAATCATGCTTCTGAAACTGATTAGACATCTGAGTTTGGGGCTGTCACTGGGGAAGTACCCCTGGGATTAAAATGTCCGTTTGCTATGAATTACCTTATGAGGCAGATGCACTGGACACAGAATAAGCCTATCTGCTGAAAAGAGACAATCAGGAGATTGGAGTGAGCCAAAGTCTTGCTCACTCCCAGAAGTCTTTGCTGGTGGTCACTGGCTGACCTTGCAGAGTTTTGTCCCCACCCCCCTCGGCCCAAACTGGGCCTTGCAGTCAATTGTTCTTGTAAAATATCCTGCTTCTATGTCTACTCACTCTGGGGAAAGATTGTCTGTTCTTTTTTGCAACCCGTCCCTGAACCTCCCCTTTCTGGTTTTCAAACATAATTCTCCACTGCCTCTCCTGGGCTGTTGCATTCTTTGGATCTTGTACTGGGGGTCTAGGCCCTACTGTTTAATTCTCCTCCTAATAAAATGTTTCTGTTTTCAACTCAGGTTGGGCTCCTACACATTCTGAGGAGTAGTCTTTGCCTGGTTGAAATCACTGAATACATATGTGTCACTAATAATTTTCTAGAACTTGCTATACATACAAACTGGTCATAGGCATGGGTGGAAAAGATGAAATCCAGTCAATAAATGGCTTATTTTGCAATAAATGTGGTAGGCAAATCATTTATGGCCTAGTTGGACAGCCTGAACAAAATATCTTGTAGTTTAAACTTCATATTCCCAAAACTAAGCTCATTATTTTTTCCTCCCAAATGATCCTCTCCTCTTAGCTTTTGTTTTACTAATGAGGGTACCATCTTCCTCCCAGTCTCCCATGCTTGGTGTATCATCTGCAACTCTTCACTCTCTTTCACCCCTCTTATCCAATCAGTTGCCAAATCCTGCTGATTTTCCCTTTGTAGCATCTTTCTCCTTTCCTCTGATACTCCCACCAACCAGGTGCAGGTGTGCATCATCTTACAGCTGGACTATTTCAATAGTTTTCTGGATAGTCCCCCTTTTTGTAAGTCTTTCCCTTCTCCAATCCATCTCTCACTCATCAATCATAGTGATTTGATCATGTCACTATAATATTCAATAAACAGCAATGGCTCCCTATTACCTCCAGGATCAAATATATAATTTTTTCTTTGGCTTTTATATCTTTTATAACTATATAATCTTTATATTTTTATATTATATTACTATATAATATAATCCTATATTACAACTATATAATCTTTTAACATCTATCATAACCTGGCCCCTCCCTCCATTTCCAGTCTTCTCATGCTTTACTCTCTCCACTTACTCTGCAGTCCAGTGATAGTGGTCTCCCTGTCGTTCTTCACACACAACACTCATCCTGAGTCAGGACACTTCCCCTCATTGCCTCCTTGCTTCCCTTATGTGTCGAGTAAAGTTCTATCTTCTTCAAGAAACCTTTCCTATTACCTTTTAAGGCTTGTGTTTTCCCTCTGTTGATCATCTTCCATGTCTCCTGTATACATCTTGTTTGTATAAGGTGTTTGTATGTTCTCTGTAGGTGAGCTCCCTAAGAACAAAGACTGTCCCTCCCTTTCTTAGCAATCCCAGAGCTTAGCACAGAGTAGGCACTTAAATGCTTGTCAATTTGACTTGTTGACATCAGTGGGGAAGACTGAATTAACAGAGGGGAAGTTCTTCAAGGTCATAAGGAGTCCATTAACACCATGGCTGTGATAAATTTAAACTGGCCAGACTTTTATAGCAGACAGATGATAGAAGGATACACAGTTAGATCCTGAGAGTTATCTAGAATCAATGATTCAGAGGAGGGAATAAGAACAAAGTCTAAAGATTTACTCAAAGGTCATGTAAAGCAGGGGGAAAAGATAAAGTCTCTCTTAGGAAAGGCATTATGGTAGCCAGGTGTCCTTTCTGGTACCATAGCAGAAAGTCTTTGGGCCAGTGTAAGCAACAGTTATGGTGGAGGCAGGTGGGGCCATAACCAGAGTATCATTCTCAGTAGGGGCTAGCAGAGCAAAGAATGACTTTTTCCAATTCATTAAATCCTCAGGATCTTTCTTCTCAGCTTTCAAAGAATTCGACAATGCTAATATAAGAAACCCTCCAAGCCCAAACACTCTCCTCTCATACTGAATGATAAGCAGATCAATAATGCCATTACTCTTGGAAAGGGTATATCAATCAATCAACATGGTTGCAACTGCACCCCTATTATTTGTGGTTTTGCCCTATTATAAACTGCTTCTGGGGAGGAACTCTCCCCCCACACACACACACCTCTTTCTTTTTTCCATCTATGTGCTTAGCACAATTTCTTCATTCATTCATTTACGACCATCATACTTTTGTGTAGATAATCCTACTAGAATTCAGGTTCACTTTATACATAGAGAAGAGGGGGTTAGATTTAAAGGTCTTCCTATCTATCCGCCTCTAAAGACTTTTCTGTTTCCTTTTCATGGGAAGAAGAAGTTGGACTTAGGATTCCAACAGTTTAGGGTACTCAGCTTGTTGGTTTTCTCCACAGGTGGGCCTTGGGAACTCATCTGAAATATCAATGAGTTGCCTGGAAGGCTGAGGGGCTAGGAACTGATCACATATCACTATTAGTAAATGTCAGAATCCACATCTTTAGAGCTCCAAGGTTGGCACCCTGTTTACCACATCTTGCTGTCTGTTTCTCACAAAGACACAAATCAATTATCTTAAATGGTTTCTTTTTGTGAACTTCTTTTGCATTTACTTATGTTATTAAAAATAACAACCCTGTTTCAAGACTAGGCTTAACAACATCCTCTATTGAATATCTTAAAAGAAAGACAGATCCATAGTTGGCACAATAGTCTTCACGTAGACCATATACAAACAGTGTTTCCATTCATTCATTCGTTCATTAGCAATTTTAAGTAAGTATTCTGTGCAAAGCATTGGGTAACTGATGACTAGAGATAAAAAAATAATTGACATGATCCCTGTCTTTCATATACACACATATTTATGTATATGATATGTATATTTAAATGCATTATCTATATTTTTCTTTCCTAGACCTATGATTGAGATAAGGAAAGAACCTGGACAAAAGTACATTGGTAACTATTTTTCCACATAAACTATTATTACAGTTAAAACTGCACTAAGACTTTTGGAACATATTGTGTTAGAGAAATTGCCATTCGGTGACTTTCCCAAAAGGAACAGTATTAAAGACAAATAAAAAAAGGAAAAAAAAAATGAGCAAAACCAACAGAATAGTTTATAAAAAAACAACAACATTGTAAAGACAATCATGAAATCTCTAACAACCATGATTAATGCAGTGACCTTCCATGATTTCAATGGGCCAGTGATGGAACAAACTATATAGCTTTTAACAGGAAGTTATTTGTTAGATTCGAGATGAAACATGAAATGTATGGTTATTTTGAATCTTGCCAATTAAGGAATTAGATTTGCTTGATTATAAACATTTTTTACAAAGAATTTGTTCCCTCCATTCCTGGTCTCTGTCCATGTCTCTGTGTCTCTCTCTTACACACACACACACACACACACACACACACACACACACACACACACACACCTCTCCTTCCCTGCTCCTCCCTGTATCACTCTTCCTCTCCCCTCTACCCAGTGGGGCACAGAGTGATGTGAGAGAGAAAATATATTACTGTTAATTAAAAAAGATACTTTAAAATGGAAAAGTTTGAGGGGGAGCTACAGGTGTGTAATGCTATATGCATTTTTAGATGAGGTCCCCATATTATGAGTTTTGTTTGCTACAAGAAAAATCTACCACAGGCTGAAATAACCTGGAAATATTTGTAATGTTCAAAGAAAACATGTTAATAAACCTTTTTTTTTATTAAGTAGGGGATGGGGAAAACAAATAAACAAAGTAGATGCCCTTTCCCCAGGGGCCTTATTTTACCCTGCAATCTCTCAGCAGCACAGATTAGTAAACATTCATATGGCATCCCCGGATACCTTCCTAACACCAACTAAGAGCTCTGTTTCTTCTAATATTTGGTTAGGAATTAGATCAATTCGATTTCCATAAGACTACATTCAATGCAATTAAAGTCAACAAACCTTTACTCAATACCTACTATGTGCCTTGTAGTATACTGTCCTTGTGTTATTAAACACTGATTAGGTGCTGTGCATTGTGGTAGAAGGATAAAGATACTAAGAACAAAAGAAGAAGAAAAAAGTCACTGCAGGGGAAAGGTGGAGGGTGGGGGGGGGTGGGCAAGGGACCAGAACAGCAACAATTATACATAAAATACCTGTTATATGTATTTAAAATAATGTGGAGAGGTAGTGCCTATTACTGAAGGATTCCCAGATTAAGGTGATTTACCCAATAGAATATAAGCTTATTGAGGGTAAGGGTCGATTCATTAGTGTGTTTCTCCCCCCAGCACCTAGGCTTGTTCCTGATGCATAGTAGGTGCTTTTTTATTGAACAAGAAAAGGACTTCATGCACGTGGTAGCATTTAAACTTGATATAAGAAGGCTGGCAAAGCTGAAACTTCTTAGGGAAATAAGGCTACTGAAGACCACCCCTAGTTTTCCCAGTCACAATCCTCAGGAACACTATATTATAGTAGAGAGAAAGAAATAGGGGGCCAAATAAAATCAAAAAAGATACCACTTTATAAACAGAAAGTCAGATCCATAGGATCTTAAAAACCTTGCTCTGAACTGCAGCCACAACTCGGCTAGGCTAAAAATAAAATTAATTTGTTTTTCTTGCTGTTTGCCTTCACATCACGCATCAAAAATAAGCAGCCTTCGTGGAGGGCTCTGGCGGTGCCTGCCTCCTTTTGATCAGAGTCACTTTTCCAGGTTGATTATTTATGAAGTTATGAAATATACATGGCCAACTTGTTACCTGAATGAAAGGGTGGCATTGGGGGCTTCTGAGGCTGTGCCTGTTATCGTATGCTGGGTGCCTGTCATTCACGCATCTCCCATCCCTAGATTCATTCAAAGCTCAGCCCAATCTTCCACCTCCTCCAAGAGACCTTTTCTGATGTGTGCCAGTGGTTAATTCTTACCCCTACAAGGGATCTCATATGAGCTGGAAACATCTCTTGTATTGACCTAGACACTTACTGGCCATGTAACTCGGGGCTACTCACTTAACTTCTGTTTGCCTTTAATCCACGGAAGAAGGAAATGGAAAACCACTCCAGTATCTTTGCCAAGAAAACCCCTCAGCCAGTATGCTCCTTGGAGTCGCAAAGAGGCAGATAAGACTGAAATGACTGAATAGCAAATCTCCAGGGTACATATTCATTGTGCCATAGAATGTAAGCTCCTTAAGGATAGGGATTGCCTGATTTTTCTTGTATATTTTTGCCCTGAGGACCTCAGTGATTGCCTGGTACATGACAGATGCCTAATAAAAAATAATTGATTAACTGGTTGGTTAGTAATAGGTGTGCCCTGGAGCTGATTGTTAAAATTTCAGTGTGAGCATTTATACCTCAGAAATCAGAAAAAGCAGCAAATTGTTGATATATTGTTTTGTTGACTGTCCAGTGTTAAGAAAATGGTTGAGAAAATGTCAATGCAGAATAAAATAATCACATATGCATATACAAGCACACATATGCATACACATGTATATGTGTATGTATGTACATATGTATATATATGTGTGTGTGTATATATGCACAGAAGTACATGCATTCTGGAGAACTGGTTGTTAAATATTCCCCAGTATTCTCCTAGTTATTAGTCAAGAAACAATGAAAATGAGAAAAAGCTTTTGACAGCCTATTTCATATGTCTTATTGGACTTTTTTTTTTAACTTTTTTTGAGGAGAATGCAGGGCAGTTGGGGTTAAGTGACTTGCCCAAGGTCACATGGCTAGTATTAAGTGTCTGAGACCAGATTTTAACTCAGGTCCTCCTGACTCCAGGGCCAGTGCTCTATTCACTGTGCCACCTAGCCGCCCCCTTTTTGAACTTTTAATACAAAAAATCTCAAGATAAAGTCAAGATTCTTGATGACCAGAAATTAAAAGGTTGTTAAAAAGTCTGGAGTCTTATGCATACAGCTCAGTACATCCAGGTGGCTCAGGGAACAGAGCATTAGGCCTAGAGTCAGAAAAACCTGAGTTCAAATCTGGCCTCAGATCTTTTCTAGGTGTGACCCTGGCAAGTTACTTAATCCTGTTTGTGTCAGTTTTGTCATCTATCAAAAGAGCTGGAGAAGGAAATGGCAAACCATTCCAGTAATTTAGCCAACAAACTCTCAAATGGGGTCATTAAGAGTCGGGCACAACTGAAAAACGGCTAATCAATGTAACATTGAGGACAATTTGACATTCAGGCTCCATTTTGATGCCTCCAGTACCCACAACATCATAGGGTACACTATCTGATTTTTGTGTAATTTTAATCATTGTTAGGTATGTATATCATGTATATGTATATAGTATAGTATAAAGCAGTATATAGTATATAGTGTAGTATATAGAATAAAGTAGTGTACTATATACAGTATATAGTAGTATACTATATATAGTATATATTATATGTATACTATATATAATATATAGTAGTATACTACACATACTATATATTATAGTAGTATATATAATATCTACTGATTCCTGGACTCAGAGCCAGGAAGCCCCAAGTTCAAATTCTGATTCATGCACTTATTAGCTATGTGATGGCAGTTAGGTCATTGCCTGCCTCAGTTTGCCAATCTGTAAAATGAAGACAGTAATAGCATCCTACTTCCTAGAGTGGTATGGATCAAATGAGATAGCAATATGCAAATTACTATGGAGATTTAACACTATATAAATAATATTAATAATAATATTACATAGCTCTTTAAAAGAAGGCTTTTTTGTTTATGTATTTTGTCTAAATGGTAGATATTATGTTAAGAAGTTATTCCTCATATGGGGCTGAAATAAGCATCCCTGTATGTAGCTTCCACATCCTGTTTTCTGTCTTGCTTCTGGTTCCAAAGAGAATAATGCCATACATCTCTCATCTGACAACCCTTCAAATATTTTGAATGCAACTATTAGGTAGTGCAAATCTTCAGTTGCTCTAAATGGTTCTTCCAGACATATTTTTCCAGTCCCCTTGCCATCCCAACCTCCTTCCTCTGAATGAATTTTGACTTCTAGCTTTGGGAAATGCTCCAGGTTCTCCTTTCTAGAATGTGGTGTCCTGAATTGAACAAAATATCCCATGGGTCATGTGATTAGCACTGACCTCTATGTTGGTATCTATCACTCAATCAATCCAAAAGCATTTTATTAAGTGCTTTCTATGTGTGAGGCACCACACTTGGAAAGAAAGCCCCAACTGCTACTGAGAGAAGTAATACACCGGGAAAAAATAATACAAATGGATTGGATTCAGGTCAAAAGTAGTCATATTCAACTGGACACTGGACTTCATCCCATCTTTTCTCATGTATAGGTTCTGCAGCATTAAATACAAGGAGAAATAGTTGGCTTGATGTCAAAGACTGAAAGCAAAGTTTCTTTAATAATTCCAAAGTTCTCCCCAAAACACAAGCCCATCATTTTAATGAGGCAGCTAGGTGGTACATCGGATAGAGTACTGGTCCTGGAGTCAGGAGTTCAGATTCAACCCAAGACATTTACTAACTGTGTGACCTTGGGCAAGTCATTTAACCTGGTTTGCCTCAGTTTCCTCATCTGCAAAATGAGCTGAAGAAGGAAAGAGCAAACCACTGCAGTATCTTTACTAAGAAAATCACAAACGGGTTCATGGAGAGTTAGACATGACTGAACATCATTTTGATGTAGATATCTACCAATGAAATATGACCAGGAGTCATGGGATAGGAACGACTCTGAAGAATTAGAAATGAATGTCAATCATAGTATAATTGAGAAGCAAATTGTGGGCATCAACAGGTTGCAATACATAGACAATAAGGGAATACCAAAAAGAACTGGAGTAAAGGATGTCATCAATAGTAATAATTAATGATTAATAATAAACTGATGGCTATTAATATTAATGATGACAAAAGCTAGCATTTCTTATCATTTTTAAGGTTTGCAAAGCACCTTAGAAATATCATCTCATTTTGTTTTACAATATTATCTCATTTTATCTTTACCTCTGAGAGGTAGGTCCTACTGTTATCACCATGTGATTCATGGGGAAATTGAGGCATAAAATACTTAAGTGACTTGTCCAAGGTCACAAAGCTATTAAGTGTCTACAGCGGCATTTGAGGTCAATTTTTCTTAATTTGAGCACTGTGTACATTGTACTTTGTATCCCCAGAATAAAAATGACATAGAACATTTAGATGGAATGTTATCTTTCTGATGTTGTAAGAAAGCAAAGAAGGTTCTCATATTGTGAAAATAAGGAAGCCCCCCCCCCATGTGAGAATGAAGGCAGGGATTGTTTTTGCTTTCCCCTCTGTATCCTTGTAACTCAGCATGATGCTTGACCCATAAATATTTAATAAATGCTTACTAATAATAGGTTGAGTAGGCCATGGACCAGAGTTGAAGCAGAGGGCAGATATGAATGGGCTGCAATCTTCAGCACTGGAGGGAGCTTCTACATGATAGAGAGCATACAGGAGATCACCAGACTCTGCCAAAGCATCTGTTTCAAAATTTGTCTTTTTTTTTTTTTTTTTTTACAAATTTTGTCTATGGTGTTTTGGGGTTTTTTATGCGCTTTTTTGGGGGGAGGGCAATTGGTGTTAAGTGACTTGCCCAAGGTCACATGGCTAGTTTTTTGTGTTAAGTGTGAGGCTAGATTTGAACTCAGGTCCTCCTGACTCCAGGGTCCATGCTCTATTCACTGTGCCACCTAGCCGCCCCTTATGGTTTTCTTTTTTTTTTTTTAAGCAAAATCATCCTAACTTTCTAGAATAACATAAATCTGAACTGAAAAAGGTTTGGAAAATACCTAAAGAACCCTGAATGACTTCAGTGTTTAAGGGCGAAAAGCTGATTTGGGAAATGATACAAGACAGCAGCTTGGAACCAGGTGGAATCTGGGATTGAGTTAATATACATACAGAAAAGAATATACGTGGACACATAGACATATGTGCAGATAAAAATACATTATATGCATAATACGTGTGTGTAGACATATATTTGCATAATATACACTGTACAGATATATACATACATACATATACATGCATATGCAAACACCTACATGCATACATGCATGTTTTTCTTCACATGGGCACGTGCAGAATATAAACTGGTCATTTAATTTGGCAATTATGGATGTGCAATGAGATAGTCTTTGAGTTTAACAAAGGGGACAAAAAGTCCAGGTACATAAGCCTGAATATTTCAAATGAGGCATTATCAGACATTCAGAATATGCAAAATGATCTCTCGCCTTTCTCCATTATCTTATCATCCCATGAAAACCAAGCTTATTAATGTTTTCTTCGGGCCTATCTCTCTCTCTCCTTCTCTTACCCCTAAGGGTTAAAGAAAGGATAAGTTACTAAAGAAGCCATTGAAAAATCACAGGATAAGAGATTTGGCAATGGGAGAACCTTCAGAGGTCATCTAGTCCTACTCCTTCATTTGACAGAAAAGGAAACTAAGGCCCAGAGAGGTGATACAACTTGCTCAAGGTAGCAGAGATAATAAGTGGCTGAGACAGAATCTGAACTCAGGTCCTTCTAATGCCCATATGGCACCACTTTTTTCTGCTATGCTTCCTTCCAGGGATATCATTCAGGAAATGTACAGACAGAAAATGGAATAGACCAATCAAACAGCAAAAGAGAAAGACAAGGGACACATGGCCCTGAGTGCTGCATGGCAGCCCACATGGCCCACAAATCAAATCCAATTACATCACTTAAGCTCTATGGGGCAGGCACTGCCTTAAATACAGAGGATTGGAAAAATAAGCAAAAAAAAATAAGCAGGTGGCTGAGTTGGGACTAGAACCCAGGCCTTCTAACAATACATCCAACATTCTCTGCTCTGCTCCTGGTCCAACAGGCCTCTCTGAAACGCAAGGAAGGCAAAGAAAGGGATGCTTTGAAAAGGTTGGCAGAGCTGTTAATGACCTTGGGGCTCAGGGTTTCTTTTGGATTGATGACTGGCTGGGAGGAGCTGATGGTCATTAACCTCCAACTGCTCATTAATCCCCGGGAAGTGCTCTGTGCCAAGGTCATCATTGCTGCTGTAGGTTGAAAATCAACACACCATCAACAACCCCCAAAAATCCTATGGATTTTCCCTTAAATGAATGATGACATTTCAATTCATATGTTCAAGGATGCTGGTTAGAATTAATGCCTTGTAAATGGCCGGTCTTATTTGTCAGATCCCTGCTAGAGGGCCTATCAAGCACTTGCCTCCCCCATCATTAATGGTCAATACATAGCCCTCACTTCCCAGACCAAAGGAAAATACACAAACTTAGTTCTCTCAACTCAGGTTCCCCCATCCCTAGTCAGTCAACTGGTGAAAAGATGGACATGGAGCCCCGTCACTCTATGCTGTGTGATGTCAAGGTGATACAGTTGGGATGAGCAGTACAGCATAAGGCCTGGTTCAGAGCCTAACTCTTCACGACCCCATTAGGGGTTTTCTTGCCATTTCCTTCTCCAGCTCATTTTTACAGATGAGGAAACTGAGGCAAGCAGGGTTAAGTGACTCGTCTAAGGTTACCCACAGCTAGTAAGTGTCTGAGGCCAGATGTGAACTCAGGAAGATGAGTCTTCCTGACTCCAGACCCTGGGCACTATGGTGCCACCCAGCTGCTCTAGGAATCTCTCTAAGATGATACATTTCATAGAAATTGCCAACCTGAACTGTTAGAGGGAGTTTCCTTACCTGGTGGGGGAGTTACCCCTCACTGCTGTTACTCATTTTGACCTAATAGAAACAACCTTGGCTACTTTGACCTTCCATATTTTTCAGGCCCCTCAAACTGTGCCTAACCTCTTAAGAGACCTCACTTTCTGCCTGATATGACTTCGGATAGCTTTCTGATCCCTCAAAGATACAGCAATCCTTTCCCAGGCCATACTATCTTCCAACTTGGCATAAACTGATTCGTCCTAGAATCTGACGACGTTCACCGAAAGTATGCATAGAAGAACCCAAAATGAAAACCATCGAACTGAGCCTGTGTCTATGGGGACTTGAGAAAGAGCAGGGGGGAAAATGAGGCCTATTAGTGTGGTTTCCAGTCACCCTCACAGAATCAGAACACAGATAACAGGAAGAGCCTCCTAATTGGGATTAGAAGAGAGTTTCAAGGAACACATCAGTGCTGCTAAAATTGCTTAATGAGGAAACCTTAGTGAGGACAGACCAGATAATAGAAATCACAAGAATCACCAATTTGCTGTTGCTTGTCACCTTCCTCTTCAAACCACTTCCAGAATGACTTTCTACAAAGCAAACAAACCACAAACATTTTCTTACCTACGTGCATTACTTCCTAAAGCATGTTATCAGTACATCTATAGATTTTGTACCTTTATACTATGGAAATGATGTCATAGATGGCCAAACAGGCCTCCTTACAATTGATTCTTCACCTCTGACGTTCCACCTCCCATCATATGCTGGGAATATTTGTCCTCATTCCATCTCTTGAAATACCTAGTTTTCTTCAAAGGTAACTTCCAGCACCACCTCATTACCCTACTACTGATAATAGCCTTCCCTCACAATGATGTCATATTTATTTGTTATTATAACATATTTTATCATATCATATTGTATTACATTGTATTATATTATATATATATATATATCAATATAACATGTTATATCTCTCTATACTATGGAAACTAAGACCATCCATTTTTTTTTAAAGCAATTGGGGTTAAGTAACTTGCTCAAGATTACATGGCCAGTTATTTCTGGGTGTGGTGCTAAGTATCTGAGCCCAGATTCAATACCAGGTCATCCCGACTCTGGGGCTGGTGCTCTTACTCACTGTGCCACCTGGCCGCCCCAAGACCATCCATTTCTGAAATCCACCATTAGAGTACCTGTAGTATAACTGTTTTGTAAATACTTATTGATTGGTTTACTATGGTAGGTGGCACAATGGATTGATTAATGATCCTCTGAAGTTAGGAAGTCTTGGGTTCCATTCTAGCCTTGAACATTTGCTAGCTGTGTGTCTCTGGGCAAATCACTTACCCTCTGTTTGCCTCAGTTTCCTTATATGTAATATGGGTAGAGACGAAGACAAAATGAGATAATATTATAAAGGTCTTTGCAATGCTTTTAAGTAATATGTTCATTTTCTTCAAATTTTCTTGTAATATCTCTCCTTATATCTAGGTCACATATCTATTTTGATCTGATCTTGATAAATGGTATAAGATACTGGTCTATGCCATATTTCTGTCATACTGCTTTCCAGTTTTCCAAAATAATTTCTATGAAATAATGAGTTCTTATCCCCAAAACTTAAGTCTCTGCACATCTCAAATACAAGATTACTATATTCATTTGCTGATACAAATTGTATGTCTACTCTATTCCACTTAAATACCAGCTACTAAAAAATAATTATTATTTCCTCCATGGGTACCCACGTTCACAAGACAATCTGCCCTAGGGCTAGAACTGGAGACACACTTTGCCAAGATGATTCATTTTCTCCATTTCCTCACCTCTTTCTCAACCCACCGCAATTTAGCAACCCCATGATTAAATCAAAATAGGTCAGTCCAAGGTTTCCAATGGTTTCTCAACTGCTAAAGCAGATAGCCTATTCTCTGGTCTCATCTTTCATGACCTTTTTGCAGCTTTTGGAACTATCAGTCTCCTCTTCTTCCTGGACACTAGACTTTCTTGACTTCTGTGATATTATGGATCATCACCCATCTTGAACATCCCTTACCTACTGCACCTACTTCATGGGCATTCTACACCACTCTGAAATCAATTCATGTACCAGTTAAGACTTCACCTTTGTGACATCATTGGTCATCGAAAACGAAGGACAAACAACACAAATTATGATAGATGAGTTGGAAAAAAAAGGCTTTTGCCTGGCTTGTTGACATTAGAAGGGTGATTTTCTGTGCTGCAACATTCCAGTCAGTTAAATGGAAAGAAAAAATATCTGTCCCATCTATATCACAAGATTCTTGAGGGGGATCTAGTAAGAGAACTGATATGAAAGTGGGAAGAGAGATTGAAAACAACAGTGCTCTGTAAAGGTCAATTTATTCTTCCTTTTATCACTCCTAGGATTGGGGGTTTTAGGGTATACTGAAAGGGATGAATAAACTAGAAAGAATTGTATTAGAAGCCCTTTCTTGATTGGTTCGGCCATTCTAGGCTCTCAGGTAAGTTAAATATGGAAGGAATTCTCTTCATCTCACAAAGAAAGAGCATGATCCATAGAGAGGGCTGAGTAAATAGTAACTGATGGTACCACGGGGTCGCATCATATTGCAGTGAAAATAACCTGTGGGTCCTAATCCCACCTTTGACATATGGCCATAGATTTGGAGCTGGAGGGAACATTAGAGGCCATCCAGAGAGGAAGTTGACACACAAAGAGGTGAAATCATTTGCCCTGGATTAGAAAACTAGGAAATATCAGGGATAGGATTTATCCTGTTCAATATTCCATGATCTTTCTTACTAGCTCCATGCCAATGTGGAAGTCATTTTCAATCTCTATGGGTCCTATTTTTTTCCATCTCCACAATGGGCATAATAATTCCTGTAGTGTTCCTGCCAGGGTTCTTACATGCATCATACTAAATGTAAACCTCTAAATACTACATAAATGTCAGTTATGGTTAAAATCAAATTCTTCTAGCCACCACTTCCCCACTTTAATCATTCAACAATGGAATTTCTCTTATTTTGGGCTAGTAAAATTTAGGAATAAATGTCACATAAAACAGAAAATAATTAGATCATGCACTTCACCACATTGTTTCCTTGTTCATCAAACTATAGCCTGAGTGTGTCTTAAAGACAAATGAGAACCAGAATAACATGACGGACAGGGAGTAAGCTTCAATCTCTCAGAGTCCTCTGTCTATAACTTGGAGACAAGTTCCATCATGCACTGGTAAAGGGAGCTGCCAAATTTGGTAGTTCCCAACATCAGTGAATTTACATGTTTCTCTCTCTCTCTCTCTCTCTCTCTCTCTCTCTCTCTCTCTCAGAATAATCCATTTGGATTAGATAACCACTGAGGTCTCTCCAAGTCCTAAATCCTAGGATTCTATTCAATCAAGCTATTACAGATATGCCTATTTCCCTACTTCTGTGACTAATCCTAGAGACTACATTAAAATATGGTATAATGAATGGATAGAGTGCTAGATTTGGCATTAGGAAGATCTGAGTGCAAATGCTACCTCGGAACCATTTCCTAGCTGTGAGACCTCAGTCAAGTCATTTAAATTTTGTACATCTCACTTTCTTCATCTGTAAAATGGAAGGGTTGTACTTGATGGTCTCTTAAGTCCCTCCTGGCTCCAAATCTGTCAACTATGATCCATCTAGGCCAAAGACTCCTAAAATCTCAGTTGTACCTGAACAAGGATCTCTCCTCCATAATAAGTGGTCATCAAGAATTTGCTTGAAGCCCTCAAGTGAAAGATTGCTCACTACCCACCTGTTCAGGCAGCCAATTCCACTTTCAGATCATTTCAATTGTTACAAAGTTGTTGAGGTTTTTTTTGTGTTTTTCCCACTTACATCATGGTGAAGAATGCCTCTTTGCAAACTTCCCCCCATTTCTCCTTGTTCTCCCTTTGGGACCACTTCATAATCCCTCAAATTCTTACAAACAGCTACATTTCTTCCTTAAGTCTTCTCTTCTCCAGGCTCAAATCCCCAGTGTTTTCAAATGGCTCCCAGAGGATGTAGACTCTAGTCCTGCCCCCATCCTTACTGCCCTCCTCTGAACACCCTGCACTCATGTCCAGCAGAGGAGTTGTTGATGCCCACTATAAAGACCACAATGGCATCACTCCAGCCGGTGACTGCAGCTCCCTCCTCATTCACTTGGACTTAGTTTATTAAACTTCACTCCCAATTCTTTTGTTTTTGAAAATAACCATTTCCAGCTAATAACACAATTACACTTAAGTATCCGAGCCCATTTGAGTATTATTGCATTTGTTGAAGCTAACTGAGTCCAAATTACTTCCTCATTGTTAAAAAGAGAAGGCGGGCAGGGGAGGGGAGGAGAGGAGAGGAGGGAGCAGGGCAGAAGGGGGAGGAAGGGAGGGATCCAATACTGCAGATAGCCTCAAGTCCAGTAAATGACAGTTAAACTTCCTGTCCATGGTTACTATGGAAACCTCTTAAGGTAAGAGTGAACACAGACATTATGTGGGCCTGCAATTTACAAGCTGTGTATTTAATTATGATGGAACATGAGACAGTTAGGGACAATACAATTATCATACTGATAGCATTTGGGATACAACACATAGGTAGAAAGGAAGAAGTTATTTTTCTTTTGGGAAAATTGCTTGCATGATGGGAACTGCTTGCAAATACAATGCATACCTTAAAAAAAAAAAATTCCGGGATTCCATATTCTCCCTGCCCCCATGGGTGCACCCCAAATGAGCAAGATGACGTCCTTTAAAGAAAACCCTTGAACAGTTTCTCTCCAATTACATCCCTTCCTTGCCTGGCGAACAAAACGAAGGTCACGGTGTATTTTCAATTAAACCTGCAGCAGCCCCAACGCGAGCACAGCTGGAAAGCAAGTCCATTATTGCCCGATAGATCACTTCTGAGCCATGAATAGGTCTCAAGTGCTTTCCTGCTTTGTCGACATTTGAATATAAAAATAAAGAAAATCGCTTCAAATGAGCCCTTTGCCTCCTTTTGGGGAGCCACGGGGAGTGTCCAGAGAGAAAACAATTGGCCCCTTTTTCTTCCTCCTAGTAGAGACAGGCTTCTTTGGGGTGGGGGCAGGGGCACTGCAGACATTCTTTCAGGAGGCTACTTGCAAACCATTTGATCTGTGAGGCTGGCCTGGATTTATTAATGCTCTCCCTCTGAACACTCGACTGATTGTCCAAGGTTGACTCAGATACTGCATAGGTCCAAAGAGCCTCTATGGAACCGAAAGTCACGGAGAAAGAGAAAAAAGGCAGGTTTCAGCATGGCTGATCTACAGCTCTGATTCATAAAATCATAAATCTGGAATTGGAAGAGACCTAAGGCAGAGGGGTACAGTGGAAAGTGGACAGAACTTGAAGTTATAAATTCTAGATTCAATTGCCAACTCTGCTATTTATTACCTGTGAGATCTTGGGTAAGTATCCTCACCTCCCTGGGCTTTAGTTTTCTCTCCCATAAAATGGGAGAATGAGGCTAGGTGCCCTTTAAGGGCCCCACCATCTCTAGACCCATGGTCCTAAGAATCTAGGATTTGAACCCAGGTGCTCAACTTTTAGATTCAGGGTTCTTTCTTATGTACCATGTTGTCTTCAATTCAATTTAAGCATTAAAGACTGCTATTTATGAGGTGCTGTCCAATGTGTTAGGGAAGCACAAAATACACAAACACCCCCAAATAGTTCCTACACACAGGAGCTCCAGGTTCTGATTTAAAAAAAAACAAAAAAAAACAAAACCATAAGGTATTATTAAAACTCCAGGGCTCAACAAGAAGATCCCATTTATGAACTATTCATTTCAAATAAACCTTCTAAATTTGTAGTCTCAGAGAGTTATCTATTTTCTGAGGATCATTTATTCAGTTTAGTGAGAGTTAATTATTCATTAGGTTTTGTTTTACACTATAAAAAGTACAAAAGATAACAGAGAACGAGTTACACCACAAGGAAATAGTACCTTTAAGCTGGGTGTGTGTTTTTTCACTCTCCATAGGTGGTAGTATAGACTGTAACCTTTGTATTATTCAAAGTCAAGCAATCTATTTATTGTTCAATTAAAAAGTGGAGGGGGGGGAGGGGGAACACACTCAGCATCTAGGACATTGATTTGCATTCAGCAAATAATAATATTTGTTTAGTTCAACTGAAATTTTCAGGGAACTCTAAATTTCTCTTTTCACCTCTGATGTTCATTCTAGTCTTAAAATATCTTTGGTTCACTATATTTTTTAGAGGAGGATTTGGAATACTGATCTTACTGATTTACAAACTCCCTTTATCAATGCAGATCAACAAATCTTCTTTGCTATTGAACTTAAAATGTAATTGCAACTTGAGAGGAGAGGAGAGGAAAGTGGAGGGAAGGGGAAGGGGAAGGAAGGATGCAAAGAAGGAAGACAGGGAGGGAGGGAGGGAGGAAGGAAGGAAGGAAGGAAGGAAGGAAGGAAGGAAGGAAGGAAGGGAGGGAGGGAGGGAGGGAGGGAGAGAAGGAGGAAGTAAAGGAGGAAGGAAGGAGGGAGGGAGGGATGGAGAAAGGAAGGAAAGAAGGAGGGATAGAGGGATGGAGGAAGGAAGGAAGGAGAGATGGAGGAAGGAAGGAGAGATGGAGGAAGGAAGGAAGGAGGGATGGAGGAAGGAAGGAAGGAAAGAAAGAAAAGGAAGGAAGGAAGGAAGGAAGGAAGGAAGGAAGGAAGGAAGGAAGGAAGGAAGGGAGAGATGGAGGAAGAAAGGAAGAAGGGGTGGAGGGAGGAAGGAAGGAACAAATATCTATTGAGCAGTTGCTGTGTGCCAGATAATGTTCTAAGTGCTGGAGATTCAAATAAAATCAAAATTAAAATAGTCTTTGCTTTTAAGTTTATATTCTAATGGGGGCACATAGGTTGATATGTTCATAAGAGAGCTTAACTAACACTGAAACCACTTTGGAGACCTGCTGGTAAGGTGAAGACTGCTGATGCAATGGCAAAGGAAAGCACACACATAAGAGTTACAGCTGCATCTGTTATGTCTTCTATCATATCTTTTCTAAGAGAGACTCAGTATGTTACAGAAAAGGACAGAGTATCCAACAACTCTAGTTCTAGTCCTGTCTAGCCATGATCTAGAGGCCAGGTGGACAAGTGACATGGCCTCACTTTGATCATCTTGACCTTCAGGGGTAAATATGATCATTTAAGTTGTTCTTTGTTCACCACTGAAGTCTGTGAATCTCTTAAGATGTTTTATGAGGCTCAAATGAAGGAACTGCAGAGGAAATGAGCTTGAACAACAGGGGAAAAAGCATAAAGATGTGTCAAGTACCTGGTACTATCACCAGGAAGTGGGGAAAAGACTTAGGTTAGTGTTGGTTGTGTTGTGGTTGATGTTGTTTAACCCTAGAGGGTGGAATCAGAAATGATAGTGGAAACTGGACAGAAAGGCAGATTTAAGATTGATCTCAGGAAATTAAACAAAACAAACATGCAAACAAAAAAACACCTAATAATTGGAGCTAACTGCAAATGAGATTAGGATTGAATGATTCTTTCATTCTTTAGAAGTGTTTAAGTAAAGCCTAGATAACCAATTTTAGGCATGTCATAAATGAGATTTCGGTTCCTTCTTACCCCACTCTTGAAATTGCCTGGTATTTAGGACCACTGAATTACAAATCTGTTTCCAAAAGGGACCTCAGGTCATGTAGTCTATTCATTTCATTTTAGAGGTGAGAAATCAAGCTCAGGGAAGTGACTTGCCCAAAGTCATACAGGTCATAAGTGGCAGAAGTAGAATTCAAACTAAGCTTTCATGACTCTCACTTCAGTATTTTCTCCATTTCAGCAGAATATTGTGTGTGCATATATCTATATATACATGCACATATTTGCATATACATACATATATAGTGAGCTGTTTGCCCTGCTACAATGCAAGCTTCTAGAGGACAGAAACTGCTTCATTTTGACTTTTTCTCCCTAATGCCTGGCATATAGTTGTCACTTAATAAATGCTTGTGGGTTGGCGCTACTCATTTTCAAGATGAGATGTAAACTTCCAACATTCACATTCTGTGCTCATGTGTTGTGCTAAATGATGATAAAAAAAAATACTTGGGGAAGCTATGTGGTACAGTGGAGAGAGCCCTGGAGTCAGGGAATCCTGAGTTAAAATGTGGCCACTTACTAGCTGTGTGACCCTAGGCAAGTCACTTAACCCTGTTTGCTTCAGTCTCCTCATCTGTAAAATGAGCTGGACAAGAAAACGGCAGTCCACTCCAGTATCTTTGCCACGAAAATCCCAAGTAGGGTCATGGCAAGTTGGATAAGATTAAAATAACTGAATAACAATAACAAAGTACTTTCATGTTTAAATAATCAGACTGTTGTGGGAAAGCCCTTTTGTAGGCTTAAAAAAAAAACCCAAAAAAACAACAAAACAAAATGAGAACATGAAAGTGAGTATTTATTATTGTTTCCTCAAAATCAGTGATGTCTTACAGCAGCAGGTGCTGTCACAAAGTCACTGGTGTTACCACGTCTGTTAGCTGCCATCCCCGAGTTTGACAGGGAGCCATTCTGAGTTCATTGCTGCCAATTTATTCAACATACTGGGGAAAGGACTGATCGTGAATCATTCACCACTTAGTTCCCCATAGTGGTCAGTACAGCACAAAGAATCACAGGATTTTCTCATGTAAAACAGCCCCCATGGAGAATTCAGGGAAGAACTCAGAGCATTTCTCTGTCTGCTGCCACCACTGCCATAATCATCGATGACAATATTTATTGGATGCCCACTGGGTGCTTAGCACTGTACCAGGCAGAAAGCCAAAGTAGCTGTTTTAGCCACTGGTGGTTTTTAATAATACACTTGATGTTGCCAATATAGAAATGCACTAATTGTTGCCGAATGAACTCAGTGAAATCTATTCTTAACAGAACTTAATGACTTGGATGGACACACTGAGACTGAATACAGCAGGAACTTTCTTGTTCCCCTAACATGAAAAATTAAATATTGTTCAGTGGAGGTTGTCCCATATATTAAGTGAATCCACCACCTTTTGCCACTAAACTGGTGGAATGACTTAAGGACATAGGAAAGGAAGTAGAATGGGTGAGCAAAGAGACTGAAATTTGGAGTTAGAAGTGTGAGAAAAACTGGGTTCAAACCTGGGTTCCCTGCCCAGTGCCACTGTATCAGTCTAAGAAAGTCATTTCATATTGGTATGATTTAGTTTCTTCATATAAAAAAGCAAGACTTGGAAAGTTGGCTTAGAACAGAGCTTAGTGTGTCATGGACTCCTCCCAACCATGTTGTTAAATGCACAGAATAGCATATACAGGATTACAAAGGAAACCAATCACATTGAAATACAGTCTATATATATATCAATATATAGTAAAGGTATATGTATATATGCTTATATATGAATTTTGTTGTTATTAAGTCATCTTCTGGGTGTGTCCAACTCTCTGTAACCCCATTCGTTTGTTTTTTTTTTTTTGTTTTTTTGGCAGATACTGAAATGGTTTGCTGTTTCATTCTTCAGCTCACATTTGAACTCGGGAAGATGAGTCTTCCTGACTCCAAGTCTGGCACTCTATCCACTTTGCCACCTGGCTGCCATTTATATGAATATATTATAGAATACACGTCTATCCATATGCATATGTGTGTAATCTACTTACACACATCTTCATGGAACCCTGGGACTAGATGTCAAAGATATTTTCCAGATCTACGGGTCTGTGACTTTTCTGAGTCTGAGGAAATAAACCTGCAAATCTAAGTACCCCAATTAAAGACTCAGAGGTCGATGAGGGAGCAGCTGGCTACCTTTATCTTTCATCTCAATTTAGAGAGGTGCACTCAGTTATTCTGAAGTAGCCTTTATGCTATCTGAAAGCCCAAGCTGGCCCAGGCCCTGAGACTGGTCATTGCTAGAAAAAAAACATACTACTGAATAGAGCAGAGGTCAGCTGTGAATCTCAGTTTCCTAATCTTAAAAATTATAATGTACAAAAAGGTGATTTCTAAGGTCCCTTATAGGTCTCAGTTCAGGTAAGGGACCAAAGGGCAAAGGGTTTTAACTTTTATTGTATCATAAATCCCTTTGGCTCTCTGGTGACTGCCATGGGCCACTTCTCAGTACTTTTTTTTAAAACTCATAATTGAAGGAAATGCTAAATTTGAGCTAAAAAATTATGCAAATAAAAATACATTTTTCCCCTTTCCAAGTTCACAGATGCCCTGAAAACTCTTCATGGAGCCCTTGCAGGTCTATAGATGACAAGTGAAGAATCTGGTCTGGGAGCACAGATAGAGACTGAGAAGGCTGAGACCAGAGATGCGGGGCTAGGAATGAATTTGGCCAAGGACTTAGGCAGAAGTGTTGTGATCTGGATTCAGGTGAAAAAACATACGGCTATGTACCCATGATAGGTGAGACCTGAACTGAGGGATTTTCCAGACAGGCAACAGGTGTAATTGATCAAATCACAGAATGTGAGTTAAAAACACATGGACTCAAATCCTGTCCTTGACAGTCCCTAACTCTATGACCATCTCTTTCAGGCTCTGTTTCCTCATCTGTAAAATGAGGATAACTAACGTTTGCCTTCCCAGGTTCTTGTAAGACTCAAATGCAAGAATGTCTAAATAGCTATGTATAATACTTTACAAATTTAAACCACGATCCCACTAAATATAATAGCTAAATTTTATATCATATATGAAAGTAGATGATATTATGAATGTAACCATGTTCAAGAAGACAGAAGGGAATTATGTTGCCCATGTTACACACAGTATTTAAGAGCCAGGAATGGGATTTGATCTCAGGTCTTCCTATCTCTAGTTCAAGTCTCTAATTAACTATTATCATTTGCATGGTATAAGGGAGTTAGAAGATAAATCCATAGGACCCGAAGTCAGGAAGACCTGAGTTCAAATCCAACCTCAGACACTAGATGAGTGACACCAGGCAAGTCACTTAATTTTTGTTTGCCTCAGTTTCCTCATATGTAAAATAAGGATAATGAAAATACCTACCTCCCAGTCTTTCTATAAAGATAAAATGAGATATGGGGAGGCTAGGTGGTGCAGTGAATAGAGCACTGTCCCTGGAGTCAGGAGGACCCGAGTTCAAATCTGGCCTCAGACACTTAACACAAAAAACTAGCCGTGTGACCTTGGGCAAGTCACAACCCCAATTGCCCTCAAAAAAAAAAAAGATAAAATGAGATCATATTGGTAAAAAAAAATTTAGCACAGTGCCTGAATAAGTGCTATAAAATTAATCATTGTTATTTTTATTACTGATGAGAAAAGACTTTTCATGCTCCAACAATTAGCAAGTCTCTGAGGTAGGATTAGAACCACAGTCTTCCTGACTCAAAGGCCAATGATCTATGCATTATGCTAGTGTCTCTATTCATGCCAATTACTATGATTTACCCTTGTTCCCAAATAGAAGTTCAGTTCCTAAAGTTCCAGGGATATCCAGCAATTAGGTTGAGTATTTAGATTTGTCTTCATATTTTATCCAAAGGTGAAAGAGTTGTCTTCATTAAAAATCTGATAAGTGGCATGTTCTGATTTGATTGTAGAACAGGTACTTAGAAGAGCAAAGTGAGCACATACAGTTCTGAATTAGGGGAAGAAAAAAGACTTCCTCTCTCCACATCCAAAAAGTATGTTTCCCACTACAATCTTGTCACAGCATGCTGTCTGGATTTATACCTTGCAGTTCTTTCAATATGCCTTTTTCCTCCTCTGTGGCTCTACCTGCCATATTTGTAATTTGTCATTTTCCAAATCAAAAGTTTAGACTTTCCAAATTGGAAAAATTTAGAATTTTCCAAACCCAAACCCTACCACTCTCCTATATGTGTCTTCATTCCACTGTGAGATTGTTGGCTCCTTCCCAAAATGCGGGTATTTTCTATACTTTTTATAATTCCATCTTCATCTCTCCATACCTGATGTCCTTTAGTACACTTCTTATAACACTTGTAAATGTATTTTTTAAAATGCATTCATCCATCTATCTCTCCATCTACTCATTCACTTATTTATTCATTCTCTTGTACATGTGTCCAAATGACCATTTTTTAAGCCAGGAAAGGACCTTAGAGCTCAAGTTCAACCATGTCATTTTACATATGAGAAAACTGAGGCCTAGAAATGGAGAGTCACTTGTATAAGGTCATAAAGATAGAAATATCATAGCTAGGAGCAGATGCCTTGTTTCAGCTCATAAAGATCAATAAATCAGTAAATGTTTATTAACTTTTTACTATGTGCCTAACACTGTGTTAGGTCCTGGGAATATGAGAACAGAAGAATAAAAGTTACTACTTGCATGGACCTTCCATAGTAGGTGTCAATTCAAAAGTAAGGACTCTTCTCTGTGTATACCCATTGCTTAGCACCTAGCTCAGAGAAATTATTTAACAAATGCTTTTATAATTAAGTTGACCTCCTATAAACCTATAAGACCAATATATCTTAGGATGAACAAAGATCACCATCCCTAAAGGTCTAATTATTGACAAGTACACCTGACAGGCCCGTCATAAATGACTAACATACTAATACTTGGATATATTTGCTCTCTTTACCCTTCGTTTAACGTTTTGTGGCAATCCCAGGTTTCCCAATGAATTACTAACTCAGACACCTTCATAAAGTGAGAAAGAAAGAGACCAGAGCATCCAATGACTGGTCATAGAAAAGTCACTGCAACCTTACTTCAGAGGAGCATGGGGCCAGCATGCTGTTCTCATCGATTGCTATCTTCAGCCAGAGAGGATACATGACAGCAGAGGTCTCTGTTAATGTGACATTTATCTCCATGAGTGTGGTGATGAAGGATGGCTCATGAATGGTACAGCCACGAGTGACTTAGCCCATCTCTTTTCAAAAGAGAAGATAAATGACACAAAAAATCAGTCATTGTGTTTTCTATATATTTATCCCACAGAGACGCCTCCAGACACAAGAACAGTGTAGGCCCTGCTCTTCACTAGGGTTGTTTTTGTTCTTGGAAACTTATTTCTTCCTAGTCAGTAATCACAGAAAGAAAGAAAGAAACAAGTTATGGAAAAGTGTACAATGCTGAAACAACTTTTAAGGGACAAAGTTTTCTCTGTGAGGTGACAATAGAAAAAATATCCAAGTAGTCTCAAATCTAGTCACTTAAGCTGTACAACCTAGGGCAAATCACTCAACCTTTCCGAACCTAAAACTTCTGGAAGATTCTCAGAGTATACCTCTCATGAGGTATTGAGAGTTAGGAGATACTGAATAGTTGGGTAGGAGCCTGTCTCCATGGACAGCAACGTAAGTGAGGAGCTACACTATTTTGGCAAATGTTCCAAAGTACCTTCTCCATCAATAGGGAGAGAACGCTAGGAAAAAGGAGAGGAACCATGAGGACATAAAGAGACGATGGGTAGGCCAAGGGGAATGACGACTTCTATCTAAAGTAAAGATTAGATTTTCATCCTGAGGGAGTCACCACATCCACCATACCTCCTCCCTGCCTGGCAATTTCTAAAATACTCCAATTAATCAATGTTTATTGAGTGCTTCCTAGGTACCAGGCACTGTGCTAAATTCAGGGGATACAAAAAAGGCAAATGATAGTTCCTGCCTAAAAATAGAAGTTGGAGGGAGGGAAGGGTGGAATTCAGTTCAATAAAACCAGCATTATTGTTTTAAGCACCATGGTGATTTCTGAGGATATGAGAAAAAAAATAATACAATCTCTACCCTCGGATAGTTTACATTCTCCTAGGCACCAGGCACCTCATTACTTGGTTGATAACCTTGGAAACATCCAATATCTGTATAGGATATAGGGTCAAAGATTTAGAGCTGGAGGGGCTTTCATTAATGGATAGATGATAAAGGTACACTAGAAGGTCCTGGAGTATCATTCACTTTCATAGGATTAAACCCATATGAGTTCTTCCCCCCAAGACACCCGAATGAAGGAAGTAGCCTCAGGTGTCTGTCAACCTTTTTTTACATTTAAAAGCTCAGGTCTTCAGAATTGTGTTAATCTGCAAATCTGTCTTCATAAGAAACTTGGTTTCCATTTGGTTTTGATTGTTTTTAACACTGGATAAATCAAGGTTAATAATTCCTTAGTTTTCTAAAAAGTAGGCATGACTAATAGGAACAGAAGTAGAACTCTGTTTAAGGTGTCAGCCAAGGAATATATATCCTTATGTGGGATCATTTGTGGGAAACTTTGTGCCTCTGTGATTAAAGCTATTTGTTAAGCAAGAGTTATTAACACTCTCCATCCAACAGAGGCCTCAGGTCAACTGTCTGGATTCCTGACATTCACAGTCTACTGCCCATCAACAATCAACAAATTATCCTCTTGGTCCAAATATGGCTTGCCCTTTTCTTCCAATTTCAGCTTGTAGAAAATCTGAGTGCAGCCTATAAATGTTCTCTTTGTTTTCATTCATTTTTATCATCACTGCTCTCTTTGTGAGAGTATGATATAAAACATCTTTATTTGAATTGAAAGAAATGCTGAAAAAAATCAGCAAGACTATTTTGTAAGATGATTTTATCAAATATTCATTTAGTGGGAGGCAAATGTGAGAGAGACCTTGGCTTAGTGGAAAGTAACTTGATCTTGGGATATCAAACACCTGGCCGGATGGTATGTGGACTACAACATTTTGGTTTGTGGTCTGAACAAGATAAAAATGTAATTTGGAAATATTTAACAAAATAAATGTAAATACAATAAAACACGGATAACATTATATTTATTAACAAGTGGCCCACAGGGATCCTTATGTATGGATTAATGGCCCCTCTTTCTATTTCAGTTTGACAACTCTGATTTATACTGTATGTTAGATGTGAATCATTGACCAGCATCAATGGAGGGAGTTTCCACACAGGAAGTGACTCACACCAATGACATCACAGGTCCACTCCCTCCCCTCGAGAAAAAGAAAAACAAAAGAAAAGTAATTAGTTTATTGATTTGTCTACCTGTGTCTGTGTATATACAAACATGCATGATACTGAAATGGAAATAGCCTCTAAGAGGCAGGATGACCATTCAATAAATGCCAAAATATAGGCAGCAGGACATATGATGCTTATTCAGGAAATACTGAATTTGGTGATGAGAAGTCATCTGAAAGTGAATTTTTAGAATTTGGTAAGCAAATGGAAGAGACATCTTGCATAACGGTCAAGAAGACCTCTGAAAACAGGAATATGGATGAGTATGAAAGGCTCAGAGAAAGGAGAGCAAAGGAGAAACTTGGGAGAAATGTATGAGGAAGAGATGGGGCTTCAAGAGCAAGTGAAATTCTATTCAGAGTTCCCTAAACAGAGCACATATGTCTGACTCCACAAATTATCTGTTCTTTATTTCTTTTCCTTGTTTACTCCCTCCTTTCTTTTCTTTCTTCCTTCTTCCAACCTCCCACCCATCCCCACCTGCCATTCAGCACTCCCTCACTCAAATCAAAGTCAACTGCAAGTCATGTCTTCATTTCCCTGATGTCATGGTCCTCTTTGAGAACGAAGGACAAACACAAGCCCCATTTGTCCTTTCAACAAACTTTAATCAACCATCTTTCGTGTGCTGTGCTAGCTGGGGAGCCGACCTAAAGCTTACACAAAACCTAGTCCCTAAGATAAGAGATTAGTAGATTTGGACATGATATTTTAAAATAAATTTGAATATTCATAATTAGTAATTGTGCAACTACTAGATCTAACACCTAATTGTATCCAAACATTTTTCTTCCAAACATTCGACTAATATGTCCAATCATAAATCCATTTATTTAAACACAATACCCCATCTTGTTCTGCTCTGATCTGCTCAGAATATGAGGGAGGGAGACCTCAGAGACAGCCTGCACTACAACGCAGCAAATTTCTTTCTCTCCAACCTTCATTCACCACCTACAGCACCTTTTGCTATTGTATAAAGGGAAGCAGAATGCCTATGAATACAGATTCTGGAAAGTCATCCATTTCTCCTGACACTTGTCCCCTGAGTTCTACACAGAGAGGGAAGATCCCGGAAGGGTCAGAGAGGCCACGCTCTCCTGCTGTTTTAAACATTCATGAATACAAATGGTCAGGACATTGCTTACCCAGCTCAGAGAATGTCACTATTTATTCACCAGTTACACCTTTTCAGTGATTCAGAAAGGAATCAAAGAAGAAATTGAGGGATCAGTGATATCCCAGTTTTGTGGTCTCTCTTCTAGGGAAGGATGGTAGCTCGGGCCAATTCATTAATACATAAGGATTCATGGCCTGTGAAGCTCTTGGAGTTTGGCTCCCCTTTTGGCATTTCTTGCTGACAGAGATACAGATACAGACTCCTATCACTTCTATTGCCAAAATATGAGAATTTAGGCCAAAGAAGTGGACAGAATTGGAAATGGAGATATATACCAGCTTCTAGCCAAAACACCCCAAAGAGAGATTAACCACAGACAGATTCAAATAATAACCTGCTCAACCATTCCTACCTTCAACAGCCTAATAGGCCTTGATAATTTGAAAAGGAATCTCCTTGGGGAATGACTCTTATTTTATGTATCACCAGGGGAACATTACTTATAAATAAGTATCACACATTTATATGGCACTTTAAGGTTAGCCAAGTGCTTTTCATACTTGATCTCATTAGGATCTTTCAATAATCACATGATTTGGATTTATTGTTATGTCCATTTTACAGATAAGCAAACTGAGAATTGGAGAGGTCATGGCACCACAGCTCTAGAGCTGGAAAATAAACCCCTTAGAGTTCACCTAGAACAACTCTTCTTTTACACATAAGGAAACTGAGACACGTTCCCCCCACTCAGGGTAACACAGCAAGAAGATATAAGGTGGGACTGTCCTGGTCACTCCTACCTTTATGACACTGGACCAATCATCCAAAATCTCTGGGGCCCAGGCTCCTCCCTCATCTTTAACCATGAGAGGATCCACCAAGGAGATGCGGAAAGTTCCTTGTAGCTCTAAATCTGTGTTGCTATGTCCCTGTGTCCTTCTAACTCCAAATCTCACATATATACTTCTATGGCATGTGTGTCCATCATACAATGAAGTGGTTGGCTTGGATTGTTGAATTTCTAAAACCTGCTAGTCTAACATGGGGCTTTTCCAGATGAGCCAATACCAGCTTTGGAAGTCTCACTTCATCTCCCTCACCATTATCCCCCAATCATGTCCACAGCCTATCAATGGACTCCTTGGGTTTTTATTATCATTTTGTTAAAGGATAGTAACCATATTGCACCCAGTCCTGATTAGGCAGGCACTCCATTTGACAAGGAGCCAAGCAAGAATAGCTCTTCTAGCAGCCCCCTTAAGCCACAATCTGGCTTTCTTCCCAGAGAGTACAGTGAATCTTATCTATGCCATGCCCACCATACCATAGGGCCATGGACATTTATTCCCATTAAAACTTCCAGCCAAATCTCAAACAAACATTCTCAATACATCCCAGATAGGATGATGGTTGTGTATTTTCTTAAAGATTTGATCTTAATAGGGTGAAGGCTTGATCTTAATAAAGTCTGGCCTTCATTCAGGCAGTTTAGAACAAAGGATACTGCATTTCAAAAATGGGGGACCCATCCAATGCTTTTGATATCCCAACTCCTTTCTTATGCCTAACAAAGGTAAGAGCGAACTAATATAATTTTCCTGTCTGAAGTAGCATGTTTATGAAAAAATTACACAAAAAGGACATTTCATCATAAGACATCTCATCTTATAAATTAAACCAAGATTAATAGAAAACTTCCTGAATAATTTGAAAGTATTTTAAAATATATGAATGTGTTGTATGTATATATATTTATGGATGTGAATATAGCCAGTGTATGTGTATATATATGTGTGTGTGTGTATATTTATATATATATGTATGAATGTTTGTATGTATTTGTATTCTATTTATAAATTTACTGCAGATAACTGCTTACATTCTTGGGCTTTGGGAGGAAGAACCTATCGTTAAATCAGACCTTCTGCTAGCAGGCAAAACATTCCCTTGAGATGTGTAATTGGCTGGGACAGACAGATAATGGATAGACCTGAGAAATGAATCCGCTACTTTTCCTGAAAAGTCAGCCATTGCTAGTCATGTGGGCAATATGTGGGAAGAGAGAATTTTCACACTGTCAGTGATAAATAGATGACAGGCAGGTTGACAGACAGACAGACAGACAGATGATAAAGAGATAGAAATAACAGTAGAGTATTTCATAAATGTGCTTAGCACGAAGATAACATACAAATAAGCAAGAAGGTCCTCGGGGAGCATGCATTCTAATGGGGGAACAAAGCACATAAGGAGCTGTAAAGCAAAAGTTGGAGTGTGTGTTGTGGTGAGTTGGTGTGGGTGGAACCGACTTAGAAGTCGCCTGGTCCTCAGCAAGATGGGGCAGAGCTGACCTCCTTGGGATGGGCGACTGTAATGGCAATGTAAATTTTAAAGATCTTCCCTGCCCCTAGGCTAAAGTGCACCTGAGCCTGGGGAGGGAGGCTTGATTTTCAGTAGATACTTCTTGATTGGACAGTGAGTCAATAAGGTTGTTACATTCTCTGAGCCAGGGGAAGGCTATATAAGCCCTGATGTGTAGCTTTGTTTTGGGGCTCACTTTGAAAAGTGTTTTGTGATTTGATCTGGATTCTGGGAAGCCGTGGTCCAGAGCCCCCCGGCTTTGAAACCCAGATGTTGAAACCCAGATGTTGATTGGATCCAAGAACCTGTGTTGGCAGCAAACCCTGAGGACGCTTGGGGTGCTTGCTGCTACAGCGACACAGAGCTGCTTACCAAAAGGCCTGAAACACAGTTGGGGATATATAGATCCTTATTCCCACTTCCCCATTACTAAGTACTAGTTGAATGAATGACTTACCTACTTTGTGCAGGAATCTTTTAGGGGGTAATGAGGTGTGTGTGGTGCGGGGGGGGGGAGTCCAGTTCTGTTGTTTCACTGGTGCAAGAAACTCCGAAGGGGAAAACCATTTCTCCTAATGGCAGCTAGCAACTGTTCAGCAATGTAAAATCTCAGAAAGTTGTCAGAGTGAGGATAAAGAACTAAGGGAGGGAATGAAACATTTAAGTGACTCACCCCAGATCTCCCAATTAGTATGTACCAGAAACCTGAACCCAGGTCTTCCTGTGTCTCTACTGACTAGACCAACTATCAATGGATATTGATTAAAAGCCTACCATGTGCTTGGCACTGTGCTAAGCACCGTGGACACAAAAAGAGGGAAAAAACAGCCCCTGCCCTCTGTGAGTTTACACTTGAATAGAAGAGACAACAGGTAAACAATTATATATAAAAAAAAAACAAGCTACATACGGTATAAACAGATAATGATTAAAAGAGAGAAAGGACTGGAATTAAAAGAAGTTAGGAAAAGCTTCCTTAGAGCCCACAGTAACAGCTCACATTTCTTTGCAGCTTTTAAGCAAATTCTTTTGTGGTAGAGGGTGCACAACATCCCCCCCCCCCTTTCCATTCATGTCTCTCTCATATATTCCAGTGGATGCACCCAACAATCCCATTTATTGAAATACAGAGTTCCTACGTGTTGTGTCCTGATTGTCTTAGAGTAAAGAAAAACAAGAGGCAGCCTGAACTTTCTACTTTGTCCCACTTCTACCTGAATGCACAACTTCCTATACTTTTTGCTAGGGGGTCAAAAGGGATACTTAAATGCTAGAAACAAAGACACCAGAATGGTATTCATTTCCCCTTACCCTTGTCCCCTGAGTCAAGTAAGGAAAGGGGAAATCCCAGTGTAGTCAGAAAGACTAAAATCTCCTGGTATTTTAAAAATTCATGAGTACTAGAGGTCAGTTGATTATTTTATAGAAGAGGAAACTAAGGCTTTAAAAGAGTTAAGTGCTTTAACCAATGTCACACAACTACTACGGATGGATTCAAATACAGGTCCCCTAGACTCCAATTCCTCTGTCCTGTGCTATCCAATAAACCACACTGAATCTCTTCTGATCCAGTCTTCTCTCACTTTAAGGACAAGAAGCCTGCCACACCAAACTACTAAAAATTATTTTAGAATAGAAAAATAATATCAAAATTCATTTGGAAGAACAAAAGGTTCAGAATATCAAGGGAATTAATGAAAAGAAATGCTAGAGAAGGTGGCCTAGCCATATCAAATCTTAAATTGTATTATAACATAGCAATCATCAAAACCAATTGCTACCAGCTAAGAAATAGAGGGGTAGATCAATAGAATAGGCTAGGTATATAAGACACAGTAATCAATGATTATAGCAATCTACTGTTTTATAAACCCCAAGACCTCAGTTTCTGGGATAAGAACTCACTGGTTGACAAAAACTGCAAGGAAAACTGGAAAATAGTATGGCAGAAACTGGGCATAGAACAACATCAGGCACCGTATACCAGAATAAAGTACAAATGGGTACATGATCTAGGTATAAAGGCTGATACTATGAATAAATTGGGGGAGGAAGAAATAGTTTATCCGTCCAATTTATGGAGAATGGAGGAATATATGATCAAGCAAGAGACAGAGAACATTATGAAATACAAAATGGATAATTTTGATTACATTAAATTGAAAACTTTTTGCACAAACAAAGCCAGTGCAACCAAGATTAGGAGGGAAGCAGAAAACTAGGAAGGAATTGTTATAATCGGTGTCTCTGATAAAGGCCTCATTTCTAAAATATATAGAGAAATGAGTCAAATTTACAAGAATATAAGTCATCCACCAATTTATAAATAGTCAAAGATATGAACAGGCAGTTTTCAGAGGAAGAAATTAAAGCTATCTATAGTCATAACAAAAACGATCTAAATTGCTATTGATTAGTGAGATGCAAATCAAAATAACTCTCAAGTACTACATCACACCTATCAGACTGGCTAACAAGGAAAAACAGGAAAATGATAAATATTGGAAAAGATGTGGGAAATTTGGAATGCTAATTCATTGTTGGTGGAGCTGTGAGTTGATCCAACCATTCTAGACAGCAATTTGGAACTAAGGCCAAAGGGGTATAAAATTGTACATACCCTTTGACCCATCAATACTACTTCTAGGGCTGTATCCCAAAGAGGTCATAAAAATGGATAAAGGACCCACATGTACAAAAATATTTATAGCAGCACTTTGTGGTAACCAAGAACTTGAAATCAAGGGGATACCCACCAATTGGAGAATGGCTAAACAAGTTGTGGTATGTGATTATAACGGAATACTACTGTGATATAAGAAATGATGAATAGGTGGACTTTAGAGAAACCTCACTATAGATAGCTTATATGAACTGATGCTGAGTGAGGGGAGCAGAACTAGGAGAATATTGTACACAGTGTGAGAGGGCAAATTTTGACAGACTTAGCCCGTCTTAGCAATTCAAGGACCTAAAATAATTCCAAAGGACACATGATGGAAAACGCCAGCCACATCCAGAGAAAGAACTATGGAGTGGAAATTCAAAATGAAGCAGACTATTTTCTTATTTCTTTCTTTTTCTTTCTCATGGTTTTTTCCAACTCATTATAATTCCTTTATGCAGCATGGCTAACGTGAAAATGTATTTAATAGGAATGTATATGTATAGCCCATACTGCAAACCATCTTGGGGAGGGAGAGAAAATTTAAAACTTATGGAAGTGAATGTTGAAAACTAAAAATAAATAATTTAATTTAAAAAAAGACAAGAAGCTCTTCTAAAAATGCCAAAGAATAATGAGAAAACTATTGTCCTAGATGAGAATATAACTTATGTGACAATTTGTCACTCATTCTATAAGATGGATCCTTCACGTAACAAAGCCTTATAAATGTTCACCAACAACAAAAGATGAATCATAAGCTACATTTATATAACAAATCAACATTTACACTGAACTTTAAGACTTTCAGACTGTAAGTGGGCATGAGAAGTTGGTATTCAAAGTACCTGAATCTATGGGACAGTACAAGATATGAACCACATGGAGAGAGAATGGGGCAATGACAAGAAAACCACATTGGACAATAGGAAGCCTGAGTATTTTTCTCAGGCTGCAGTGACACGTCCTGGATTTGGAGTTAGAACACAGAGATTTGAATATCATCTCTGCCACTCAGTACCCATGGGCAAGTGACGTCATTTCTCTGGGCCCAAGCTTCCTCATTGGAAAATGAGAGGGTGGAACCAGAAGGCCTTTATGGTCTCTTTCAGTTCTGAATCTCTAATCCTATGAACTGCCCCAAGCTTAGGATGTATGTGTGTGTGTGTGTGTGTGTGTCACACATACACACATGCACATTTTAGAGCAATTTACCTCCTGAGTCTTCATAAATCCTCACTTGGTTTAAATGTAGTAACAGGTTTCATATTAATTCTGATTTTAATTAGGGCCCAGTATTTGTACACATTAGTAGACAGATTCTTTATTGAGCTCCTTTGGTTAAAATATCTTTCTTTATGAAGGACAAACCACTAATCTTAACCAAGGCTACCTATAGAATGAAAGAGACTAGATAAGGTGCAAACTCTGTAAATTCTGCATATATAAGGGAAAATAAGAGGACTAGACAAGAAAAAATGACATTTCTACTAAAAAAACTCACTTCTTTCCTTCTACTTACTTTTGAAAGTTGTAAATACTTACTATTCCTCCCTTACTAGCTACTATTTGGTTTATTTGGCCATTTCTCACCATAGAGTTTAAGCAGATTGAGCTTAGTCAGAGATTCCAAAAGAATGGTACCTACCTACTATAGGCTGAGGTCACACCATTAGAAAAAAAGACTCCTATCTAGGGTTAATGTCTAAAAATAGCAGTTTCAGGTTAGTTTTCTATAAATGGGGAAGATTTTGCACATTTGTTTGGTTTCCTACAGACCTAGGCATGCTGAGATCAAATGGAAGCATATAAGGATTTAGATTACCTATTCAAGACAACAGCTTCTTGATGGAGACAGCTGTGAACGACTGGAAGGAATCACCAAAGGAAGTTTCAAAACATTTCTTTTTTCTTGAAGTTCTTTAAAGACAAGGTAGACTCACAAACATTTAGAGCAGTCTACTTCTGGTTAAGAGAAGTCAAGCCAAGGCATATTGATCAAGTGTCTATGTTTATCACACAAGGATAGGCAGTGAGGGAGACACTACATATATGATTCATTCGCTTTCCATGAAGAAACTTTAATGACTAGAAAAGGACCTTGGGGTCCACCTAGTCCAATCTCTTAGCTAAATTGTGAATTTCATAAACAAAACCACGTAACAAGTAGCTACAGGGATCTCATTATCTGATCCATCTACCAGAAGCCTCGCCTACTTTGGATTAATGTTAATTTATTTATTAGGATTATTTTTTCATATCTCCAACTGAAATCTGCCTCCTAAGACTTTTAGTTCTATTGTTGTGAATCAAAGAGAATAAATTTAGTGTTCCTTCTAAGAATTCTTTAAGCTTTTGAATACAGCGATGATGAACTTTTTTCTTTTAATTAAAACATGTCTAATTCCTTTTATCATTAATCAGATAGCATAATTTCAATTTTTTCATATGTCATTTTTTTCATATATGAATCCTTTTTTGGATTCTCTTTCTAATTTCAATTTTAAGATGTGGTTCCTGTGAAAGAAAATGGTACTCCAGGTGAGGTCTGATGATGAAAGATCACAGTGGGGCTCACTATCATTCCCCTCACTCTTAATACTATGCAATATTTTTTGAGGCAATGGGGTTAAGTGACTTGCCCAGGTTCAAACAGTAAGTGTCCCAAGAGTAGATTAGAACTCAGGTTAGCCTGACTTCAGGGCCAGTGCTCCTTACACTGAACCACCTAGCTGCCCCTGATACTGTGCAATTATTAACACAATCCAAAACAATGCAAGTATTTTGGCTACTGCATCTGACTGACTCATCCTGAGTCCACTAAAACTCCTTGACCTTTATCCATATTTCCCTTATCTAGAACTCATGTGGTTACTGAACCTAAGTTCAGAACTTGTTTTTGTTTTGGGTTATTTCAGTCATTTCCAACTCTCTGTGACTCCCCTGGGGCTTTTAGAGTGGTTTGCCATTTCCTTCTCTGGCTCATCTGATAGATGAAGAAAAAGGTCACATATCTGGGAAGTGTCTGAGACTGGATTTGCACTCAGGAAGATGAGTCTTCCTGATTCTAAGCCCAGTGCTCTATGCACTATGGTGCCACCTAGCTGTTCCTCAGAATTTGGCAGTTATCATTATTAAGTTTTATCTAATGAACTTCAGATCATTGTGCCAATCTATGTAGGCTTTTTCTTTTAAATCTTTGGATCATCTACAAATTTCCTAAGCATAGCATTTGTGACTTCATTCTGACCTTTACTATTTGTGTGATTTGGGGCAAATCATCCAACTTTCCTGAGCCTCAGTTCCTCCATTTTTAAAATGAGGAGATGAGACTAAATGGCCTCTAGGTTCCTTTGCAGCTCCACATGAAGACTCCTATGACACACAAACTGAACGGGACAGGGCTCAAATCAGGTTATTCCACCATCAGCCTCCTTCTAAGTTGACATTAATCTATCAGTCTTCAAGTGTGGTCAGTCAACCAGGAGCAAACCCACCTAATTGTACTATCATTCAATTCTCATCTTTTTATCTTGTCCACAGGAGTGATGGGAGACAATCTATCAAATGCAAGAAAACTCATCAAATGCATTGCTGAAACACAGATGTCCCATGTCCAAGGCATTCCTGTGTTCTACCAATCAAGTAACCTTGTTAAAAAAAAAAGGCAATGTGGTTAGTACGGCATGACTTTTTCTTAATGAACTCATGCTGGCTTATGTAGGAAGCAGAAAATTGGTGGAAGACTTTACATAGGAAGACAGGTTGCTATCTGTAGATTTTGGGTATAGTAGTGAAGCCTGGCCTGAAGAATTATACGTAACACTAACTCAGCCTATGAGTGATCCCAACTTGAATCCTGTCAGAGAAACTTTTATGTTTGTAAATCCCAAGGTGATGAATGAGGCTTTGGAAAACTGTAGTTGTTCAGTATTGACTAGGGTTTTGGGCAAACGCCTATATGTCCTATATCTTTCTACGTTGCATACTTCTGGGTAATCTAAACGAGCTTCACATAAATCAAGTCAACAAGCATTTATTAAGCACCTACTATACACTGGGTATTGTGATAAACAGGGATTCTCCTAGTTGAATGAAGTGAAACTTCTTTCCATATCTAATCTGTGTTCACACAATCTCTATCCTAGGCAACTGCTTCAGAGGGTTTCAAGGGTTTTCCCCAGCTATTGCTTTATCTTTTTTTTCTATTATTTTATTGATGTTCTTTTCACTATCATGGTGTGGTCCTCAGCCCTAATACTCTGATGATTTGAACCTATGTCCCCTATGGATGACAGGCTATGATGGTTATCACTTCTCCGAAATACTCAAAAAACAATCTTGGGTAAACAAGATATACAATATTCAGATTGTAAATCTAGAGCACCAAAAAAACATGAGATGTCTTCAAGTGCAACCCTATCATTTTACAGAGGAAGAAACTGAGGCACGGTGAGATTAAGTGGCTTGTCCAGGGTCATACAGCTAGTCTTTGTCTGGGGTGGGATTTGAATCCAGGTCTTACTGATTCCAAATACGGTATTATATTTATGAATTCATACCACTTCCATATGCATGCAAAAGCCAAAACAGAAATAGGAGGAAGAGAAAAATCAAGTGTGGTTAATACAAAGGTCAGGGGGGTGGAGTAGACAGAGTGATGGTGCAGAATTCTGGTGCCTGGGGCAAACATGAATTCATGGTGGTGGTCTTGAGTTAGAAGTCTCTGAGAAAACTCTTTTCAATGAGGGGAGAAGCATGGGAAGGCCTCAAGATTCCATCTCTACAGTTTGAACGACTTCATCTCTATTGTGCTATGCATGACTTTTGGGCAAGCCCATTGGTTTGATGCAGTTGTGTTAGGGAAGGACCAGGCCAGCTCCCAGAAAGTCTGGCCTGTCCCCCTGCACCATGGCTGATTCAACAAAGGAAGCAGAGGCCAGGGAAAGGGAGGAGATATAGCTGCAATCATCCCCCTTTATTGTAGGGCCAATAGCTTATGACAGGTAGAAGGCCTAAATATATAGGGCAGTGAGTTGAACAATTGGTAGAGGAAGAAAGATGCTGCTTTACATTGTGGGTTCATGGGGCAAAGTTCTGAATATCCCCCCTTAGTTACATCTCTGGGCTTTCTTTATCCTTATTAGTCCCATATTAGAAGTGATAAAAACATTATAGGCTTAAAAACTTTCTATATTTTAGAGTTGCAATTGCAAATAGAGCTGCAATCCAATATACTTGGATTCATCCCCAAAATTCCGGGATGCTTTCACGATATTGTCCTGACCTTTAATGAAAATTACCTGTCATTTTAAATTATTTGTTCTTTGGCCCACCCAGTCTTTAGGATTAAATTATTGAAGGTTAAATTAGTCTCTAGCTGATTTTTACTTTAAAAAAACTTTAAGAAAAATATTAGAAATTAAAAAAAGAAAAAAACTAGAAATTGAAAAGTCTTTAGAGGTCATCCTCCATCAATCCAACCTCCTCTTTTTACAGAAAAAAAAGATATCAAGGGAAGTGATGTGGACTGCACAAGGTCACATCTCTCTTTAGTGGTAGATTCCAGAGCAATACCCAAGGCTCCTCTCATGTTCTAGTCAACCACTATGTTTTAAATGAGGCAATGGGCAGAGTTGCCTACATTGCAATTCAATGATCTCTGGCCTATTTTGGTAGAGAGAACACTGATACTTTGATATTAAGATCATCATATCCCCTATACCCATTAGGCTTGCCACTGAATAAATGGCTTGAAATTCAATGTATCCCAATGGAAAACTTGAGTGATCACTGTTTTCCAAACCTTTTGGCTTTCTAGAGTCATATGCAGTTTATTTCCACGACTTTACTTGTTAATACTCTTGTGGCAGTCGTAGGAAGTGATAGCACTGTGTGAGCATAAGTGAAAATGCCGAATGGAAAATGGGGCTAATTTGCATATTCCCAAAATAATGGGAGGAAGATAATAATTAATAGTTATTTTTATACTCTTTGATTTAATTAATTCCAGCTAGGATGTTTGTAAACATGTGACTTTATGTTTGGATAAATGTGTCAACTTGAAAATTAGTCACTAATACTGGGGAAAGATGAGAAAGAAGCTAAAAAAAGGACAGTCCAATTTTCTATTTCCTACCCATGATTCAGTGGTAGTAACAGTGGATGAGTAAAGGGAGGTATCCAGTGTTTTGGATGCCCCCTGGCCTTCAAGAGCTTTCCAGTAGGAGACATGCTGTCTGACTGGAGAAAAATAAATAGAGAACAATATAAAGACCAGAAGCCACCTCGTATTGGCAATGCTATTGGACCAGAGGGACACCCACAGTGAGGGAAAACCTGGGATAATCTGAAGGAACAAATAAACAAGTGACCTTTAAAATACTGTCTCTATATGCATTTAAAGTAATAAAATAGACTGGAAAGAGAATATATATACATACATATATACATACACATATCACACATAGTACATACACACAACTTATGTTATATGTGTTCTATACACATGCATGCAAATACACACATGTGTGCATACATATTTCGTATGCATTATATATAATTATATATACATACAGATATATGTATATATTTCATGAGATTTTTTGCTAGACATTTTCTTCTACTCTCAATCGAGCAAAGGAAGGAAAAGTGTTAGAAAAGAACAGAACCAATCAAGGTCCTAAACAACAACGGATGGAAATATACCTCCATTCAGTAAAGGAGGGAAATAGCTGGGCATCTCTGAGGGAGTAGGTGGGGAGGTAATGGTGGATGTCTGACTTTGTTTCTTGGGCAGTTAGTTTTGTTGAACAGTTTCTCTATGTTACAAAGCTTGGATCTATAGTGGTAGGAGGTGAAGAGGATTGGATTTTAATATTATAAAATGACAAGTAAAAATAAAAGAATTAAAACAAAAAGAGAAGGGAAGAATAAGAGAAGGGAGGGAACTTGGTGGGTTTAAAGTTCTTAAATTCACAAATAATGATCAATTGTTGTGACTAGGCCCTTAAAGAAAACTGTATCCATGCTCCTTTTTATTTTTAAACAAATATGGAAACTATGGTCCAAGGTCACTGGGAGTAAATAAGCAGAGATGCTTTTGATTTCACTACTCCAGACTCCTGGTTCCGTATTCTACTCCACAATAATTCTGTTACCAGAGCAAGACAAAGAAGGCTGGGAAAGGGTCTACTCTGAGTGACAAGAGAAGATAGTTTTGTAGTTTCACTAGTCCCTCTAATATGGATCTGAATCTCTGAATCCAGGAAGTCAATGAGCCTGTGGCCCCCTGGAATGGCCTCAGCCTTGCTGTCCCCATGAAAATGGAAGAGAGGACTGAACATTTCCACAGGGCACAGCGGACTTCCCTGGATCTGATTAAGCCTGAGACCACGGCCACTAAAAGCTTCCTTCCTTGAACTCGGCCAAATGATACGGCTGTAGGGGAGGGTCAGGGTAGGATGAGAAACCTCACATCAGAGTTAATGAGTATGGTCAGCCACTGCTAATTAGTGCCAGTGACTCATGGGGTGTAAAAACACAACTTAAAAGATTCTGTGCCAGCTGAGACCTGGGGGTCGAGGGGAACAAGGAGGGGGGGGAATCCTTTTTTATGAGAGGAATGAAGGGGAATCTTTAATTTTCTGTTAATCTCATCTTTGTTATTTATTATTTCAAAGCAGGAGGGGAGACAAAGTGAATTTTCCCCTGCTACATCACAGTGTTTTCCCTTTTAATTAAAAGTCACTTCCTTCTCTTTCCCCCTCTCTCTCTTATTTGCATAGAATCATGTAGAGAGAGTCTCAATCTGATTTTTTTTCTTTCCTCTTCCCTATTCAAACTAGGAACTGTAATACTGAGCAAAATATTTATCAAAAGCTTTGGGTTGCCAAGAAATGACAGTATGTATCCCTGGCACCAGGCACAGTGTCTCACAACCTGGACTTTTCCTGCCTGGATTGTTTTCTAACACATCACTCCCTTCCACTCATTCTAGGATTGAGCTACACTGCCCCACTTTCTGTTTCTCACACATGACACTCAATTTTCTAAAGCCAGGCATCTGAACCTACTGTCTTCCTCCATGCCTGGAAGGCTCTCCTTCCTCATCTTCAACTCCTGGCTTTATTCAAGCCTCTGCTCATGCATCCTCCTGGAGGCCTTTCCTCATGTCCCCCCAGAATCCCCATCCTCTGAGATTACCATCCATTTGCACTGTATAGACCTTGTTAGACACAGGTCTTTGTCCCTAGTCTCCCTCACATGAATTTAAGCTCCCTGAGGGCAGGGGCAGTATTTTTGCCTTCCTTTGTATCCCTAGATACTATTATATGTGCTTGGAACATAGTAAATGCTTAATAAATGGTTGTTCTTAGGTTTGGAGAGAGCAAAGATTTTAGAGGTCATCAAATTCATTCCTCCCCTCACTTCCACTTCATAGATGGGGAAACTGAGACCCAGAAATATAAAATCACTTGGTCATGATCATGCAAGTGGCATGTCACAGAGCCGAGATCTGAACCCTGGTCTTCCGATTTAAAAGCCAGTGCCCTTTCCATTGGCTTAAATGAATGGCTTATTTTTTTTGCCCAGAGAACAAACGGGTTTATGTGTTTAAATGCATGTGTTTAAAGCAAGTTGCCTCCTGAGTAAGTCACAACAATTCTCTGCTTTGTTCTTTTGCGAATCCAAGGAGAACTTTGAAGAGCTCCCTCGGTGGACACATCTGCAGTAGCTATTTTTAAATCAAGGCCCCAACATTATGTCTTCAGTGAAATTAAGCTACTCATTGCCCAGTGAACTAAAAGGGCACATTCCTTATCAGCAGAGCTCCGTGCGAAGAGGAAGAGGGAGAAGGGAGCGAAAGCTCAGCAGGCAGTGAAAAGAGGACAAGAAGGAGAGATGTGAGCGGAGAGCTGGAATGTTTGTTTATCGAGCCACCAACCCAGAAGTACCAGGTTACTGGCCCATTTAACAGGTGGGGAAATTGAGGCTCAGAGACATGCAACAACTTTCCCAGGGTCAATCCATCACTCTATAACACGTATTAAGCACTTACTCTATGCTAAACATTGTGTTAAGCAATGGAGTTGAAGAAAAAGAAAAAAAAAATAAAATCCACAAAACAAAACAAACAAAATCACTGCATGCCTATTCCATCTGCCCATTGGATTTTCATTTTCAAATATTTCCTTTGGATTGCCTGTCCTCAAGGAATTCATGTTCTTATGGGAAAGACAATGTCTAAATAACTAGGTACATACTTGACATCGATGAGTAGAAAGAAGGCTATCTCAGAGGGGAAGGCACTAGTGACCAGGGGACCTGGAAAGGCCTCCTATAGAACACGGAACTTGAGCTGAGTCTTGAAGGGAAACCAGGTCACCTAATAAACAAACATCAAATGAAGCCTTCCTGATTTCATTAGATTTTAGTTCATAGAATTTTTTTTATAGAATATAATTATTCAAATAGATTCCTCACCTTGAGGTGAGGGACTATCTTTTATCCTCTTTTGTACCCCCAGTTCTTAGCACTGTGTCTGATACATAAGTATTTATTAATTGGTCAGCGCCAAATCCAGTGCATTTTCTACTCTGATACAAAACCTCCCTGCACCCCTCATCTGTAAAAGGGCAGGAGGAACATTTCTGAGATGTCTCCTGGGGAAAATACATACCAAGGCCAACTATCTCTAAAGTCTGAAGTGTTGGCTTCTAATAAATGTTTATAGAATTGAATTGATAGAGATAAGAGTGGACATTCTGTGAACAAAGTTCTTGTGCTGAAAGTTAGTGCCCTTATGTCTGAATGTGGCAAACTATTAAGTGCCATAGGGTCATAGCTCTGGAGATGGAAGGTTCCTTCAGAGGTCATTTAGTTAAGTGTCCTATTTCTATTGATGAAGAAACTGAGAATGTAGGAATTGACAAGACAGAATTATAGAATGTTAGATTTAGGCCTGGGGCAGCAAGGTAGCACTGTGGAGAGAGCAGGAAGACTCATCTTTCTGAAGTCAAATCTGGTCTCATACACTTAACCAGCTATTTCACTCTGGGAAAGTCATTTAACCCTGTTTGCCTTAGTTTCTTTATCTGTTAAGTGAGTTGGAGGGGGAAATGGCAAACCACTCTAGTATCATTGCCAAGAAAACCCCAGTTGGGGTCATGGAGAATTGGACACAACTGAAAAGAGTAAACAATAAAGATTTAGGCTTAGAAAGGACCTCAGAGGCCATCAAGATCATCACTCTCAATTCACAGATGAGAACTTTCAGACCAAGAACAAGGATATCTTTATTTCTCTCTGTTTCCCCAGCACAGAGCACAGCGCTTTGCATTTAGGAGCTATGAGATAAATATTTATTCAATTGTATTTTTAAAGCTGAATCCATGCTAACCTGGTGAGAGTCTGTCCCACCTCTTACTACACCTAAGAAATACAAAATCTAACCAAATTCTATGGAGTTATTTCTGAGCACATCTCTTAGAATTCCTAGCTACCTTTCAGACTCAGTTTAGAACCAACTGTTAGGCATTTCTGATCCACCCCTCTCCCAAAGCTGCCATTGTTTTGCTTTGTTTCTTTCCCCAAATGACCTTCTGTTGAATATGCAAGTATGTGTGTGTCATGTGTATATGTTCATTTGTTCCCTCAATAGATGAAACGAGGAAATGAAGATTATAGTAATAACACTGTTGGCCTTGGACAATTCACTTACCCTATCTGTAAAGTAAGGGGACTGGGTGATTATAAGCACTAAAATCTCCCACAGGTTTAAGACACTGTGTTTCTAAATATCTATACTTGTGGCAATTCTGCTCTGCTTTCACCTGCCATTGACACACACATGCGCGTGCACATACACACACATATTCTTATATGCTCTCACACTAGAAGTGCTGTATACTGATGAAATTTATGAACTCTTTGCTTATTCACCTACATTTTCTTTCAGCACAACTAACCACATGCAGGTCAAGCTATCATCCTCATGATGTCAGTGGTCCTCTTTGACAATGAATGACAAACAACAACCAGTGGGTACCACCTAGAGACAAACCTAAGTATATTCTCCAAAAATAGATAAATAAATGGATAGACAGATAGGCAGGTAGATAGGTAGATAGACAGATAGACAGACAGGCGGACAGATGGACAGAGAGATAGACAGACAGATAGACAGATGATAGACAGACAGACAGATAGATAAATATAAAGACAGATATAGATGGATAGATGGATGGATAGATGGATAGATAGATAGATAGATAGATAGATGGATAGATAGATAGATATATAGATAGATAGATAGATAGATAGATGGATGGATAGATGGATAGATGGATAGATGGATAGATGGATAGATAGATAGATAGATAGATAGATAGAGAGATAGATAGAGAGATAGATAGATAGATAGATAGATAGATAGATAGATAGATAGATGATAGATAGATAGATAGATAGATAGATAGATAGATAGATAGATAGATAGATAGATGGATGGATGGATGGATAGATAGATAAAAATAAAGACAGATATAGATAGATGGATGGATAGATAGATAGATAGATAGATAGATAGATAGATAGATGGATGGATAGATAGATAGGTGGATAGATAGATAGATAGATAGATGGATGGATAGATGGATAGATAGATAGATAGCTAGCTAGCTAGCTAGCTAGATAGATAGATAGATAGACAGATAAATATAAAGACAGATATAGATAGATGGATGGATAGATAAGCAAAATAATACCACAGAGTATTTTGGGGTATACCAAATACCACTTTGATAATGCATGGTTACAGACCAGTAAATTCTTGTTTTTTAAAGATTATAGTTTTTTACAGTAACAAGATAGCACCTACACTTTTCTACATCTGCGTGTTATCTTCAGACAAAGTTTTAATATGGTATATATGATTATTCTGCATTGGCTTTTTTTTTCTACTTGAGGTCACATTATTGATCTGTGGACTTAATTTTGATGTGTGCTAAGTATACTGGAGCAGAAATTAAGTGTGCAATGAGCAACTTATTCCACGGTGGCTTTCCTGTCTATCTAAGCCAGGTACTTTGAAATATATGGCTTGCTGGGAGTGCTCCAGGATGGGGATAAATTCAAATTGCATAACAGCTATTATTTCTATGGTATTTTAAGGGAGGAAAATGAGCTTTGCTCATTTAATCCTCACCATAAACCTAAGAGTTAAGTACTATTATAATCCTCATTTTTATAGATGGAGAAACTGAGGCTTAGTGAAGGTAAGTGATTTCTCCAAGGTCACACAACTTCTAAGTATAACAGACAGGATTTGAATTCATATCTTTCTACTTTCAAGTCCAATACTCTACCTGTAGGATGTTCAATAGAGCAATTCCACATTACTTAGCGAGTATTGATGGTGAATGAAGCACCCTACATGAGCTAGCTACTAGATTATCAAAATGCATCTCATTTTCAATTGTCATCCCTATTTTAATTGTTCATTATGGAAATTTTAATAAAATGAATTACACATTGACCATATGGCTCATCATGACCAAAGAATCCATCCTCAGCTGTGTATCCTACTGGTAATGAATGCATTATTATTTCTGGACTTAGCTAGATGGGTAACAATCAGCATTGTTGGAAGGAAGAGCCATAAAACTGGCATCATAGATGAAAAATATATAATTGTTAGAGCTTCCCTTGTATCCAAATAAAAAAATAGCTGAACATAATTGAATCTTTTCCTGCGGATTCAAGATCACTGTTTTCTGAAGTCCTTTCCATCTCTGAGGTTCTAGAATCATTCAACAATCTATTATAACATATGTGGGGCCATAAAGGATTATTGAGTAGTATAGGATTGTTTCCTCTACACTAAATGTCAATCAAGAAACAAGCATTTGTTAGTGAGGCAGTTTGGGGGCATAGAGCACTGAACCTTCAGGTGGGAAAAGCCAAGTTCAAATTCTGCCTGAGACACTCAGTGGTGCCTGCATTCGTGTTAGTTTCCAAATCAAACAAATGGGGAGAGCAAGAGCACATGCTTTACATGCTTGTTGCAAAGAATACATGCGATAATATATGTGAATCTCTTTGAAACCTTAACTGTGCTATATCAATGGTATTATTAGTATTTTTATATGTCTACTTTGCACTAGATACAATTCTTTCTAGTAATTACTCCTTTCTCTTGTTCACTTGTCATCTGATTCTTTTCCCAATCAGAAACTAGATGCTTCCAATGTCCTGCCTAATTTTATCTACAGCTTTGTGGGTGGTGGCTTGAAAAAGGATCTTGCCTCTAGAATGTGATATGGGACTTCAGATAGGTTGCATACCTATTAAGTATCTCTGCAATACACTAAAATTTCTTTTGTTTCCTTCTTGGCTCATGGATATATTCCATATAGTCCAAGTTGTATTTGAATGAGTGAGAACTGGGCAGATTCAGAAATGGCCATCCAAAGATTTGCATGGAGTTTTTAGTGTCTTTTTGGAAGTCTCCAGGAATATGTGCTTCTTCCTGTACTATTTAGCATTTTAAACAGTGCCTTAAATACACTGATGGACTGTATGGTGATCAAATTTGTAAATGGAACAAAAAGAGAAAGAAGAAATAATATGTGGGATGACAGTCAAGAATCAAAGATATCCAGACAGGTGAGAGTCATGAGATCAATCTGAGAAGAAAAAAAATTGAGAGTAAATGCAAAGTTTTACACTTAAGCTGAAAAAAAAGTAACTGTGCAATTTGAAGATGGGAATATGTGGCTACATAGCAATTCACTTGGAAAATTCCTGGGGACTCAGTATCAGTCAACAGGGTGATCTAGCAGCCAGGAAAGGGAATAAGATCTTAGGCAAGTTTTCTGTGACAAGGGAGGAGACAATCTCTATAATCTATCCTGGTCAGACTACATCTGAAATGTCATGCACGATTCTGGGTACCATTTTATGTAGGAAACTGGTTAGTTTTTTTGCTTTTGTTGTTATTGTTGTTGTTTTTAATTGTGCTCTGGACCTATTTTGCATACAACTAGTTAGGTTGCACAGTGGTTAGAGTTCTGAGCTGGAGTCGGGAAAACCTGAGCTCAAATTCTGTCTCAGACACATATTAGCAGAGTGACCCTAGGCAAGTCACTTAACTCTGTTTACCTATTTTCTCATCTATAAAATGAATTGGAGAAAGAAATGGCAAACCACTCTAGGATCTTTGCCAAGAAAATCTCAGTCACAGAATCCAATACCACTGAACAACTACAACATACAGCTAGCAAGTGAGGAAGAACTGGAGATGAGGCTTTGCTGACTCCAAGCCCAGTATTCTAAAGTTGCCTAAAGGTGCTAAGGGGATAATATCACTTAACTAGGGTCAAAGGGCCAGAATATGCCATAGGTAAGATCTGAACCGTGGTCTGTCTTCTGGACTTTGAAAGAAAGTTCAGCTCACTTCTACATTATACTGAAACTCATTCTGGAGGAAAGGAAGGAAGGAAGAGAAGAAAGGGGGAAGGAAGAAAGGAAGGGAGAGAGAAAGGGAAAGGAAGGGAAGGAAGGGAGGAAGGAAGGAAGGGAGGGAAGAAGGAAGAAAGAAAGGAAGGAAGGAAGGAAGGAAGGAAGGAAGGAAGGAAGGAAGGAAGGAAGGAAGGAAGGAAGGAAGGAAGGAAGGAAGGAAGGAAGGAAGGGAGGGAGGAAGGGAGGAAGGGAGGGAGGGAGGGAGGAAGGAAGGAAGAAAGGAAGGAAAGAAGGAAGGAAGGAAGGAAGGAAGGAAGGAAGGAAGGAAGGAAAGGAAAGGACAAAAAAGAAGGAAGGAAAGGAGAGGGGAGAGGAAAGAGGGAAGGAAGGAGAAAACCATTTATTAAACATTACTATGTACTAGGTGATATGCTGAACTGGGGATACAAAAACAAACACATGAGTTGTTACTATGATCTGATACTCTATGTTACAGTAGAACCTGAGATTGACACATGGCTTCAGTCACCTGGGAGGGGGATGGGACTCTTAATAAATGCCAAGCTGTGATGAAGCAGGACTGCAGCCAGGAGTGATGCCATCCCCACTTGCTCCAATGCACACTGATCTCTCCCTCCTCTGAATCCCGATGGCATTGATTGTCTGTACCCCACAATTTTGCACTTGATTACATAGTATCTTGCCTCCTTCTCTAGTTGTTGTGTGTGGTTAAGTCTTGTTTCCCCAACAAACTTTGTGAAGGCAGGTACAATGCATTTTCTTTCTCGTGTCAGCCTCAAAACACATGGCTCCATCTTATCTCTGGTAAGCCAGTGCATGCAGCTGGGGAACGATGGTCCATTTCATCACGGTACGATAAGCTTTTACTAAACACAGACCCACAGGAAAGGCACTGGAGATAGAAAGGATTAGCCTGAAGGAGATTCTATGAGGGGTCATGGGGGAGGGGAGATAGCATTCATACAGACATAGTTTCCATCAGGACCTATAATGCAAAGAGGGTCAGACCTATAAAGCAGGAGGGATCTCATGGACTTTCCAGTCCAATGCCTTCTTTTTATGGATGAGATTGGAACCTGACAAGGGTGAGTGACATCCAAACTTACACAGGTGATAAGCAGAGGACTCAGCATTTGAACTGAGGTCATTTGATTCTAGAGGGTGCTTTCTTCCCTGAGAGGAACAGCCACTGTAGAAATCACCTCTCCCAACACAGGTCATCCACTTGCTTAGGTGACTTGCCCACTGCCTCAGAGCTGGTCTGGGTCAGAGTGGGGGATCTGAACCTAGGTCTTCCTGTGACCCCAAAGGTCGTTCTCTGCCCAGTATAACACACTGCCATCTCATTTACACAGATATATAATTGTAGTGTGGTTTGAGGAGGGAAAGAGAAATAACAATTAGGGCATGGGAGAAAAGCTTTCTGAAGTGAGTAGCATCTGAGATATGCCTGGAAGGAAGCTAAGATTCCCAAAGAACAGAGGTCAGGAAGGAGGGATGTAAGAGAGGTAAAACTTTTACACAGAAAGAGGCAGTAAGTCCTGGCATTGGGGTGGGGAGAGGGAAGCCTGGGCAAAAGTACAGAGATGGGGGTGAAGCATGGACAGCAGCAATAGGCCAATGTGGATGTCGTGAATGGTATATGAAGGAGAGTCAAGTCCTATGTTTTAATATACGTTAATGTCTTTAAATGGCAAACTAAGGCACATATACACATACATATGTATACACAATACTACATGAGTATATATGCACATCTGTTTACATATAGTAGAGGCACACGTAGACATATATACACATATATACATAAATGATCTGTGGTTATTTAGTCATTTTTCAGTCATGTGTGACTCATGACCCCTTTTGAAGTTTCCTTGGCAAAGATACTGGAGTAGTTTATATTCATTTCCAACTCATTTTAAAAATGAGGAAACTGAGACAGACAGGGTTAAGTGGCTTGCCCAAGGTCATACAGCTAGTCAGTGTCTGAGGGCAGCTTGGAACTCAAGACCCAGCCTTCTGTTCACTGTGGCATATCTATCTATCTATCTATCTATCTATCTATCTATCTATCTATCTATCTATCTATCTGCACATATATAGATACAGGTATAGATATATATGTGCATATATAAATACACACACATACACATTCATATACATATACACATACACATATATAAATATACGGGTAATAGCTATGGGTAAAGATACAGGCATAGACATAGACACACTGCATAGGTGTTGCCTCAGAATTCCCTCTAATCTATTATCCCGGTAGGGAGAAACCCTGGCTTCTCAAATGTTGAGCCAGAACAGAGTGACTCTGGAAGGTGCTATCAAGGTAGAAAGAGTTTCAGAGGAGGCCCCGTGTTTATCAGCTGCAGACCAGTCTAGCTATGGCTGTAAAACTCATCACCTGCTTGGCTATAGATTCGTAAGTCTGGGGCAACATGAATTCCCCCAAAGGATCTACTAAGTTGGAGAAAGGGGAATTTGATTTGCATCAGTGATAGAGACTGGGGGTGGGAAGTGGATGAGGGAGTCCCTTTTCCAATGAATCCATGCATCACTGGGGTATTTAATTTAAAAGATGTAATACAATAACGAAATACACATATACATATATATGTATGGCTGTATTTTCTATCTACACACATATAAATAACATAGAGATAGGTGGTATTTGATACTCTATCCCAGAATATGCAACTTTAGCAATGAATAATGACTGATTAGATAATTATACCAATAAATGGAATAAATTGCCAATTACCAGATTCCTTCAAAATGTGACCTACGCAAAAGAGCTATTATTTTCTGAAAAGTGATTATCATAAAGCATCAGTTATTTTTAATACTAGTGGTGCTATATAATACAACTGCATTTAGCTAAGACAGGTGAGGATTCCTGTGCCCCCAACCTCTGAAATAATATACTTAAATAAAACTCTAATCTGAATTTTATATGTAGGCAAATCAAAATAAATTTTTTTCTACCAACAAGCTGATTAACTCCAAAGCCCAGCTAACTATGAGCTATATTTTTTTACAAGTAGGTTAACTTTAATGTTTGGGGACCAAAGATACCTTTCTTCAGAGACTCATACAACTTTAAAAGTAGAAGAGGATATATTATACAGAGTATCACAATTGGGAGGGACCTTAGAATAAATTTTTACAGATATTGAAAGGGATTTGAAACCAGTGAATGTCTGAACTAGTTTGTTAGAAGATCCCTCAGAACATAGAACATAAAATATCAGAGCAGAAAATGCTTCCAGAACACAGAATTTCAAAGGTGGGAGGGACCTTATAACAATAGAATGTTAGGGGGCGGCTAGGTGGCTCAGTGAATAGAGCACCAGCCCTAGAGTCAGGAGGACATGAGCTCAAATTCAGGCTCAGACACTTAACACTTACTAGCCATGTGACCTTGGGCAAGTCACTTAATCCCAATTTCCCTGCCCTCTCTCTCCACAAAAAAAGCCTGCAATAGAATGTTAGATCTGAAAAGCAACCCGAAAACATAGACTATTAAAACTATAATGACCTTTAACCATAGATAATACTAATGTGGAAATATGTTTAATATGACTGTATGTTGTATAGCCTGTATCAGATTGCATGCTGTCTTGGAGGGTTAAAATTTTAGAACTCAAAATAATTTAAAAGTGAATATTGTAAACTAAAAATAAAGACAAACAAACAAGTGAGAAAAGAATGTAGATCATAGAATTTTAAGAGTCAAAGGATTAACTTTAAATATCATATGACTCAGCCCGATATTTTAAAGTTGAAAAAGCCAAATCCTAGAGAGCTGAAATAGCATAACTAAGTAGTCATAAAGAAAGGCAGGTCTAGAATCCAGGCCCCTAATGACCAGGGTACTGTTCCTTCTATGACAATGCACTCCTTTCTTAAGAGTATACCCAGAAATAGAATTTATCTGTGTTGTATGAGAATGTGTCCTTGGGTGGTCATTCATCCCACCTGACCCTAGCTAAACTCTTAACCACCAAGACTTTTTAGCCATGCCAGTATCTTTTTGTGGGATTCATTTGTCATAGATTGTATTGTTTTCTTTTGTTTCTCTGGGTCCCAGTTTCCTCATTTATAAAATGAGGAAGTTTCCTTCAAAGGCCTCTATGGATCCTTTCAGCTATGAATGTATGATCCCATGAAAAATAACCCTGCCACCCTTTGCTAGGCATTTTCAACTACTTCTAAAAATAGGTTCTCACAACTGTTAGTCTTAGAGCATAAGCTGCTGACTTTTTTTTTTGTCTTGATCCCAGGGAAAATCTGAGTAGGAGAATGTAAAAGAATAGCACTGTCCTTTAAGAGTAACATGTGGAAGTGCCATGAACCTTTAAGGGTTAAGGACAACAGTGCTAAATCTGCATTAGGGAAAAGAGGAAAATTCAGGGAGAGATAAGAAGACTGATACTTGGGGCGAGGGGGGATGGACTGATGGTAACGGGAACCTAAGAAGGGAAGGGAAAGCCAAACAAACCCAGAGCTACCTAACTCCTATTTCTTTATTGTTGTTTGCTCTGTTCTTAGAGTAACAGAATCAATCACAGTACTTGGGAATCAGAATTCTCTAATTCAGCCCATACACAAAAAATGAATCACCTCTAAAACTACTAAAAAGAAACTTCAGATTGGGACAGAAGAAATGAAGAAACAAACCAAGAAATCTAACAGAGAACAGGGAACACTTAGAATACAGCACTAGGCTGTCCTCACTGAGCCCAAGCAAAGATGACTATCAAGGGGGCATGGAGGTAGCAGATGCCTCCAAAGCATCAAAACTATGAAAAGTTCTTAGTAATCTCTGAATAAATTATGTAGAAGAGGAGAGATACAACAAGACTGCAAAAGTCCAATTTGTTGTATCCAACTCAATTTTAGGGTTTTCTTGGCAAAAATTAAAGAGTGGTTTGCCATCTCCTCATTTTACAGATGAGAAACTGAGGCATACAAGGTTAAGTGACTTGCCCAAGTCCACACAAGTAGTAAAGTGTCTGAGACTAGATTTGAACTCAGGAAGATGAGTTTTTCCTAGTTTCAAACCCAGTGCTCTATCCAGTCTGCCACCTAGCTACCCTGTGAAAAAGCCCAAATGAAAAAGGGAAAAGAAATGGACTTAAAATTATGGGTCAATAAAATCAGCTATATGTCTAAAGAGATAGTGTATGAGTACCAGGGAAAAGCAACAGTGAGCACTAGAAGCCAGCATGTAATCACTGCAATCGTAACAAGTTATGCCAAACTCACCTTTTTTGATAGGGGAACTAGATCGATGAGATAGATTATAAGAATGTTTCAGACACACCAGAGTTTCACAATGGATAAAATCTCTCAAGAAATTATTTTGAATGAGTTAGAGTCATAGAGGTTGGATAACAGCAGAATAAGGTGAAGTTAGAACTGATTAATCCAGGAGACCCAAAGGGTAGGTAAAATATAAACTTTTTTTGGGGTATTTAAATGCCTACTGAATGAATAAAAGAGACTGATAAATTTATATTGAGTATAATCCACTTGGGAGGTGGGGAAGGTCTTAGTTTTACATTTATAAATATATACCTAGCACATTGTCTGTCACATACTCAAACAGGCCTAGAATTTTACCCATTAGGGAATTCCTGTTAATGATGAAGATTACAGCCCATCCATTCAGGCCTGCCTGGTGAGACTCTTGTCTTTACCTTGTTAGATATTCTTTGCAAGGGGTCTCCCCAATGTGTACTTAATTACTTCTTGTTGATTGATTGATTTAGTGCCAAAGGAGCTGTCCTCAATGCTGTCCTATTATTTTATCAATGACTTGGTCAAGGGAATAAATTGAATACCCACTCAATGTGTCTTTGCTCCCTGAGATTGGAATAGATAGTTAATGTATCAGATGACAGAACTGGGATCCAAAAAGATCTCAGCAGGCTAAAACAATGGGCCAGAAAGGGGATAAAAAAATCAAGGCTTGCACTTAGGTTCAAATAAATCAAGTGTACAAGAACAGAATGGGGTTAGAGAGTTCATGCAAAAAAAAATAAATAAGTTCCTTGATGTTTTATTTCATTCCCAGTTCAATATGAATCGATAATGTGACAAAGTAGCCAACAAGACTAATGGGAGGCTAGGTCACATGAGAACCAGAATGGTTTTCAGAGTCAGGGCAGTGAGAATCCCACAGGGCTCTGCTTGGGTCAGAACCTATATGGAATATTGTGTTCCATTCTGGGCTTACCATTTTAGTAAGGACATTGAGAAACTGGAACCCATCCAAAGCAAGGAAACTGGGATGATAAAGGCACACCAAAGCATGGTTCAGGGAGATAAGCTCAGGGAAGTGGGAATCCTAATCCCAGAGAACAAAGACTTTGGGCTGGTATGTCAACTGTCTTCCAATATCGGAAGACTTAGCACATAGAAGAGGGATTTGACTTGTTCTGCTCCCCAAGGGCAGAAATTGGACCATCGGGTAAAAGTTTTGGAGAGGCAGACTTCGATTCAATATAAAGGAAAAATTAAGGCACTGTTACATAGCTAAGAGAGACCTGGTTTCTGAGTGAGGAAGACTTGGTTCTAGTCCCATTTCTGACACATGCTAGCTGTATGACCATGGACAAGTCATTTCTTGATGCCTAAGTAACTTCAGCACTACTAGATGCTAATTCTAATTGGCAGAGGGACATTACTTATTACCAGGATTTCTCTACCCATTGAAATTACAATTCTAGATATAAGAGTAAATAAGTGATATTAAAAAAAATACCCTCTCATCAGATTTACATAACTTCATGCAACTTTAGAAATGAAAAACATCTCAGGAGATATAAAGTCCAATCTATCCCCTCCTCAAAGAATTTTCAATTAAAAAAATAAAAATATGTTTTTTCTGCCCTTTGCTCAAAGACTCTTCTGTAGAGGGACCCTGATACCCCCGATTCAGTCAGTCAATCAATAAAGATATATTAAGTGTCTATTATGTGCCAGGCATTGGGCCCTGCTTATGGAAAGCTCTAGTTGTTAGAAAGTCTCCTTTGTTTTCTTAACATCAAGCCAAGAGTGGAATAGCATGACTCAGATGACCTTGAATTCCCCACCTTTGGGAGGAAGGTCAGATCAAGGGAGGTCTTCAGGTCAAGGAAAGGGATGTGTTTAGGGGGGATTCCTACATTCTGGGTTTGGGTTGAAGTAAATGAATCCTAAAGTGCCTTCAGACTCTACTGGTATAGAAAAAGTTTGGATTTGCAATTGATGGAAAATCTACTAGAAACTGGTCCTAGAATCAAGTCAGGAAGACCCAGATCCAAATTCTTAACCTCCTTCAGGCTCACTTATTTTTTCTCTTCTGTAAAATGGGGAAAACAATAATATCTAACTTCTACTCTTGTTATGAAGATCAGATGATGTATCATATGTAAAAATCACTTTGCAAACCTTCAAATGTTATAATAATAGCATCTGAACAGGGCTTTAAGGTTTGCAAAGGTTTTTCTTTACATGTTACTCCATCTTGACCCTTTCAACAACCCTGGGAGGTAGGTGCTATTGTTTTCCCCATTTTAAAGATGAGAAAACTGAATGTGTATGAACTTAAGTGACTTGCCCAGGGTCTTACAGCTAGTAAGAGGCTTCCCAAGCTAGGGTTGTCTGGAGGGCAACACTGAGCTTTCTGGGTTGTATGAATGCTAGGAATTGGTTTTGTTGTTATTATGGTTGAACTTTGAGTCACTTCTAGTTCTAAAATTGCATGATTCCATATATCTTCAAAAGAGCAGGGGCAGAGAGAGAAAACTGAAGTAAGTGAAAGAGGAAAAAGAAAAAAAAATCACTAGGTGTTATTCCAAATGGCCAGTATCCTTGACTTACCACTATTACCACATGTTGTTCCAACAGTAATAACACTTAAGGAATGTTTTGGTAAATAACCTAACGTCATGGCAAGCTGGGATATTTGCATCTCTCTTCCTCAATAATTCCTTGAGAGTCAGGTTTTATTCCTTCCCTATCATCACTACTTAGGTTAAGATTATCCAGTGTACTGTAGGAATAATGATGTTAGTGACAAAAATTACCATTTTGAGCTTGATAAAGCATTTTACAAATATTTCATCTTATACTCAAAACAATCCTGGGAGGAAGTATTATTATTATCCTCATTTTACCAATGAGGAAACTGAGGCATGCAGTCATTTATTAAATTGCCCATGATCACACAGCTAGCAAATGCCTGAGGCAGGGTTTGAACTCAGGTCTTCCTGACATCAGGTTCAGCATTCTATCCATTCCTCATCTCTCCCACCTGTGGTCCAGAATGCACTCTAGCCCCACAGGATGAAATTAGAAGCAAAGGGTGAATGTTACAGAGAAACACATGTAGATCTTGATGGGAGGGAAATTTCCCTTGCCTTTGGAAATATCTAACAGTGGCATGAGATTTCTTGGGAGATAGGGGTCTGCAAGCAAAAGCCAGATGATCCCTGGTAACTATGTGGGAGAAGAGATTCCTGTTTAGGTACAGGCCACTTGGATGGCCTCAGAGGTCTTTAGATTCTATGAATACCTATTCATGGCAAAATGATGCTTGCTTCAGGCTCCCCTGATGGCCATCTCACACTTCGGCTGCTCTCCAGCCTCCTGGCTTATTGTGGACAGCGCCGAGTTTTGGAAAACAAGGTCATTGCACTGTTCAGCTTCAATATTAGCACCTGGCTTTGTGACGGTGCTTTTCACAGAGATGACAATCTCCTGCTATTCAGAAGTGAGTAAAACAGGACTTGTTATCTTCCCCGTGCTGCCTGAGAGCTAGGATAGTTCAGCCTTGTTTAATAGCAACTGAGCAAGATAATGCATGTAATTGAATAGTTAGTGAATCTATTTTTCATCCATTCTTGGTTATTCTTGAGGAGAGAATCGAATAGAGAGATCAGAAAGCCTGGGTTGCCTATAAAAACCCAAAGACCTGATTATTCAGGCTGTGTCTGTTTCTGGGATTTGTGGGGTACCCTCCTTCTGCCCCCTTGTGGTTACTTGCTTCCTCTCTGGCCCTTTTACCACATGGGCAAGGACGGGGAACGAAAAATGTAACTCCAATTATTGCATTTTGTATCCAAGGAATAATTTTGATAAATGAGTTATGGTTGGGTAGGAATGGACGAGAAGGAAAGATGACCAATAAGGGCAGAAATGAGGAAATAGGATCATTTGAGGATTTCATTTTTTAAAAGCTGTTTCTTTCTACCACTAGCAGAGCTGATAAAGTCAGAGAGAAACGAGTACATTAGGATAAAAATCAGCTTTCTGATAGCCAGTTTGTTCTGAATGCCTGAACTGAGAAACAACATGGTACATGAGGAAGGGTACTAAAAAGAGCAAGAGGTACTGAGTTCAAATCTCATCCCGCTACTTACTACCTGGGTGACCTTCGACAACTTACTGAATGACTAGGGTCCTCTGTTTCCTCATCCATTGACAATTCCGGATGTTGGTTTATGTTGCTAAGGGTAGGGGAGGACAAAAAAAGTACTAACTTTTGGTGAAAGACATCTTGGAGTAAAGATACAAAGCCAGCCTCAGGATCAGAGACGACTGGGTTTAAATACCTCCTCAGCCACTTAGCATCACAGGATTATAGCTTGTAGAATCAGAAGGGATGTTACAGGCCACTTAGTTCAATGTCTTCAGTGATTTTACATAGATAGAAGGAAAGATAGGTAGAAGGAAAGACAGATAGAAGGAAAGACAGACAGACAGA
>NW_027185804.1:30219347-30245913 GCF_028583685.1 Petaurus breviceps papuanus
TAGACATATATACATATATTTCTATATGGCATCCATATCTCGAGTGTGGGGATGGGGGGAGGGGATAAAAAAAGAAAGTTACATGATAACTTTATTAATTAAAGATATACATAATAGATTTCAGTTTCATGTGCATATTTTTTAATCCTACTACTTTATGAAAATGTTTGCTTTATTTAATAAATTAAAAAATACATATTTTAAATGTCTTCCTTTTACAAATGAGGAAGTTGAAAGATTAAGTTATTAGCCCATGATCATGTAATTAGCATTAGAGGTAGGACTTGCATCCAGGTCTTTCAGATCCCAAGTCCTTTCACTTTGCAAAGCTATTATATGTATGACCTTTAACAGACCTAAAGTATTAGAGAGAATCCCCAAGGCAGCTTTCTAAGACTAAGGCAACAGAATAACAGAGGTAGTAAGGTTACATAGCGTACCACCATTTCTTAAACTTATAATATTATATCAAATAAAAAAAATAATCCATGAGCACTTTCTTTTTTTTTTCTTCTCTACCCCAGTGCCCTAATCCACTGATCACTCCACCATCACTGCCCCTGAATGTCACTTGTTCCAGCTCTTTCACTACTCAGAGATGAGGGAGTGGAGAAAATGGAACTGAAAGAATCCTTTTCCTTGGACATGTCATTTCCCCTCTCCAAATCCAGATTTCCAAATTCTGTTCTGTGAAGTGAAGAGTTTGGACTGCACAATCTCTATGGCCCCTTCTAGCTCTTAAGTTCCTTATTCCGAGATATCCTGGGCTTCAAAAAATTTGAATATGTCACCAACTCCTAATCTTCTCTTTCAATTTAGACCATATGGCTGTATCTACCACAGGAACTGGACAAGAATTGTAACCTTCAAAAAAAAAAGTCAGGTACACAGACACTGAGAGGAAAATGATGGCTTATACTATGTTCTTTTGTCTTAAAATGATCATTATACTGGATTGGGAGAGCCATCAGATTTGCTCCAGGCCATTAAAAGGCAAATTGGACATTAATTGTTGGTTTTGAGTGCTTTCTCCTGTGCAATTATCAATAATGCGATTACCATAGAGTCACCATTACACACACACACACACACACACACACACACACACACACTACACTACACACTTTTATGGTGTGCTTATTTTCCCACTAGACCCACACAAAATGTCTCCAAGACTGTAACATAGCTCACAAGGAATCACATAATGCACCCATCTTGCTACCATATAAAGTATGATTGTCCATCCTCTATAGTGTAGAGGTGATTTGGCCAATCATGCCTCATTTTACTAGTGGGGAAAGTGAGAATCAGAAAGGTTGCAAGGGTCATAAGTGGCAAAGCTGGGGTTTGAATCTTTGCCTTATGGTTCCAGAATACACCACCCTATCTCCCTCTGACACATTTTAAAAATGTTACAATGGAAACAACACACTCTTGAGCTTCACAGGATTTTAGTTTAAATATCATATGTAACATTACCAATGTGAATCTGGGCAAGTTACCTGTCCTGCCTGGGCCTCCCTTCTTCAACTATAAAATAAGAGGGTTTCCAACTCTATATTCCCAACTCTAAATCAGTAAGTCTCATATTTTCCTGTCCACTTGAATTACCACACTGCCAATTATGGCCTGACAAGTGGCCTCCATGCCATGGTCAAGTCATGATATAATCAGATGGGATGTCTGCTCAGCATGTGTCCATTGAAAAAACAATGGAATCAGATAGAAGAGAGATGGAATGATTTAGAGGTATGGAACCATAAACTGTTGAAGCTAGAAAGGACCAGGGGATTCATCAATCCCAGTCAATCCATCAGTAAGCATTTGTTACGTAGCTACTATGGGCCAGGCACTGTGCCAGCCGTCTATATTCTTCAGAGGAAGAAAGAAAAGTCCAGAGCTAAGAGGCTGCATTTTGAGAGTAGAACTGACCTTGCAAACAGGTCAGGTGTGGAGTAGAATTTGATTGGTGCAGGGTACAACCTTCATTTCCCAAATGTCAATCCTACTATTTGCCATTCCCACTGCTTATCTTCATTTCTATGGAAGGGGAAGGATGTTTAGTCTTAGTGATTTCTCTATTAAAATTCAAATAACTCTTGCTAAGGGTTAGGATGTTAATTGTCACTTCACAACTTTACATTTGCAGCTTAATTACCCCAGAGTCTCTTTTTCTTCCTTCCTAGGTGCTTTTCCTCCAATGAGTATCTCCGTTGGGTGATACCTTGGTCATGCAGCCTGAATTGGAAGATTTGTGTTTTGTCCTAGATCCAGATCGAACCATGAAACTTCTACTACTTTAAAAAATTAATGAGGAAATATTTCTTTAAATTGGTAACCTTAGAAAAAAACACATAATAAAGCAAATGATTTTGTAAGGCAAATCTTTAAAAATACCTTTCTCGATAATTTTTAAAGTATATTCAAATATAGCTTAATCCAACCCAAGGCTTGACCACAGAGTGATGAAAAGATGTCTAAATCACCTTCAATCTTCATTTGGAAAACTACCTCAATGATGCCAATGCATAACTCTGGGACTTTGGAGTCAAAAACTATTCTAATATAGGTTAGCTAGGTGATACAGGGGATAGAGTGCTGTTCCTGAAGTCAGGAAGACCAATGGGTTCAAAAATGTCCTCAGACAATTAATTACTAGCTGTGTGACCCTAGATAAGTCTCTTAACCCTGTTTTCCTCAGTTTCTTCACCTGTCAAATGAGTTGGAGAAATAAATAGCAAAGCACTCCAGTATCTCTGCCAAGGAAAACCCAAATACAGCCAATAAGAATTAGACACAACTGAAACAAGTGAACAACAAATACATGGAAAGAGGGATTGGATTTGAAGTCCAAGAAGCTTGATTGGAATCATATCACTATTATTCGTTATCTCTATAATCTTAGGTAAATAACTTTTCCTCTCCAGCCTCAGTTTCCTTATCTTGCATCTATGAAATGAAATAGGAAAAATGCTATCAAAAATCCTTTCCACTCTGATTAATACTACTGATCATGTTAGCTTTCTTGGAATTTGAGTTTTGTTTTTTTTCCTCCATCTCAGCTACAAATAGACAATCCATCTTGCTTAGGCAGCTAGAGCCAGTGCAAAAGAATTAACTTAGATTGTCTTCCTAGCACTCATTAAGAGCTAGCTCCTTATTGAAAGTCCCTGTCATTTATTTCCCCATTATCTCTGCTTTCTCTCCCAAAGCACATTCAGAGCACTACAAAGACAAAGCTAGGTAGCTGCATCTTTACACTAAAACAACAAGTCCCCAAGGCATTTTCTACCTTCTGAAAGGGTTGAGTTTTCTAATTTACTCATAATTCTAAAACATCCTCTGTCCTGAAAGTCAGCATTTTTCTTACCAACATCTTGAGATCATATTTTTTTCCTACAAGTGAATGGTGCCTTGGAAACAAAGTTTTCAACAGTGCTTTTGAATAGCAATGAATTTTGAAGCAATATCTGAACAAGCATCTTAACCAGTGTTAATCCCTAATAGATAATACTGCTTTTGTCTGTCAAATAGAACCTGTGCCTCCTCAAACACAGCTCAGAACAAGTCACTCCCTTGTTTGATAAAAAACAGAAGCTCCTTCTCTTTCTCCACTTCATCCACCTCAGGGCACATTTTCCATTTCCTCTCAGAGGTGGGAAAAAAAAATAATCTTAGTTACAACTCTTCCAGTAAGTCCAATGGTGGTAAACCATCATAGGCCTTTCCAAAGAGTCCACTGTGTATAGTTTTCTCTTCTCCCTTCTTTCTCATCTGAGACCCAGGTGTTTCGATAACCCTGAGTTAATGGGTGTTGCTTGTTACACATGGAAGATGAAGTCCTTATAAGACTAGCTGCATAATTCACTGATAGAGTGGCAAAGGATTGTGGGTATCATATGACTGAACACCCCCAGATACCACTAGAGCTGGACAGGGGACTAGACCTGGAGTCAGGAAGACATGAATTTGAATCCAGCCTCAGATACTTAATAGTTGTGTGACCCTGTGTAAAACACTTGACTGCTGTCTGCCTCCATTTCCTCATCTGTAGAGTGGAGATAATACTAGTAACAGGATTAGTACCAGTACGAATTGGATTGCCTAATTGACTAGGATTATTTGTGAGGGTAAAATGAGACAACATTGAGTATACCAAAATTCTCAATGCTTTGAAAATAGCTTAAAACTTGTCCAAAGTCACAGAGGTAGCAAACAGCAGCCTCAGGATATGAAGCCAGCAAATAGATTACAGGGGCCCACTGTAAGTTTTAAGGCATAATTTGAACCCATTCCTCTCACACCGTATTTCTTGGTTCAAAAATCACTCTCACAAATAAAAGACCATGGCTAGGGAGCAGTTTGCTTGAAAAATGGTCTTTGGCATTTAGTAACCTAAAACATCATTTTGGGTCAACAATGTGATGTAGCAATAAAATGCCCTTTGAGGCTGCCTTAAAAGATGCCCAGCATCTACAAAGAAAGGGTGTCTTCTAATCTGCTGACACAACCTCTGCAGCATTGCCTTCAGTTCAGGAAGCAGAGTATGAGACCCACACACTCGTCATTTATCCATCAATGAGCATTTATGAAGCACCTGCTTGCCTTGGTCAGCCACTGTGCTAGCCTCCAGAAACACAAGAAACAACTCAAATAATCTCTGACCTTGGAGAATTCACATTCTCTAGCATGGCTCTCTGCTAAGAGTGAAGATGCCAATGGATTGACTGCTCATCACTGTTTTAAAAAGCCCAGTGGGAGCTATAGGGTGTGCTAAGGGTCAGGTTAAAGGAGCAGGCCAGACACGGAGACACTGACCTATTTTAGTCTGTTTGCAGCAAAGTTGTTTTTCATTAGTGGAAAAAAGGAGTGGTGGTGCCTACATCCAGCTCTAGGACAATGATGTTTTCTTATTTGGCAAAAAGGAGAAAGAAACTGAAAAAGAAAAGAGAAAAAATAAGCAAAGTCCAGTCTCTCAATAGTGTTAGAAAGTGGGGAGCCTAAGGAAGAATGAACTCTGACTTCTCTCTTGGCTTCAAAGTCTGGCTCTGGGCCAAATGAAAAATTGCATCTGAACTCCTACCCAAGCTTCAGAGAGGCAAGCCACATATTCAGCAGCAGCCAAGAACTCTTGAAGGTGAACTGCCTTTCAGGAGGCTTTTTGAAGATACCAGATAATTTTTTTTTATCCTCAGCAAAATTGTATGTGGTTCTATATTCCATTGCCATCTTACTCTTGGACTCAGTGCCAGACAAAAGCTCAAGTTGTAGAATAGAATTTCCCTGAGGGCAGGGGCTGCTTTTATTTTGTTTTATTTTATTTTTAGATCTGAGATATAGTACATTCCCTGGCACATAGTGAATGTTTAATAAATCTTTGCTGAATCAAATTTCATTGCACCAAATTCAATTGAATGGTCCTGTATTGAATAATTCCAGTTATGATAGGGCTGGGGGGCTAGCCAGAGGAGAATCCTGTTGGCCTCTTTCAGCAAGGTTGATCATCACCCCTTCCCCCCAAAATCTGACATTATGGAGTTTTAATTCCAGAAGGGACCCAGTAAACTTAGACATTCCCGGATTCACAGATTCTGAGCTGGATGGAATTTCAGAAATCAATTAGACCAAGGGGTGTCAAATCTGTATATAAGATCACCTGCAGGCTGCATGTTAACTTAGTTTTAAAATGTCGTATTGTCTGTTTTGTTGCATTTTTATTTATTTTGTTAAATATTTCCTAATTATATTTTAATCTGGTTGAGGAGCACTCAGGATTACTGCAGGTTATATGCAGCCCATGGGTATTTGACACCTCAGATCTAACTAGACCAATCCCTCATTTTACAGAAGAGGTAACTGAGGCAGGTCCTCGAAGTCCATACCCAATATATTCTTCCACTGGGCCATGTATCCTTTTCATTTTATACATGAGGAAAAGGCCATTAAAAGAAGGGATACCCTTGATTATTCACTCCATTTTTTTTAGAGGTTCATTATAACAAACAACTGCCAGAAGGCAATTGGGATGTGCGTAGGGAACTGAGGCAGCTAGGTGAATGGTGCACTGGGCTGGCAGTCAGGAGGACTCCCATTCCTGAATTCAAATCCAGCCTCAGATACTTAGTAGTTGTGTGACCCTGGGCAAGTCCTTTTACTCTGTTTACCTTGAGTCCTCATTTATAAAATGAACTGGAGAAGGAAATGGCAAACCACTCCAGTATCTTTGCCAAGAAAACCCCAAATGACATCACAAAGAGTTGAACAATATTCAACAACAACAAAAACAGGGAAATGGTGGTCCTTAATTCAATAGGAAAATAAATGAGCCTTTTAAATAATGCTCCTTTCCACCCCTACTCCCCACCAGTGAAATTCCAGGCCTCTCTTCACCTATCAGGAGAATAGATTTTTAAATGGTTGTTACAGGTGGTGATGGTATCTACATTCAAACTAGAGAAGAACAGATGAAACCTTCTCACTGTCATTCAAACAAAAAAGTCATATGATATTCTCATTGTGAAAGAGAAAACACAAAACCTAATAACAGAAGATTAAATTTCACTTTGGCCATTTTAGACTTAAAGACATTGGTTTAGTCTCGAAGTTTATATTTGGTATTAAGTGCAGCATTATATTCCTAAAGAGAACAAGCTCTTATGAAAGAGAACTTGGAAGTTTTCCCCCCTGAAGCTTAGTGAATTCTCAAGAAAGCATGTGGAAAGGCATAATAAAGTATAGCCCAAACACACACACAATTAGCTTTTAAGTTGTACTAGGAATATCTCTGTATCTTCCTTCCTTCCCTTTCTCCCTTCCATCCCTCCCTCCTCTTCTTTTTTCCCTTCCTCCCTCCTTCCTTCCCTTTCTCCTTCCTTTTCCCCCTCCTTTCCTCCCCTTTTACCCCTTCCTTTCCTTTTCTCCCTTCCGTCCCTTCCTCCCTCTTTCTCTCCATCCTTTCCTTTCTCCTTCCCTTCCTCCTTCCTTCCTTCCTTCCTTCCTTCCTTCCTTCCTTCCTTCCTTACTTCCTTCCTTCCTTCCTTCCTCCCTCCTTCTTTCCCTCTCTATCTTTCTTTCATCTAACTCTACCACACTTTACCATATATGTTTTGGGAAAACAAAATCCTGTTTATAGCTCTTGATTCATGGGATCAAAACTAGGAAGTGGCCCTGTGATTTCATTTATGTATGGAACTCATAAATGAGGAAACACCTTTTTATATTCGTCTTAAACTAATAGTCTGAGTCATCTAAGTCACTGGAAGTTTGAATGACTTCCCAGGGCCATAGAAAACCTGAACGTGTCAGTATGAGCCCTTCTATATAGTTATACTTGGCTCTGAGGCCAGCTCTGCAGCACTAGACTTCCTCCGGATAACCTCTCAATACCAATTTTATGCTTAAAAATTTGACTATAGACAATTTAAATTTCAGTGTGGTTTTCACTGCCAAACCACAGAAAGGATCTCAGGAATATCCTTGACTGTTTCTGGACAGATTAATACACACAGACTAACCACACAAAAGCAAAGCAGACACGTATGCCAGGATGAAGGGGCAACTCTGATGCCTGGAAGGCAGCTTTGAAGTAGACCATGACAGCCTGAAACAGTAGCTGTGAGGAGAGTTAGCAGGGAGGTCTTGCTGATGTTTGCCTGTGGAAGACTCAAACATTCTACTGATTCACAGCTTCTATCAAGAAGAAATTTCCCCCAAACAGACAGCAAGGTTTTTTTTCAGTCCCTTAAATACTCAAGCCAGAAAGAATTTATGGCACTATACATTACTATGAAGATGTGTCAATGAGATCAATCTTTGATTCATCGCTTTTTTTGGACCAAAACCAAGTACTTTTTAATACCCTGGATTACAAGATTTAGGATTCCCAGCTGACCCTGCTTACATTCCTTTCCTTTCCTAGAATCATGGCAACAGAGATTTAGAGCTCAAAGAGAATATAGAGGTTATCAAGTCCAGTGCTCTTCTTTGACACATGAAGAAACTGAGATGATAGAGGCTGAAAGAGTAAGCCAACTCCACACAGTTAGTCATCATCAGAAAAAGAGATTTAAAAATAGTTCCTCTAACTCAAGAGGCTGCACTCCTTGTACTATACTATGGGACCTTCTGAAAAGGAATAGAAATACTTACGGCAACTACTTCAAAGGGCTCAACGCTCAGATAGGATCACACCAATGAGTGCTTGGCCCACCTTAAGGCACTACATAAATGTCATTGCTGTTATTTATGACTATTATTATTAAGGACAGCCGGGTTGCACAATGGATAGAGGGCTGCGCCTGGAGACAGGAAGCCTCATCTTCCCCAGTTCAAATTTGTCCTCAGACACATACTACCTTGTGTGACCCTGAGAAAGTTACTTAATCCTTTTTGCCTCAGTTTCCTCCTCTGTAAAATGAGCTGGAGAAGGAAATGGCAAACCACTCCAGTATCTCTGCCATGAAAACCCCAAATGGGGTCAAAAAGGTTGGACACAACTGAAAAACTACTCAACAACAGCACATTATATTATTATTATCACTCTGTCTAATGTGTAGCACTACAAACACTTGCGAAACAGGCGCAGCTGTGTTTCCTTTGCAATCTGATTATTTAGGACAGCAAAAATGCTGAAGCTTGTAAATATGTAAGAGAAACACAGGAGGGGCAGAAGCTTTGGGCACACTAGAAAGGACAAAGGAGAATGAAGACAGAGAATAATGGACATTTCAACTTGATGGCTTTCTTTAAAGCTTCATACATGAAACACAAATACCTGTGGCAATTGATATTTGTTTGATGGGAAACTCTGAAAAAGAATATACTACATCAATCCCTTTTATACCTTTGTACATCAAAGTGAGATCAGAGGATCTGAGATCTATGTCACACATAGAAGTTATAATTATTCTCATTATTTGGTCCTTTACTGTACATTATTATAATATGGAATTAATAATGAATTAGGAATCAAAGGAACTTGATTCAAATCCTGAATTCAAAACTTCTACTGTGACCTGTGACCTTGGACAAGTCCTGTGTTCTTTCTTTATGCCTCAATTCCTTCATGTAAAGTGTATGGAGTTTGTATGTAAAGTGATGGAGTTGAACTAGATGCCATTTAAGATACCTTCAAGCTTTATTCTCTTATCCAGTCATTTTTGGCAACCATGACAAGTAGATGAAGTAGTCCCACAATCAGAGAGATAGAGTGGACTAGACTTCAGTTCGTAAAAAATGGCATAGTATTTTTAATGACCCCAAAGCTTCTCTCAATAACCAAAATAAATCTTAACCTCAACATCCTTCTGATGATACAGCATAGTGACAAATCATGGAATAATCACAAGACTGCAATGAAAGGAAAAGATGCATGGGGTGGGAGAGACATAAATAGGTCGGAACATGTTACCAACAATAAATTGCATACAAGGAAGCATCACTAAATAGATAATGAAAAACAATTCATGCTAGTATAGCAAAAGGGGAAAAGCTAGATGACACAGTGGATAGAGCACTGGACTTGGAATCAAATTTGTGGTAGCTAAGAATTTAGGGGATGCCCATCAATTGGAGAATGGCTGAACAAAGTGTGCTATATGGGTGTGATCAAAGAAATGATAAGCAGGATGATTTCAGAAAAACGTGCAAAGACTTACATGAACTGATACAAAGTGAAGTGAGCAGAACCAGAAGAATGTTGTACACAGTAACAGCAAAATTGTACAATGAAAAACGATGAATGGCTTGGCTATTCTAAGCAATACGATTATCCAAGACAATGCTAAAGGATTTATGATGAAAAATACTGTCTCCAGAGGGAGAACTGATATTGTCTGGATACAGACTGAAGCATACTTGTGCCTTCCTGCCTTCCTGCATTCCTTCCTTCCTTCCTTCCTTCTTTTTGCACAGAATGACTAATATGGAAATGTTTGACATGATGCTCATGTATAACCTATGGCAAACCACTCCAGTATCTCTGCCATGAAAACCCCAAATGGGGTCAAAAAGGTTGGACACAACTGAAAAACTACTGAACAATAGCACATTATATTATTATTATCACACTTAGTGATAATAATATTGCTTACACTCTCAGGAAAGGGGGAGGGAAAAGAGGGAATGCTAGAATTTAGAACTCAAAACTTAAAAAAATAATCAATGTAAAACATTCTTTATACATGTAATTGCAGGGGAGGTGTAAATATAATATTATTTTAAAAAAGATGGAGGGCAGGTAGGTGACACAATGAATATAGCACCAACCCTGGATTCAAGAGTACCTGAGTTCACACCTAGCCTAAGACACTTAACACTTACTAACCGTGTGACCTTGGGCAAGTCACTTAACCTCAACTGCCCTTCCTTCCCCCCTCCAAAAAAGCCAAAATAAAATGTGCCCAAGAAACAGAGCGATATTTGAGTCTGGGTCTTTTTGACTCTACTTTCTATCCTACACAGCACTTAGTGGTAACTTCATAACCATAGTTATCGGAGGAGGATCGTGATAAGTTGACTGTAACTTCTCAAACATTATAAAATGAGAGGTTTTCATCAATTAGTTATGAATGTTGACAGAACACTCAGAGGTTGCAGAACATTCTCTTAGTGACTCTGAATAAACATACATTTTCTAGGAAATGATTTTAGAGACAAAGAAAACGGATAGAATGTGGAGCCATGAAGCATTTATAAGACTGGGCAATTTGTCAAAAGTCACTACAATTAGAATTCCTAATGTGCTTTAGTAAAAATCTATATGGCGTCCCATGTAAAAGTGAATTTACATTCCTTCTGCCAAGGGCAATGTCACTTTCCCTGAACCATGGATATTCAAACAGAAATGATACTCAGGCTCCTTGGAGGGCTGCTCCTTCAGCGATCACAGAGAAAGCTGCTAAATGTGTCATACCTTATGAGAGCTATTTAATGTCCCTGTAAGTGTCTCACAGGTCAGTAAACTGAGGCACCGGATGGCAAGGTGACTTACCCTTCACTGTTCATGAAAGAACTGGGTCCTCTGGGAGCACACATCAAATGATGCACAATTATTGACTCTCTCCCTACAGTATTTCATCCTGAGAGTTCTTTCAGAAGAGAGCTAGAAGCACTGGCTTGTTTATTTTCTCATTAATTGATGAATGAAGCAAACCATAAAAATAAAAGCTTTCAAAGAAACAAGACTGAGTATTTCAGGCCAGTATCATCATTTCCTTCCACACAAATTCTGGTCCTGGAAGGAAAAGACACATGTCAATGAGGATATGACCTACCACCCATGACCTATAAGCACAAAGGCTGGAGGTTCCCCTTTGGTCTGATCTATTCTTGAGTAACTGAAAGAGTAAGAAGAAATTAGCCCTCAATTCTCTCTCCCTTTCTCTCCCAAACCCCCAGTAGAGTGAAAGAGGCAGAAACAGGTAGAGAGAGACAACACAGGACAGAAAGACAGACATACAGACCCAAAACAGAGCTAGAGACACACAGATTCTGTGAGAAACAGAAGAGCGAACGAGAGACAGAGAGTCAGACAGAAAAAGCAAAAGACACAGACTCACAAAGACAGTACAGTGACAGAGGAAAAAGAGGGAAAGGGGCAGGGAGAGAATGATTCGGAGAGAAAGGGAGACAGAGATAAAGAAAGACTGGATAAGAAACTGAGACAAGCAGAAAGTGAACATCTAAGCTATTGCTTCCTCCTGCTGCCCTTGAAAAATGAACCCTTGTAATTCCCAGGTCTTTCTGCATTTAATTTTCTCAGATGTAACAGCTGGCATTCCATGCATTAAAATATATGTGTGATTTTGAGTTAGAAGGGGCCTTAGAGATCAATTCAAAACCCTACCTTTGAGATGAGAAGAAACTGTATCCCATTAGGGTCAAGGGCCTAGTAGCTAAGTGGCACAGTGGATAGAGTGCCAGGCCTGAAGTCAGAAGGCACTGTTGTTGAATGGTTGAGTTGTGAATGACTTTTCATGAACCCATGGACCACAGCACGTCAGGCCTTTCTATCCTCCACTACTTCCCAAAGTCTATCCAAGTTCATGTTCATTGTTTCCAAGACACTATCTATCTCACCCTCTTGCCATCCCCCCCTTTTTTTGCCTTCAATCATTCCCAACATCAGGGGTTTTTCCAATGAGTCCTATCTTCTCATTATGTGATCAAAAGATTTAAGCTTTAACTTTGGTATTTGACCTTCCAGTGAAAAGTCTGAATTAACTTCTTTAAGTATTGACTCATTTTGTCTCCTTGCTGTCCAAGGGACTCTCAAAAGTCTTCCCCAGCACCACCATTTAAAAGCATGGATTCTGCAATGCTCAGCTTTTCTTATATTCCAACACTCACAGTCATAAATTGCTACTAGAAAAAACATAGCTTTGACCATAGGGACCTTTGTTGGAAAGATGGTATTTCTGCTTTTTTGGTATACTTTCTGGATTTGCCATAGCCATCCTTTCAATTTAAAGACCGTAGTCCCCTTCCGCAGTGATCTTGGAGGTCAAGAATATAAAATATCACACAGCTTCCATTTCTCCTTCTATTTGCCAAAAAGCGATAGGACCCGATGCCATGATTTAGATTTTTGATGTTGAGCTTCAAGCCAGCATTTAAACTCTCCTCTTTCACCCTCTTCAGGAGGCTTCTTAATTCATCTTCACTTTCTTCCATCAGTGGTATCATCTGTATATCATATAGTTGACATTTCTCCAGGCAACCCTGATTCCACCTTTTGATTTATCCAATCTGGCATTTCACAAGATGGACTTTGCATATATTAAAAAAAAAATTAAAGTGACAATAGACAGACTCCTTTTCCAAACTTAACTCAATCAGCTGTTCCATATTTGTTCTAACTGTTGCTTCTTGATCCACAAACAGTTTCCTCAGGAGATAAAATGGTCTGGTACTCCCATCTCTGACAACTTCCCACATTTTCTTATTATCTACACATTCAAAGGCTTTACTGTAGTCAAGCAGAAGTGGATATATTTTCCTGGAACTCCCCTGTTTTATCTATTATCCAGGGAATTCTGGCAATTTGGTCTTTAATTCCTCTGCCTCTTTAAAATCCAGCCTGTTTTTCAGATAATTCTTGGCTCACATATTGTTCCTAGCTTGAAGTTTTTTTTTATTCTTTTTTCCCCTTTTTAATAGTATTATTTTCCCCAATTACATGTCAAGACAATTTTTAGAATTCATTTTTACAAGATTTTGAGTGCCAAGTTTTTCTTTCTCCTTCTCCTCCCATCTTCCTAAAATGATGGGCAATTTGATATAGGTCATACATGGGAACCATAGTTCTATATTAGTCACAGTTGTGAAAGAAGAAACAGATCAAAAAGAAGAAAAACACACACACACACAAAGAATAAAGTAAGTGAAAAATATGCTTCAATCTGCATTCCGAGTCCATTGGATCTTTGGATGTGGAGAGCAGTTTCCTTGGTGAGTCTTAGATCACTGTGTTACTGGGAAGAACTGAGTCATTCACAGTTGATCATCACGTAATGTTGCTGACAATGTGGACAATGTTTTCCCAGTTCTGCTCATTTCACTTTGCATCAGTTCATACAAGTCTTTACAGGTTTTTCTGAAATCTGACTGTTCATTGTTTCTTATTGCACAATAGTTTTTCATTACGTTCATATACCACAGCTTGTTTTGTTATTCCCCAACTGATAGTTTAAAGAATCTTAAGCATAACCTTGTTGGTATGTGAAATGAGGATAATTGTTCGGTAATTTTAAATTCAGCTTTAGACACTTACTAGCTATGTGATCATGGTTGACTCACTTAATGCTATTTGCCTCAGTTTCCTTATCTGTGAAATGAGCTGGAAAAGGAAATGACACTATAATATCTTTGCCAAGAAAACCCCAAATGGGGTCATGAAGAGTTCAACACTGCTGATTAATGACTGAACAGTAAGAACCTTACTCAAGGCAATGCATAGTGGAAATACAATAGGTAGGATTGAAACCCAGCTCCTTTGACTTCAAAGTTAGAACAATTTATCTACTTGTTTATTGAACAGGATGTTTTAACTGCCATGTGAATTAAAAGGCTTTGGAAAAAAACAATAACAAAAACAAAATCCACCTTATTTTTTCACTTTTTGGAGGGGGTAAGGCAGGGCAATTGGAGTTAAGTGACTTGCCCAAGGTCACACAGTTGGTAGTGTTAAGTGTCTAAGCCTGATTTGAACTCAGGTCCTCCTGACTTCAGGGCCATGCTCTAGCTACCCCAAAACCCACCATTTAATTATAAATAGATAATTATTTCATAAAAAGTGCCCAAAATTACATGAATACTTCAAGGATTAATGATTTCAACAACTACCATGACTCCTGTGGGAGTTTCTTCCATCTACACAGATCAGGAGGAGTTTATAATTCCATGAGCAATTATACTTAAAGTTGGAAGAGACCCCAGAAGCCATATTGTTCAACCACACTTTCCTCCTCATTTTACAGAGCCTCAGTTATCTGAGTTATCTGAGCCATATAGTAGATAAATGATTTTTCTAAAGTCATATAGCTAGAAGGCATAGAATTTAAAAACAGATATTCCTGACTCCACAGCAAACATTTTATTCACTATGCCACACTTCCTCTTAAACAAACTATGGTTGGGGCGGCTAGCTGGCACAGTGAGTAAGAGCTCTGGCCCCGGAGTCGGGAGGACCCAGGATCGGTTGGGCCTCAGATACTTAACACCCACACAAAAAAACTGGCCGTGTAACCTTGAGCAAGTTACTTAACCCCAACTGCTTTAAAAAAAAATAAACTATGGTTGTCAACATATACAATCTAATATAAAATTTTCAGAGTTAAACACTGATTTCACTATATCACCACTTGTTCAGAACCCTCCAGTTACTATTTTTTTCTTACACTTGTTAGGAGATAAAGTCCCAGATCCTTGAGTTGACATTAAAGGCTTTCCCTAATGCGGCCTCATCCTGACTATACAATATTATCACCCTACTTCCCAATGGCAAGCAATTACACAGTATATCATACTAAAACACACAGAGATACACACACAAATGAATTAAGAAAGATTTAAAAATTAATGTCCAATACAGCATCAAGCACTCAATTGTCTATAGCATTATAATTAAAAATTTCATTTTTTCACAATGCTTTAAGAACTGCATGGCATTTTGCCCCTGCACATTATTACTGCCGTATGAGGTAGGTAACATGGGCATTATTTTTACCATTAAAGGAAACCAAGGCCCAGAAAAATTAAATGACTTGATCATAGTCAAATAATCTGTTTTAGAGACAGAATCTGCACCGTTTCTCCTGTTTCCAAGTAAGTGCCTCAACTATAAAAATCCTTTAACCCACCCCCCCATGAGGGTCACTCTAACACCATAATGTCCCATTCACTTCCTTATTCAGATTGACAATTGTTAGGAGATCTCTAGTATTTTCAAGCTTCACTCACTGAAGATTCTGCATGCATATTACATTACCAATGCTAATGTTCCTATCTAAATATTAAGATATGCCATAGCATGCAATCAATTTATTTTTCCATTCTTTCTTTTTTTAAATAATTTTTTAATGGAGTTAAAGAAACTCCATTTTGGAGCTCAGGCCAAGTTCAGTCTTCAGTTCTACTTCTGGGTTAAGTTTCATGTCAGATCCTATTTAGAATGCCCACTCATCCATGTCTATCTCCTTCTCTGGTTCTGAAATATGGAATAACTCTACATGTATTTACATACTTCCTGTTTGTTTATTCAGCACGTCTTCTCCAGTGGCTATGGGCTCATGCCAATGGAATAAGTGGAATCAAACAAGGCCTGAGGAAGAGCCCAGTATCTGAGTATGAGGTCAGGAAATGTCATTCTAAGAATGGAGGAGAACAAGAATTCACATACAATAGATGAAATTAGTCTGGTGCCCAAATCTTCCTAAAATAGTTCATCCCTAAGAGATGAGTTGTAAATGTGGTTCTGATGAGATTATAGCATCTCCTAAAATGCCGTATGAAATGTAACTGATGGAAGATAAGGAGTCATCTTGGGAACTATAAGGAGGAAATATCTTAAGGAAGGAAGTTTTTTGTTCCTAATAAGTCATGCTGAGAAAGGGGGAGACAGAGAGTATAAAAGCTTAATATTGTTTGTCAAGGGTGGACACAAGGAATGGGGGGGGGAGCATCAGGACAAGGAGAGGAAAGGAAGGGGAGTATTTGAGATTTCTGGTCTTCTTGGTTTATATCCTCATAGCTGAGAAGCCTCCATCAATCAATTACCAAATATTAATTAAGGTCTACCCAGTACTGTGCTAGGCACTGGAGACATAAAAGATAAAAGGTTAACAATCCTTTTATGACACCTTTAAATTAAGAGTAATCCCAAAGGATTACTAGAGGCAAGATGGAAGAGTTCATACAGAAGCAGTCTGAGAGAAGAAGACCTTGATTCAAGAGTTGCATCTGATCCATTCTGGCTGTTACCCTCCACAAGTTACACGCGCTCAGAAAATATCTAAGATTACACATTTCAAAGAAGGTGTTGACTAGCCTTGATAGAGAGTTTCCTCATCTGGGGATTCCATATGTCAGTGAAATCACAAATCCGGTCTCCATTCCCATACAAAATAAATTCAGACTAAATGCTAACAATTCTTAAAATTACCCAACTCTTTTCAATTTTCTTTCCCCAAATAACTTCTTGATATTGATTGGTTTGCCAAAATAAACTTCCTATTAAGATTTTTCACTGTACTTTTTTTTTAAAGCTATTCGGTTTCGTGATCAATGTCTTATGATCTGTGCTAGTCTAAGTCAATGAAAGACCTGGAAGACAATTTGGAATGAAGTCACTCAAGCCCTGTTCTTGAATACGAGAAGTTGGTGACTATATCCTGGGGTATAGTCTCTGGTACGTTGTAGAACCCTTTCCTCTGTTTCATACTCCTTCCCCTGTACCCAATAAACTGTCAAATCCTGCCATTTTTGTTTTCACAGTACCGTTCATATCCATCCCAATCTCTCTATTCATACTCTCCTTTTGCAGGCTCTAATCATCTCTTGCATGGACTATTCTAGCAGATTGTTGTAGTAGCCTTCAAAATGTTCTATTTCCAGTCTCTCTCCTTTCCAATTCATCCTTTAGATAGTCAGCTAACCTTTATTAAGTACCTACTATGTGGCAGGCATTGTGCCAAGTGGGAGGGAAACAAAGAATGGTCAAAAAACAAATAAAAAAAAAACAGCTACTGTTCTCAAGGAGCTCATAGTCTAATAATGGGGGAAACACATGGGAACCATCATTCATAAACAAACCACGTACAGAACTGGAAATGATATCAGAGGGAAGGCACTAAGGTTAAGGAAGCCTGGGAAAGGCTTCTTGCAGAAGCTGGGAGTTTAGCTGAGATTTAAAGGAATTCAGGCAAGTTACAAGGTAGGGGTGATGATGAGAGCATTTTAGAAATGGAGGACAAGCGATGGAAATGTCCCTAGCTTAGAGGTGAAATGCTATGTGCAAGGAACAAGACCGATGTCATGTCAACAAAGATAATAAAGGGGGAGGGGAGGAGAATAGAGTAAGATGACTGGAAAGATAGGAAGGGGCCAAGTTAGGAAAGGCTTTAAAATCCAAACAGAGGATTTTATATATGATCATGGAGAGGAGAAAGCTGCTGAACTTTGTTAGTGTGGACAAGGAGTGGGGGATTATGCGTCCAGACATACATTTTAGGAAGATTGGTTGGACAGGGTAGGATGGGTTGGGGTATGGAGAGACAAGGCAAAGAGACCAACCAGTAAGAAGTCTACTTCAATAGTCCAGATGTGAGGGGATGAGAATCTGCAGCAGAACAGCTATCATGTTAGAAGACAGAAGGTAGCCTATATAAGGAATATTAGGAAGGTAGAAAAAAGCAGGATTTGACAATGGATTTGGATACAGAGGGTGAGAGAAGGATGCAGAAGTCAAGGATGACATCCATTTTGTGAGCCTGGGTGACTGGGGAAGATGATGACACCCTTCATCATAACAGGGAAGTGAGGAAGAGGGGAGAGTTTGGGGGGAAAAATGATCAGCCCAGTTTTGACTGAGTTAAAGATATCAAGTGCCTAAGTGGCAGTTATAGATGTAAGACTGAAGGCTGGGAAAGAGGTTATGGTTAAACAAACTGATCTGAGAGGCATTTGCATCAAGGTACTAAGGAAAATGAAGTGAGCTCTCCAAGATAGTAACAGAGCTAAGATTTAGGCTTAAATCCTCCACCTCCAAACCCTACAAATAGGTCCTACAAATAGCTTCACATTAAACATTAGTCAAGTTGTAAAGAAGGATTATAACCAATGGAGTGAATGACGAGAAAGAAGAAACAAAACAAAACAAAAAAAGAGAGAGCAAATAGTTTGTAAATCTTTCTCTGGATGTAGACAGCCTTTTCCATTTTGAGTCCTCTGGAGTTGTCTTATAACCTTGCATTGCTGAGAGGAGCCCAGTCTGTCAAAGTCTGTCATCACAGATACAATGTGTCTTTAATTGTGAACAGTGTTCTCCTGGTTCTGCTCCCCTCACTCCGCGTGAGTTTATGTAAATCTCTCCAGGTAATCATGAAGTCCATCCCCCAAGTTCATGTATCTTGAAAGCAGGGGTTCTTAACCTGGTATTTACGGACAGATTTCAAGGAATCCATGAACTTCAATTAGAAAAATGATGTTTGTTTTCACTATCATCTAACTGAAATTTAACAGTTTTTAAAATGATGAATGTAGGCAACAAACCATAGTGTTATTTGATTTCACCAAACTTCTTAATCACAAACACAGAGACATACACCACCATCACCACCACAGAATTAAGAATCCCTGCTTTAGATGGTCAAGCAATATTCCCATTTCCTAGTTGAGCAAACCAAGCCACAAAAAATGATGGACATTATAACTGGTAGCTTTATATGCTTTATCTGTATTTTTCAGTTAAGTAAACTGAGTAACAGAGATCAATGGGGCTTGACATGTTCATTAAAACCAGATCTGATCACACACCTACTTAGTTCTCAGTATAATTCACACAGGGCACAAAGAGAGTGGGACCTGTTCCCTACGACCAGTCCCACAATCACATTAAAAGGATGCTTTAAGAATTGAGATGCAAGGATTCGTGCCAGTTTGATGGGGAAAAGTTACTAAGGATATCACTCAAAGCATAGAGAAATGACAGAGGATGCAGGGAAGTATTTCTCTGATGTCTTTCCAGTTGCCTTGCTGTCTGAGAGGCCCATGACTACAAGAGCAGAGATGTCTCTCCAACAAAAGGCTTTCTTGATTGGAAGTTACTGTATTAATTATGAAACCATCTATTTGCTTCACTAGCCCTCCCTCCCAATCCTGTTCTTTGCAAATCATTCTAAAAATAAGAGCCTTTAAGTGAGAATTGATTTGCTTTCTATGCCCCAGAGAGGTCCCTTGGGGAAAACCCTGACGCTGTCATATTCAATATGGCCCTTGTGAATTAGCACACACAGCGCAGACCTTCCTGGCAAATTCAATCATTCCTGTGGTGGAAGGTGCTGTTGCTTCTATGGCTTCCTTAAAGGACCAGAGTTTACTGCCTTCATGTCCAGGCAGAAAGGTATAGATAGGAACGTGAAGTGAGTTAGAGACAGCCATTCTATTAATTGTGAAGATCTATACAATCTAATTAAAAAACAAGCAAACAAAAACATCTCTCCCCAGATCCAACTCCCACGCTTTTAGCACTGAATGTCTTCTCACTGAGATTATCTCCCTTTTACACTATACGTTTTTGTCATGCATGCTGTCCACTCCATTAGAATGGGAACTCCTTGAGAGTGTTTTAACCCTTTGTGTGCCCAGAGCATAGGTCTTAACACAATAAATGTTTTCTGACAATGAGGTAGTGTTCTTTAGTGGACGGACAACTGGACTTACAGACAGGAAGGCCTGGCTTTGATTTCTACCTCACACTCTTCATGTGAACATGAGCAAGACATTTTTCTTTCCCTCACTGGCTTTTGTTACACCTTATCTGTAAAATCTGGAAGTTGGAAGTCATGACTATTGTGGCCCTGTCCAGTCCTATGATCCTATGAAATTGGCAAAAATAGAAGTTGTCAAAATGGAAATTCAGGGTTGAGATGATGGAAAACAAGTCTAACAACCAAGATTCCCCCAAGTGGGATGTGCTGCCTTGGCAAACAGTGAGTGTCCACTTATTCATTTGAGATCTTAGAGCTTAAGGCTGGGAGGCTACAGGTCAGGTAGGATGTTTTTTCAGGTATGCTTTGGAATAGACAGCCATGGAGATCTCTTTCAAGGCTGAGATCTTGTGAGTATTAGAGAAGTAAGCATAAGAAAGAGTATCGCCAAGGGTTGTATGACCACTCATGGTAAGTTAGAGAGGGGATTCTCAAGCCCACAGAGGTGGCAGTGGGTAGCTTCTTATGACCTTCCCAGAATTCAGATCTTCTGATTTGTGATGAAGCAACATTTCACTCCAAGATATTTGAAATTATTAAGGATAGCAATTATTCAAATGACTCCATATAAAATATATTATTAAGGATGATATCTCTGGGTGGGAGAGCTGATATTTTATTATCAAACTTGAAACTCACAGCAGATAAGAAACATGTTAGTGTGATGTCATGGAAAAAGCACTGGGTTTGGAAGCAGAAGATTCAGCTTCAAATTCTAGTTCAAACACTTTGGTGGTTGTTGTTGGGGGGGGGTCACTTGAATATTCTCTGCTTTATATTTCTCATCTGTAAAATGGAGGCCAATGACACTGGAATGATTCATCTTACAGATTTATTTTGAGAAAAGAACTTCTTAAAGTGTTAAAGGAAAAGGAAGCTCTTAAAATGAGGGATTTGGTCTACATGGTCTCTCAAGTTCCTTCCTCCCAAAAGATCCTAAAATCCCCATTTTATGAATGTTAAAATTAAAGATCAGACAGGCCAGGTGATTTTCCCAAAGTCACACAGCAGAGTCACGGCTCACAACCAGGTCTATCTAGCTTTCTGTTCATTTTATCATATTGCATCCCTTTACTCAGAATCACAGAATTTTGGAGTTAGAAGGGACCTAGTCCACCCAATAGTTGAATTAAAATAAATTCTCTGTACAATATATTTGAGTATTACCATAGGATGATAAAACACAGAGCTGGCCAGGAACCTAGAGGCCAACTACTGCAACCTTCCCATTTTAGAGATGTGGAAACTGAGGCCCATGGAAAGGAACAAATATGTCCAAGGTCACATAGGTAAAGAGTGGCAGAGAAGGAATTAAAATACAGTTCTGAGACTCCAAATTCAGCACCCTAAGTTCAGGTCTCTTTCCATGGCACCTTGCTTTCAGATCCCTTTCCACAGCATGATATTCCCTTGAGGGCTCATCTATATACTTCTTAAAGGTGACCAGAAAAATCCCATTCCCGTTTTTAGATGACTTCAAATGTTAGCTTATTTTTCTCGATGTCAAGCCTCAATCCCTCCGTGTAACAAGTGCCCATCACTTGTAGTTCTGTTTTCTGAAGTCAAATGGAACAGATCTGAATCTTCTTTCATTCGATCAACCTTCAGATATTTGTAGATACTAACATATACCTTGTAATTCTTCTCTATGGATTAAACACCCCTAAATTAGTTATATTAACCCTCATATTGCAGGCCCTTCATCATACTTGCCATCATCCTAAATAGATCCCACTGGCTCGCATACAGTAAGCACTTAATAAATAATTATTAAGTGATTTATATAGAATTCACAATTAAGCAGAAAAGCAGTTGGCACAGGCTTGTACCAGGCATCATGTTAGGCACAGGGAATGCAAAAACCATTCCTGCCATCAGCTAGATCATGACGGGGAGGGAGAGGTAGGGGATGAGGACTGTGAGTTAGGTCACATTTAAGCGAAGTCTATATAACATTGGAATGTGAGTCCTGAGTCTGAGGACCTGGAATCGGCCCGGCTGTAACACAAAGGGGAAATGTCATAGTCAAGGCAACTGCTTCAGGGAATCACTGGAGAGACAATGTCTTGACTGTGTTTCAGAACTTATAACTGGCTCTGGGCTCATGGAAACCACAAGCTATGTATGGCAAGATGATTCAGGGTCTGGCCACAGAGCTCAGAAACCATCAAAATGAATGACAAATGCATTCAGGTTTCCAGGCATGCTTTCTTAACCTCGGAGATCACAAATACCTCAGCTGAGTTTTTTCCCATCATGCCTCCAAGGAGCCCCTTGCAACTATTGTCCTTAGTAGGAAACAAACACACACTTCGTACTCACTTCAAAATGACAAGGATGTATCAAAGTCAATTCGAAAGACTCAGGGGATAAGAGAGTAGCAGATCTCTCAATGCAGGCCGCCGGTAACTAGGATGAGGCAATCAGGACATTGCCCAAGGTCGCCTATATTTAGGGGGTCCTGAGAGCACTTGTACTTCCTCAGCAATTTGGAAAGAATTACCACAAAGTCCCCTATTGGGACCATTATCCAGGGGTGTTTGTCCTTCCTGCTCCATCCACCCAAATATATTTTCTAACATAGTTGGCTTGAGGAGACATCCCATGCTATTTGCTTCTATAGCATTTCTTGAAACTTTTTCCCTGACATGAAAAATGTTAGTTCACAATTTGCCTCAATGTAGTCTCACTTTTAAGACAGGTTTCAGAGCCAGACTGTGATTTATGTCGAGTTTGACTTCAATGAAACCTAGCCGTCCTTTAGACAACACACTGGTTCTGCAGGTGCACAGAGTTCCTGCTGCCACCCATCTACCTGGCATCTGCCACCCTGGTTATCTAATAGCATCTAGACATCTTCCCACACTCTACAACTTTCTATTTATGAACACAGGATCACAGATATAGAAATGGAAGGCAACTTATACGCCATCTTGTTCAATTCTATTTTTTGAAACCTTTAACAAGCATTTATTCTCTCTCTCTCTCTCTCTCTCTCTCTCTCTCTCTCCCCTTCCCTCCCTCTCTCTCTCTCTCTCTCTCTCTCTCTCTCTCTCTCTCTCTCTCCCTCTCCACACACACCCCTACCCAGGAAAAAAAAAAAAAAAGAAAAAGAAAATCTTGATAACAAATATCCATCGTCAAACAAAACAGATGCTTGTGCTGGTCATGCCCAAGAATGTATGTCTCATTCTGCTTATTGATTCCACAATCTTACTGTTGGGAGAGGGGTAACATGCAGATTTACATTCTTTAGAATTTATTTTCCTTAAGTCAATTTCATTCTCCGGGCTGAGATGCAGAGAGGCTAAGTGACTTGACCTGTCCAAGGTTCCCCTGGCAGGAAGATCAGAACCCAGGCCTCCCGACACCAGAGTTGATGTTCTTTCCACTCTGTCCCACTTGGTTTCCTCCTCACCCTCTTCAGAGCATCCTCTACCACAGTCTCTTGGGCATGCTTCTGGCAGGGTAATAATGAATTCACAGGATAAACGAGACAATGTTCATGTTTCAGCTCTCTTCAGGGAGCCTAATACCGTCTTAACCTAGTCAGAAACACATGTTTTCAGAAGCACCTTAATGGATGGTACTAAAAGCAAGCATTGCAGGCAGGCAGGGAGATGGTCCTCCAATCAAACCTAATAATATCTTATATTTGTAACGATGCTTTTCAATTTTTAAAAAGGCTTTCACATCTATTATCTAATTTGGCTCTCACAATAGCCCTGTAAGCAATTTCATAGACTCCTAGGCAGGATGGTGCAATGGAAGGCATATTGGACTGGAGAAGCATGGATTTTATCCCTGATCTGGCCCAGACTGGCTGGCTGACTATAGGCATTCTGAGCCCCAGATTCCTTCCCTGAGAAAAGGGAATAATCATACCTATGTCACCTACCTCACAGGGTTATTGGGATGACCAAATGGAGAATGTATGTGAAGTACTTTACAAACACTTTACAAAAAAACCAAATAACATTTAATTTCAGTTATTATGGTAGTTATCAGACCTGGAGAGTGTCTCAAAAACACCTACTATGAATTCTCTATTTTGCAGATGAGGAAATCTATACAGTAGTAGAGAGTCCTGAAGTCAAGCAGATCTTGGTTTCAAATCCTGCTTCAGACATTACTAGCTGTGTGGTCTTGGGCAAATCACTTAACTTTTCTGTGCCTCATTTTCCCTGTCTGTAAGAGAATTTAATGACATTGAAGGTCCCTTCTAGCTCTAAATCTATGACCCTATCAAAGGGGAAGGGACTTAATCAAAATCACACAATCAGAGCTAAAATGAGGATCTGAACAAAGCTCTCCAATGGCAAATGCAGGATGCTTTCCATTACACGATGTCTGTAGTATTATTGTGCCTGCTATACAGACCAGGGTACTATGACACAAACAGTTAAATCATTCGCTGAAAGTCACAGGACCCACAGAGGGAAGGATTCATCCACGGTTTCACTGAGGCATTGAAATACATAAGGGTCACTACTTAATACAGTCTACTTTGGGTCATTCTTGGAGGGAAGGCAGTAAGAGAAAGTAAACCATGGCATGAGCCTGTTGTCCCATTTCTATGTGCATATATGTGAAGGCCTGACAAGCAGACACCTATTTTACTTTTCTTTTACGCCCTTGCCTCCCATCCTACTAACGTTTCACAGTGGATATCATACTTACATCTATTTCATTCAGCCCTAGCTAGAAGTCCATTGTTGTTCAGTGGTTTTTTCAGTTGTTTCTGAATCTCCATGACCCCATTGGGGGTTTTCTTGGCAGAAATACTGGAGTGGTTTACTGTTTCCTTCTCCAGCTCATTTTACAGATGTGGAAACTGAGGCAAACAGAGTTAAGTGACTTGCTGAGGGTCACACAGCTAGTAAATGTTTGAGAACAAATTTGAACTCAGGTAAATGAGTCTTCCTGATGCTAGTCCAGGCACTCTATTGATTGTGTCACCTAGCTGCCCAGAAGTCCATTTTTTAAGTTTAATTTGACAAACATGTATTAAACATTTACTGTGTGTAATGACATATTTTAAGAATTCAATGCAATGCAACTTAAATTTTAAAATAGCCATTAAGCGCTTACTTTGTCTAAGTCTCAGCTCAATTCCACCTTTTACACGAAGCTGTTCCCAATTCCTTTGAATTCCAGTTACTTCCTTTTCTTGGTTATTTCCTAGTGATCTCTTGGGTAGCTTGCTTCTGTGTTGAATCCCTCATTAGGGATGTCATTTCCCTTTCTTTGTATCCTCAGCACTTAGTGTTGTGTTTGGTGCACAGTAGGCACTTAAATGCTTACCGGCTAAATCATTAGGCAATGGGCTGAGAGCATAAAAATGAAATAAGACATAGGCAGTGAGACAATACAAAAACCATGGTTGCACATATTAGAATGTGACTAAAAACAAGGGAGAAACTGGAATAGAGAGAAATCACTTTGAGCTTGGTAGAGTCAGGGATCTAGAGGCCAGGGACATGCAAAGACAGAATCAGGGATGTGGGAGGCTGGGGAGATTCAAGAGAGTCAGAGATCTGGAAAGGGTGGGGAGATGCAAAGACAGAGTCAGGAGGGATGAGGAGATTTAAAGGCAAAGTCAGGGATCTGGGGGTGGGGAGATTCAAAGACAGAGTAAGGGATCTTGGGGGCTAGGGAGATGTAAGAGAGTCAGAGATCTAGTGGGGGTGGGGGATGTAAAGACAGAGTCAGGGATCTGGGGGACTGGGGAGATTTAAAGGCAAAGTCAGGGATCTGGAGGTGGGGAGATTTAAAGACAGTCAGGAATGTGGGGCACTGGGGAGATACAAAGACAGGGAAGACTTCAATGAAGAGGCAATATAAGTTAAGCTTTCAAAGATGTTATAAGCAGAAATGGGGGTAGGGTAATGAGAATGACTCTTGTAGGCATGGGATATGACATGAGTATAGGAAAAGAGACAAGGAGACAGGTAGAGGGCAGGATGATGAAAGGGGTAGGTTGTTGGGTGGATGGATAAGTAGAGAGCAGTTTACTTTGGTTGGAATTTAGAATATATGTGAAGGGAAATAGCATGAGAGAAGTCTGGACAGTAAGTTGGAACACAAGTGTAGAAGGTACTGAATGCTGGGCAAAGAAGTTAGAATTTTACAAACCAAACATGGAAGGTTTTAGAACAGAGGAGTTTCGTGACAGAAACCCTTTAGCAAAGAATGATTTTGCCAGTAGTTTGGGGAATAGATTGACAGAGAAGAGAAGAGAAAGAATAACCAACTGAGATGCTATCACATTAGTCCAGACACACGGTGATTAGTGCCTGAACTAGAAACTTTAAAAATGGAGTGAAGGCAATAAATGGTAAAGAAGTTTTTACAGGGGCCAGAATTGGGAAGAATTAGAAACTGATTGGACTGGGGCAGCTAGGTGTTGCAGTGAATGGAGCACTGGCCCTGGAGTCAGGAGGACCTGGGTTTGGATCCGGCCTCAGACACTTAACACAAAAATTAGCCATGTGACTTGGGCAAGTCACTTAACTCCAACTGCCCTCCAAAAAGCAGAAAGAAGGAAGGAAGGAAGGAAAGAAGGAAGGAAGGAAGGAAGG
>NW_027185804.1:30246013-30253103 GCF_028583685.1 Petaurus breviceps papuanus
GGAAGGAAGGAAGGAAGGAAGGAAGGAAAGAAGGAAGGAAGGAAGGAGAGAAAGAGAGAAAGAGAGAGAGAAAGAAAGAAAGAAAGAAAGAAAGAAAGAAAGAAAGAAAGAAAGAAAGAAAGAAAGAAAGAAAGAAAGAAAGAAAGGAAGGAAGAAAGGAAGAAAGGAAGGAAGGAAGAAAGAAATTGATTGGACCAGGGGACAGTGAAGGAAAGGGATGATGACTGAGCTTTTGAGTCTACATATCTTGGAGGATGGCAGAGTAACCAACAGAAAGACACGAGGTAAATCAAAGAGAGGTTTGGTAGGGGGAGAAATGATGTGTTCACTTCTAAACATCGTGCATTTGAGATATTGAAGAAATTTAGTGCAAAGGAAAACCATAGATTTTGGAGTCAGAGAACCTGGGCTCCAATTTGATCTCTGCCTCTTACTATATGTGTGAATTTGGTCACTTAACCTCTCTTGGCTCCTGTGTTCACATCTACAAAATAAAATTATGGCCTCTGGGGTCTCTTCAAAATCTCAGTCCATGATCCTATAACATACTCAGGTAGAAACAGTCATCAGGCAGTTGATAATATAGCACTCCAGGCTCCGAAGAAAGGTGAGGAGGTGGAGACATAAATTTGGGAGGGATATTCATAGTGCTGATATTTAAAGCTTTGGAAGTGGATGAGATCACCAGAGGAGAGAGACAGTCTTTAAAGAGGGAAGAGAAGAGGGTCAAGGATGAATCTATATCTATGGGGTAGCAGGAGGAGGCTGAAGGAGTTACCAAAGAAGCACTTAGAAAAGTAGACGCATGAGAGTGTCATGGGCACTAGGGAAAGAGAATTCGTCAAGAAATCAGGATTGGTTAATCAATCAATCAATCAATGAGAATTTATTAAGCATTTATGAAACAACTGTTATGTAGGGGTTGAGAAGGAAAAAAGTTGAATAAAATTAAGAGGTCACTGGTGTGGCAATAATGAGTCATTAATGATATCGAAGAGAGCTGTTTGGGGAGTGAGATTTGAGAGAAGTCAACTGACAAGCTATAAAGGAAAATCATTTCTTCCCCTTACAATTTTGGAACAACAGAAACAAATGCTAGTTTGAGGAGTAGCACATTGAAGGGAAAGAGGGTTTTTGTTTTGCTCTGTAAGAAGAAAGGAGATTTTCCATATGAGTACAATGAGGGAGGAGGAGACAGTTGAGAGGGAGAGAATAAAGAGCTGAGACATTGATCTATGGAGAAAAGTCACCAAGAAACAGGGCACAGGGCATAGATTGCTGGGCCTGAAGTCAGGAAGACTTATCTTCCTGAGTTCAAATCTGGCCTTAGACACTTCCTAGCTGGGTGATCCAGGGCAAGTCACTTAACCCCGTTTGCCTCAGTTTCCACATCTGCAAAATGAGCTGGAGAGGGGAATGGTAAACCACTCCCATATCTCTGTCAAGAAAACCCAAATGGGGTCATAAAGAGTCAGACATGACTGAAAAACTACTGAAAAACAGAATAGAGAATACAGGAGGGAGTGGGGTAAAGGAAATATACATAGGGAGAAGGCTTTGCCTTGGGAAAAAAGGCAGTTTTCATCTTCTGAAGCTGGGGGAAGGAAGAGTAGATGGATGAGAAAAGAGTAAGGAGAAGCAAACACCTGCTCAGGTGAGTGGAGATGATGGGTATCTTCATTGGTTAATATTTTTTTTTCAGAAACATACATAGATCTTATAAAGCCCTAATATACTTCCACTCTATGAAAAGAAGTCAGTGTGCATTAGTGAACATGTTGGTCAGTTCATAAAAAGTCAAATCTGTTGTGCAAACCAGTTAATTTCCCTGAAATGGATTCTTTTCCTTCCTTTGCTGTTTGTACTAATAGATTTATTTAGATACAGGAATGAAAAGTTTCAATGAACAAAAGTATATAAAGTAAGAGCTATATTGGGGAAATCTTGCTTTTGGTACTAGGAAATGCTTTTAACTGTCATCATAATAAAAGCCAAAGACTGTCTACACTGGCCAAGTGAAGCAGAAAATTGGAACAGTTTTCCAGCCCATTTAGGCTAACAAACTCATGCTATGCAAGACAATCACTGCTATTTCCTAATTGATCCAGAAAAGCTATCTACAATGCTCCAAGAAATGCATAAACCTCCACTTACCATGGCTTGCATAGACATGGACACAATCATGTCACAGAATCATAGAATTTCAGAGCTGGAAGGGCCCTGAGTAGCTATTCACTCTAACCCATATCTGAACAGGTGTCTTCTCTACAAAATACTTGATAGGTGAACATCCAGCCATTATTTGAAAGCCTACAGTTGGGAGGGAGAAGCATGGATCTATCACCTTTCACAGCAGCCCATGGCACTTTGCAGAGTTCTAATTGTTCATCAGTTTTGTTCCGAACAAAAGTCCAAATTTAATTCTAGGCATCTTCCACCTCCTGCTTCTAGTTCAACTCTCGGGGGGTCAAAGAGGTTGAGTCTAATCTCTCTTCCACATGACTGCCCTTTGGATCATTGCAGACAGCTTCTAGGCCCCACTGAGACATCTTGAGATCTACATCCCCTCACACTGAATGAACTAGAAGGGGCTTCTCCTCTCTCCTTACCTTCCCTGAGAGACATTCCAGATTATCAATGCCCTTCCTAAAATGTGGTCAGGGCAGTGGACAGAATATTGGCCATGGAGTTGGGAACACCCATCTTCCTGATTTCATATATATGTCCTCAGACACTTACTAGCTGTGTAACCCAGGACAAGTCACTGAGAGTTGTTTATTTTTTTTTATTTTTTAAATTTTGCCTTAGTTCCTTCATCTATAAAATGATCTGGAGAAGGAAATGGCAAACTACTGCAGTATCTTTACCAAGAAAACCCCAAATGGGGTCCAAAAAGTCAGACATGAGTGAAAAATGAATGAACCGCAACAAAATGTGGTGGGGCCAGAATCTGCTACCATGCTCTTTATGTAATCTGACTGGATTAGTGTAAAAAATGTCATTACCTGTAACTTCCTTATTCCTGGATGCTAGGAATGCTTAATGAAGACCAATATCACTTCCACTGCTCTGGCTGTCAGATGGCACTTCCAGAGACGATATGGCATTGTGAATAAAGGGCTGTGTGTGAAGACAGGAAAACCTGGGTTCCCATCTTACCTCTGACATGTACCAGCTGTTTGACCCTAGGAAAGTTCCTTACCCTCTCAGTGCCCCAGGTACCCCTAACAAAAGAGAAATAGCAGAGAAGGTGTTAATCCACATTGAGATTGAAACTCACTGTAATCACAGATGGCACTGAATGGACTCATGTTGAGTCCTTAGTTGAGCAAAATTATTCAAGACTGTTTGCAGTGTCATCCTGTGGACTGGTCAATTCCCACATCCACTAATGTTTAATAAATATTAAACTTGAGGCAGCTAGGTGGTGTAGTGAATAGAGTGCCAGCCCTGGAGTCAGGAGGACCTGAGTTCAAATCTGGCCTCAGTCATAACAAACACACATAAAAGAAAACTAGACATGTGACCTTGGGCAAGTCACTTAACTGTAACTGCCCTCAAAAAAAAAAGCAAAAAGCAAATTAAACTTCCCACCCTTCCAAATCCCAAGATCAAATGATCATGATATACTGGTTAAGTTGACCAGAGCTGATATGACTTAATATATATTATAGTGTAGTGAACTGATTTCAATTAGTTCTGCCATTGGCTATCCATGTGACCACTGGCAATTTCATCACAGACTTCATCTGTAAAAGTGGTGGTGATAATACTTGTACCAGGGTATTTGGGAGGTTGAAGTGAGAAAAGAGATAAAGGATATAAAATGCTTCGAAACCATAACATTCTATGTAAAACAAAGAATGACAATCTCCTTGTTGAAATGGCTTTTAGTGGCCTTGCCTGGTAAACATAGCACAGAGGTGATCATTATCACAAACAGGGTGGCATGTATTAGATATTCTTGTAGTACATGATCTTCATAATAGTGCTTCAAAGTTTACAAAGGGAGACAGAAAAGATTAACTCACTTGAGCCTAAAAACACAGTAGATTACATTCTATAGACATTATTATTTTCATTGTACAGAGGAAGAAAATGAGGCAGAGATAAGTGACTTGCCTAGGGTCACACAATTAGTAAGCATCTCAGGTAGTATATGAACTCAGGTCTGCCTGACTCCAGGCCTGGAACTCTATCTACTCTACCACCTAGATGCCCTATAAAAGGCAGAATTCAACTCAAATCTCCCCTTTCTCCAAGTCTAGCAGTGTTCCCACTGCAATGATTCTTGCTTCAATGACAGGCTTATTTGTTTTAAATATTTATGATATTTTAGCAAGAAACCAGTTTTGATGAGCTGATGAGAGATTCATTTTTTTTCTATAATGAATGATAGTATGTCAACATTTTCGTTTATGTCTATATAATTTAGAACTGAATGGGACCTATGAGCCTGTCTTGTCTAAATCTCTCATGTTACAAATGGGGGCAACTGAGACCCAGAGCAGTAAACTAATTTGCCCAAAGTCACATAGGAAGAAAGTAGCAGAGGTAAAATGTGAACCCTAGTTTTTGAACTACACATCCAATGTCTTGTCTGCTAAAAGTTCCACAGCATAAGAAAAAACAGTGAGTAGCTGTATTAGGCTCCACAGTGATCATTTAACAAAAGCCTTTTGCTTGGATTGTTGATCTTAGAAGGGAAAGTTCTCATAGCCTGTGTGCTGGTACTAAATGAAGTATTCTAATTGACCTTTGCAGAGACTTGGGTTTGGTTGGTCATATCTGTAAAACATTAGATGTCGGTTCATCAATGTTCTCAGGTCCTTTCTAGCTAGTTTTATATTCTATCATATGAAAAGTAAGAAAGGCATGGTCTAGCTGTGTGGTACAGTGGTTAGAGTGTTGCTGTACCTGGAATTGGAAAGACTTAAACTCAAATTCCATCCTTGGACACTTACCAAGCTTTGCGATTCTACCCAAGTGACTTAATCTCTATCTGGCTCAGTTTTCTCATATGTAAAATGGGAATAATAATAGCAATTTTGTTGTAAAGATCAAAAATTTGTGAAGTGATTTGTCATCCCTAAAGCTCTATTTAAGTGCTAACTATTATTAATAGTTGCTGTCATTGTCATTAGCATTATTTTGGTGTAAATGAAAGAATGCCAGACTTGAATCACTGTCTGTGTTTGAATTCCAACTCTAAGACACACTAGCTGTGTGACCCAGGGCATGTAGCTTAATGTATCTTAGCTCAGTTTCCCCTTCTGTAAATTGAAGAGGATTATATGTGTATTATTCATTTCATAGGGCTGGGATCAAAGTGCATCAGAAACCCTAAAGCACTACAGAAATGTGGGTCACTGCCCTTATCATTATTTATGAAATGCAAAGATATTTGTGGAAACACAAACATTTTTATTTATTAATCAGCTGCAATCAAGGAAGAACTTGCACTTTCAACAAGTAGTTTTCCTTTGAGAGGAACTATATAAAGTCAAGCATAATTCATGAATTTAACAATAATAATAATAACATAAGTGCCATTAATTTTCTTTAAAAGCCTTTTAAAGGTCACAAAACACTTTCTGCATAATAATCTTATGGGAAAGTTCAAATATCATTATGCCCATTTTACAGATAAGAATATTAAGGCTAAAGGAGGTGAAATATTCATGTTTAATACATTATCAGAGACAGGATTTGAACCCCGGGCCATGACTTCAAGTTCAGTGTTCTTGTTATTTTCCTTCATTCCCCTTCTTTTTCTCCTCTCTTCAGTCACCATTATTCTCCTTTGTGGATTTTGCCCAAAATCCATCTTTAGCACATAACATCTTATTTAGGAACGATCATTTCAAGATTGGAAAGTCTAACTTTAGTCTATTTCTAATCACAGAATTGGGGCAGTTAGGTGCCACAGTGGATTGAGTGCCATGTCTGAAGTCATTAAACTTGTCTTCCTGAGTTCAAATCCAGCCCCAGATACTTAGTAGCTGTGTAACCCTGGATAAGTCACTTAACTGTGTTTGCCTTAGTTCCTCATCTATAAAATGAACTGGAGAAGGAAATGGCAAACCATTTCAGTAGCTTTACCAAAAAACCCCAAATGGAATCATGATGAATAGTATTAGGAAGAATAACAACAAATCATAGAACACAGAATTTCAGAATGGAAAAGGACCTCAGTGGCCACATAGCCTAGTCCAGATGTGAAAGGAAAAAAAAAATCTACAACACAACTGACCTTCACTGAGGGGGGAACCACTATTGGCCAACACAGTCCATACCACTTTGGGGTAGCTCTAATTTTAAGTAAGTTTTATTATAACAAACCTACATTTTGTCTCTCCTTAGCTTCTAATTATTGATACTTGTCTTACTTTCTGGGAGGAAAGAAAACAAGTCTACTCCCTTTCTAAGTGACAACCCATTAGATACCATGGTCTTCCCTCTGAGTATTCTTTTCTCCTAACTGAACATCCCCAGCTCCTTCAGTGGATCGTCCTACATCATTGTCTCAACATTTTACACCATCCTCTGCCTCCCTCTAGATGTCCTCCAGCTTGCTAATGCCATTCCTTAAGTGTGGTGTTTAAAACTGGTCCCAATAATCCAGATGTGGTCTAATCAAGGCAGAGACAGTGAGGTTATCATTATCTCTGGGAAGACAGCCTGAGATCACATCAATGTCAACCAATGTTCCAAACTTAATGGATTTCCCAACTAGAAAGTGGTCATTACCATTGTTCTCGTGAAGTCAATTTCAGAATGTACAATCAGTTTAGACAGTAGTTTTTCAGTGACCTGATCATACCCTAGGGGATCATGGTAGCTCTACACAGAATGATCAAATCTTGAAGTCCATAAAGACTGATTAGATTAAGCTATACCAAGTCCAAAACACTTTTCACATCTTGGAATGATAAGATATTCAAGATGAAAAGGGCCTTAACAATTATTCTGTGCTATTTTATTTGTTACAGAAGGAAACTGTGGTCTAGATAGGGAACTAGTCCATGACTAATTAAACAAAACTATTATTGTCAGAGCCAGGACTAGAACAAGCAATGGATTTTTTTTT
>NW_027185804.1:30253503-30364294 GCF_028583685.1 Petaurus breviceps papuanus
CTGTCTCTGTCACTGGCTCCCTAGATACCCTTGGGGAAATCACCCTCTCTGTGCCTCAGTTGGGCTGGATGATTTCCAATCTTCCAGCTCTAAATCTATGATCCTCTGAGTCTGGGGGCAAATCTGCATGTCATCTCCATTTTATAAATGAGGAAAAGAAAATTCAGAGAGGCTGCCTAAACTGCCTATGGGAGCCTTTTCCAGAACCATGGGGCATCAGAATATTGGGGGGCTTGACCTATGTGGACAAACCCTAAAAAATCTAGCTCTACATCATGACTACAGGAGGGGTTGAGGAAAAGAGGCACTGATTAGGTCCCCTGTAACATAGGGCCTGAAAATAGAATTTGTGAAATTAAATGGTGAGAATCTTGAGGTCAGAAAGTATATAATTTTACATCCCCAGATGCTTAAGGCAGCTTATTATAATGGGCACTTTGTAAATATGCCATAAATTGAATTTCATCCATAATTCCCCAACTTTGTGAGCTGGGGTAAGGAAATATGTTGATTTCTATCTGTCTTCTGACAGGAAGGGAGTTCAACCTGCAGGCAAACAAGCTGTCTTTTTTCAAAGGATTGGCTTGTAATTAAAGGTTGCAATGAGCAACATGCAATAAGTATAATAAAAGATTGCTTCTCTCTTTGATGTCTGTGTGCAGACCTAAGAACATGAAGCAGAAAAAATCAGCAGCATAACACAGACACGATCAACTCTAAGATTAAAAGAAAACTGTTTGGAGATTTTAAGGCTGCAAAGAATCTAGAGTGAAGTTTCACCAGGAACTGAATGTATAATCAAACAGAGTAAAAGATCAGACAAAGTAACAGAAGAAAAGGTGAAAGTAAGTTGTCAGGGGAATATAGTGAGCTTAGAATCAGGAGATGGGACACGGGCCCTGAACATCCAGAAGATGGTCCTCAACCAGAATACTCCATCTACTGACAAGGGGTCTTTTTCCTGGCTGTCTCCCATGATGGAAAATTTTCCCTCCTCATCTCTGTCTCCTGGCTTCCTTTAAGTCTCAAAAAAAGACTCACCTGAAAGAAGAAGCCTCTCCTGGTCCTCCCAGATATATTAGTACCTTCCTCTCAGACCACTCCACTTCCAATTTATTTTGTATATATCTTGTTCATACATGCACATTATCTCCTCCATTATATTGTGGGTAAGAAAGGTTTTTTGGTTTGTTCATTTGCCTTTCTTAATACCCCTAGCATTGAGTACAGTGCCTAACACAAAGTAGGGACTTCTTAAGGGCTAACTGGCTGACCAGGTTTGAGTCCTAGCTATACTATTAACTTTTCAGGGGCAGCTCAGTGACCTAGCTGTCTATCAGAGGATAGAGAGCTAGGCCTGGAGTCAGGATATGCCTGGGAAATATCTCGTTGAGGATCACATGGCTAGGAAGTATGATTCTGAGTCTAGCCCCCAAACCATATTACCTTATCTCCTGAAGGGCAGACCAACAGGAACCATGCTTTGGTAGTTCTTACCAATCTGGAAAAAGGTTCATGCTGGAATCAGGTACCTAAGCTACTTACATTTAGAGAAACTTACAAGCAGGTTTGGTCACAAAGGGATGAATTTTTCAGGTACAGAACTCTTGAAGATCATTTAAATTGTAGAGACTGATCTGTGCTGATAGTGGGAGAACTCACAGTATTAAAACTACAGCTGCTTAAAATAAATGTACTTAAAACAGAAACTGGAGGGGGAGTAGATAGAGAGGAGAGGAGAAAGAAGGGAATGGAGAGAATTTTATCAGAGAGCACCAACTTCTTAGGATATGCATTCTCCTCAGGGGGCTTGCTTCCCCTCCATGGCAGGTTGGACGCTACTGTCTTAGTTCCTTAAAACTCCAAGTCCTCTGGAAGATCAGTCTTTTTTTTAATCTAATTCCAAACCACCCTAGAATGCCATCACTGTAACACCTTTCTTCAGGGACCATCTACTTTCCTATTTCAATAAGTGCAGTGTTGGGATTATTTTAAATGGAAAAAAAATGATTAAGTGAATACTATTTTCCATGCACTGTGTTAAGCTCTAGGGGTACAAATAGTAAAGGGAAACAGTCTCTGATCTTCAAGTTAGCTCACATTTTAATAGAGAAAAATCCACACAGATGGATTCAATTGCAAGTCACATAGAAAGGCACAGTGGTCCTTAGGGACAGTGTCAATACAGTTGGCAATACATTTTTTTCAGTGTTATTTACGTAACAAAATCATATCTATTTTTGATGTTGAATCATTTAAATTTGCCAAGGCCTTTGGTGGTTCAAATTTTCTTTTCTGGGTCTGAAATAAATGTCTCCCTCCCCCCAGTTACATGCAAAGGAAACAATAATAACATAAATTAAAAAAAAATTGAATTCCAAATTCTCTCCCTCCTTTTCCTCTCTCCCTCCCTGAGGCAGTAAGCAATTTGGTATAGGTTACATATGTGTGATCATGCAGAGCATATAAAATAAATGTATAAACATGCCATCTTCATAAAACTAGAAAGTTCACAGGATGGCAGAGTTTTCTACCATGACCCTACAGATTAACCACTTACTCCAGCCCAGGAAGACCTGAAAGCTAAGATGGTCATTCACACCACCTTGGGACAATTCATTAGACTGATTAATCCAACTGTGCCAAACCCTAACATGCAGAAGTTGGCAGAAAATCCCTGCTGGGAATTCAAGAAAAGGAATAAAAGCCATCTTTCTGAATTGGACTATACTGGTTGAATGCTAAGGGGCCTACAATTCTTCTGTGGAATTGAGTAACAATGTGACCGCAAGTGTTTAGGGGGAATGGCAGGGAGAGGAAGCCCAGGACTGAGCATGAGCAGGCCAGCACAAGAAGGTCAGGAAATGTTAAGAGAGCAGAAAGACTATGTATGGCATACAGAACTGAAAGACAACCCACTAAGGGACTCTTAATGGGGGAGCTGAAAGGGGCAAAGAGGAGAAAGAGAGAGGGATTAGCACAGCTTTAGAAAAGGGTCCATGGGTAGGGGAACATGGCCTCCTCTGTGAAAACAGAGTAATGAGTTTGATCTGTTTTGTTCAAAGAAAGGAGAAAAGAGGAAGGGAAATTCCCCTTGTTAAAGGATTATCATGCAAATCCTGCTTAGGAACGAAGAGGTTCCTGGGGTGCCATTTGTAACTCCTTGCTTAGTGATTCCAAAGCAAATGGGCATCTTTCAAAGAAGAATTCTCACTCTTTTCCTTTATCTCTCCCTCTGCTTCCATAGTCCCTATTTTTTCTTTTAACTACTTAGGTTAAAATCTCTAACTGGGACCCAGAATCTCAGCTGAGACATTCTCCCAGGCATTTCTTCTACTCAACATTCTAACTCTTCTACAGAGTATACCTTCTATCACACCTCTGCCCACCCATCGGTTGGAATACTCTCCTTCCCAGGATTTCACGATAGAGAAGGAAGGTAACTCAAAGGCCACCTTTTTCACCACATTCCTTTTACAGATGATGAAACTGAAGCACAAGGACATTACGTGCTTGCTCAAGGTCACTCAGATTCAGAGAGTCAGCATTTGAACCCAGGTTCTCTAATCTGGCGCAAGACTCTTTCCATTTCAACACTTTCCATATTTTATAATTTCTGACACCATTCAATGCCCAACTGAAATTAAACCCCCTACATTGAACATCTCCTTATTCTTAGCACTTTCTAGCTCCTAGAAAATACTTTGTATTTCCATCTATACATGCTCTGTAACTACTATGTCTACTTCCACTCAACTGGAATGTCAAGTCTTCAGTGGGTGATTAGTACTTGGATGCTGAAAAGCAGCTTAGTGTCTTTCCCATGCTAAAGCTCCTGAGCCCCTAGTAGTGTGTTTCACACAATTGTCATTTGCTATAAATTAGTCACCAAAAGTCATCAGATTTTGGACAGGAGTATTTACTAGGCTGGCATAGTAAGAATAGTTGGGGAAGACTAAAAAAAAATGTATGACAAATTCTCCCACCAGTACATACAAAGTTCTCATGGGAAGTGGGTTCAAGATTAGAGAAAGGGCTCATGGTTGTTCAATATCTATTTTCTCCTTAAAGGGCATGATTTTATTTATTTATTTAATTTGTTTATTTTTGATGATTGGCTTCTGGTAGAGTCTTGAGGCTCCTTTTTCCTCAGTGTGTCTAACTTGTCCTTGGCTACTGAAGCAGACATTGCTGCCTGTCACTGCTGTTCTGTGGACACAGCTAGGATGCCAATGAAAATGTCTAAATTATCTGACCTTCTCCTCTGGTTCAGTGGAGGGAAGGAAGCCAACATATTCTCCCTCTTTAAGCAATTTCTTCTCAGGGCTTTGACTAAGATAGTTTGCACCACTAAATTGCCAGACCTTGGAATGCTCAATTTTAAAATAACTTACTGATTTTATACAAGTCCTCCACAGGGTATGAATAATCTTCCCAACCAATCTGAATATAAATCATGTAGTACTTAGTTGAAAGGTCTTTGCTGATTCAATAGGGATGTTCTCACCTGGTTAGAGTATTCACAGATTGATTCAATTAAGGTGGTCATACTTAATAAAGGTGTCGAAATTTAGTATTTTATTAGATACTAAAAGTGGGAAGGGGTGATTAAACTCAAGTGACCCCTACCCTTACACTTCTATTGTACATTTATTCATCTATGTATATATCTACCCCCACTACTTGCCCCCCAACACAAAGACACACACACATACACAAACACGAAGACAACAATAGAGTTTAAACTGCCCAAGGGCAGAAATTGTTGCCTTTGAATTCCAAGTACCTCATACTGTGCTCTGTGCATAGCACACATTTCCTAAATGTCCTGAAGAAATTACATTGATGGTAAGGTTTCCATAATAAGAACTTGTGGTCCTCTCAATGTTGGTGCAATATGAGGAACTGAATCCAGATTATTCTCCCAGGAGAAAGAAAGTCTATTTGGGGCTCAAAGTTCTAATTATTTATTTCTCTGGGCAGAGACAACTGAGAAAAAACCGGGAAGCAAGGGCAGTGGAAATAATAGGGCACCATCCCATCAGAGAAGGAATCCTCCTTCTACAACGGACTGGACGAATACTCTGTGTACACAAAGATCACTTGGTGTAGCATGGATGCCACTGTCATGGAGACCTTCCATTAAATTGTGCTCCTTTGCTTTCAACAACTTGCTTTCTTCTTTTTTTCCCCTTTAGTCACAAAGCTATCTAATGATATACTAGTTTGAAAAAAATATATTGGAAGTTACATGAAATTGCCACTGGATTTGTAATTGCATTTGCTTGCTCTACACCTACCTATTTGCCTTTTTTCCTCCATGTCATATGCCTCTCTGGGCCTCAGTTTCACCCTTTAGAAAATGAATTTGGAGAGTTAAGGTCCCTTCCTGCTCTTAATTCCTATATGGAGTCATCAATTCCTATATGAATCACCAACAGGTATTTCCTCTTTCATACATGCCTACAGAATCTGCACAAACATCAATGCAAGACCCAAGATTAAGGTTACAGGTGAACAGGCAGAGAATGTCTCTGATGAAAAGGGGAGTCTTTCCTTTGGTTTAACTGCTTTATTAAAGTTGAAATTTGGACCAGAGTCATCTCAGATCCCCTGAGGAAAGCTTACTGGCCTAAAATAGATAAATCATGGGTTAAGCAATTGTCCAAAACAAAGATACAGTATATAGGATTAATGTCAATTTGTGGTTAGAAGTGATTGCAGTACAGTAGGCTCTGATTCCAGCCAACTGAAGCTTCTACACAATTCAACAGTTCACAGTTTCTCCAATAATGATGTCTGAATAACTTCACTTAGTTAATAACATATTTTATGAAAGTGCTTTGCATTCAAATCTGCTTCTAGCCTGTGACCTATAATTCTCATTAATTTTAGGAAGTTACATACCCATAACAATTGTAATCTTTCCTTCCAAAAAATATTTCTGCTACATTTAGGTTTTAAAGATGAAATTGATTCCAGGAAGAAAAAAAATAGAAAGTCAGTGAAATATGAGGGAAATGTGAAAAAGTTTCCAAATCAATTCAGTTAGCCCAGTGGGAGAAACCAAGGGATAGAGGTCATACAGAGGATCACAGCAAATTAAAAAAAATCCAGCTTCATTTTCCGTGGGATAAAAATATACTATAGTAAGAGAAAATATTTGGCCTAGCTTTCAAGATCTTGATAATGGTCTGCTAAAAAAAAAAAAAAAAGCTCTGGAGTAGAAATGAGTTAGGTTATTATCCTTGATTTCTGCCTTTGTAGTTACCAATAGTTGAAATTTACATCATGTTTTACTCTATATAAGGTGTTTTCCCTATGAGTGAAGTTGTTAAAGCATTATTATTTCCATTTTCCTGAATGGGAAACAGCTCCAAAGTGGTGAAAAGACTGGTTCAGGGTCCCACTCGTATGAAGTGTTAAAACAAAGAGTATATAGAGGACAATGGGTTTGGAATCCCACTTTTGGGACTTGCTACCTACTTTTGTGACTTCTGACAGGTCACTTACCCTATGATCTTCAGCTTCCTCAGCTCTAAAATGGGGAAGGAAAGTCAGACAAGAGTCTCAAAGGCACCTTCCATTTCTAACATAACTCACTCTGACAGAGTGTTTACTATATGGCAGGTACTGTCATAAGTGTTTTACAAATATTATCTCATTTAATCCCTACAACAACCTTAGGATGTAGGTGCTATTATCACCCCCAGATGAGAAAACTAAAGTGGACAGAAGTGAAATGACTTTCCCAGGGTCGCACAGCTAAGTGTCTGAAGCCAGACTGGAACTCAGATCTTCTTGTCTTCAGATTGAGTGTTCTATGCACTGTGGCATTTAGCTGCCATGACTAGACCTCAACCTCTTGAAAGGCATCATGAAATTTTGTGGACAGTGTTGGACTTGGAGTTAGGAAGACCAGAGTTCAAATCCTAACTCTGACATTAAAGCTATTGTGACATTGACCTAAATGAACCTCAGTGTCCTCTTCTATTAAATGGGAATAATAATATGAGTAGTCCTTACCTGAGGTTTGTTGTGAGACTCAAGTGAGGTAATGTTAAGAAAAGACTGTATGGATAAATTGTTCTATTATTAATTATATAATATTACAGCACAATATGATACTGATGATATAATATAGTAATTACTATTACAATAATTTATTCCTGTTGTGTGCCGACTTTGAATGTGATTCTTGGCTATGTCTTAAATCCAAGACAATCTCTTGCTTGAGGAACAAAATGCCATCATGTAACCTTAAAAAAAAATCTGCATGGGCATTTTGTAAATATAGGGAACTTCCAGTGTGGAAAGTCCTTCTACCAATGTAGATCTTGAAATCATCTGTAACTTATATGATTTTAGAAATCCCTGGGGACATGAGAGGTTAAGTGACTTGACCGAAAGTCAATGAGTGACATTAGTAAGAATTGACTCCAAGTGACAAAATCAGAAATCTATAGTTGGAAGGGACTTCAGGGACCATTTAGTTCTTCCTGACTGTGACACTGACTGTACATCCATTCTGCCCTGCTTCCTCTCAAACATTTGTTGGATTGATTCAAAGTATGATGATTCACAACTTAGTTTTATTTTGTAAGAATTAAGAACGGCTTTCATTAACTTAATCCTTTTGCTTTTTAGAAAGACCTTCTCTAACACATCTTATTCTTGTCATGGCCCTCTTTGGCCAATCTGGTGAAGCCTATGGACCCCTTCTTTGAATATTATTTTTTTTCAAATGAATAAAATAAAAATACAATTATAAAAGGAACCAATCATAATGAAATAAATATGTATTTTTTTCCAGTTAGAGTCACAAGCCTCCTGAAATCTATCCACAAACTTTACACCTTTCTCTAATGATTAAGAGCCTCTGTTTGATGGAATGCTTACACTAGTCCAAAGGATTTGGGTCCACTCAGAGAAGCACTGGGTTCTATTGATTTATGGGAATGGTAGTGGTGTGAGGAATGTCAACCCTTACAGTCTGCCAAATATTTTTAACCATGAAAAAAAAATAAGACTTGGCACTTTTATCGACACAGGCTCTCATCCCTATTTCATCAAGTTTAGAAACACCTGGGAAAGCAGCAGGTGGAGCTCCTCAGTCAATCTGCGTGACTTTCTGGCTCCTGTGCACATTTACCTTGTTAAATTCAGCTTCTGCCCTTAATCACACACATCAGAATGAAGATTTAAGCAGAAGTCATTGCCACTTTTTCGAAATGACCTTGTGAGAAGCATAAAAGTCTTCATAAAGCTAGTTCGTTATTTCAGGCATCATCTAGGATTATTAGACATGAATTACACGCCCCGTTATTTAAGGGTATATTGCTGAACCAAAGTGAACTTGGTAGATGGAAGTCACATTTAGAAGAGAACCCGGATCCCCCAGTCACCCTAGTCAGTGGTTCGAATCATTTTTACCTTTGGAGAAAGGCTCCATTTAGGACTTAATACAAGAATTTCATCCAAGAGACAAAAGCCCATCCTTTTCAGCGACACTATTCATTGGGTGATGGAACAGAGCCACAGATCATGGACTCGTTACCATCTCCATGGAATCAAAATTACAGGTCACTCAAAGGACAATGAAAAGATTCAATGTGGGCGTAAATAGACTACAGGCTACAGACGATGAAAAGCATGTAGGAGACAGGACAAAAGATAACTCGAGAGAGTTCACAGTAATTCTGCATTAGAAAGGACCTCCGTAATCATGCACTGAGTTCACCTAATTCAACGGAAGAAGAACCCTCTCTATGCCAAACCTAACAGGAGTTCATCCAGCCTTTGCTTGAAGACCACCAAAAGGCCAGAATTCCCTACTCTCCAAGAAAACTTATACCGTATATGGACAGCTAGAATTCTTAGAAAGTTATCCCAAGAGCAAGTCTTAATTTCCACCCATCACAGCTATTCCTAGGCACTTATAGGTGGCTAACTGGATAGGATGTTGGCCCTGGGGGAAGGTAGACTTGAGTTCACAGTTTTTACTAGCTGTGTGACCCTAGACAAGTCATTCAACCTCTTATCTGCTTCAGTTTTCTCTTTTGCAAAATGGGGGTTAAAAATAGTAGCTACCTTCCAGGGTTGTTTTGAGGGTCAAATGAAATATGGAAAGTCCTTTGAAAGCCTGAAAGTGCTCTATAATAAATGTAAGCAGTCATTGACACTACTATATACATGCAAATGAGTGCATATATGTTCTATCTATAACTATATCTACGTGCATATCTATGTCCCATTGCATTACAGCAATCAGTAGGCTTAAATCAAAAGTGGAAGCTGTGTACCTCACTGAAACATATCCCAGGATTTTAGTTTATTACCTCTACAAAGAAGCAACTCAAGTTTGACATATCAGGAACATAGGAAGTCAAGAGTGCAGACACCTATATGCAAAGCATAATGGGAGAGAGCATCAGAACCACATCATGTACCAAAGAAAGCTAATAAATTCAGAATGCTAAGCAAATTAAAAAAAATAAAAAGCTGATCTCATGACCAATAATCAAACAACAAGATCATGTCACAGTGAAGCCTGAAAGGTCACCCAAGGAGATTGCACTGGACAGTATGACAATGTTCCCATTTCCCAAATTAGAGACCAAGAGGCATGGTCTTCCAAAAAAGGAGAAAAGGAAAGGAAAAAAAAAAGATAACTTTAAAAGTTCTCACTAAAATTGCCTTGAATTTATTTTGTCTGTCCATATACACATCCAGATGACACTCCCCAACGAGGTCAGGGCCTGTTTAATTGTTATCTTTGCATCTCCAGGAATTAATATATTTCCTGGTACAATGGCAATGCCTAATACCTGTTGCTTGTATAGCGATAAGCTGATTTTTCTTTCTGGAGAGGAAAGCACACTTTTCTTGAAAACAGGAAGGACCATGGAAAATGTCATTGTAGATATAGTTGTATCCTGATTATTGCTGAAAGGATCAAATGATGACCTAGCTGCCGTGGTATTTGTTCCCTTACCTCCCCCACCAATATAAAACTGCCTTGTATATGTTTTATATGTGTTGCCTTCCCAAGTGCAACCTGAGGGAGGGAATGCTTTATATTTATCCTTGTATCCCCCTACTATAGTATCCAACACTAATATTAGGTGCTTAACATAATGCTTGTTAATAGACATCTTTTCATTTCCCAGCCCCTTGTCCTTTGAGAAAGACTGAAGGGAAAGTGGAGCAGTGCTGAGACCTTTCCCGAGGCTACTTTCTTCAGTGTCCCATTGGGTGGCCATGTTGTGGACAACGACCCACCTCATTTGGCCATGTGTGTTCCTGGGCCTAGAAGAGAAGTCTGGACCTTGGGCTCTTCAAAGAAGATGGCTAAAACGCCATGAAGAGAGGGGCATCCACAGGGTAAGATGCACCAACCATGTTTTAATTAAAATGCTTTATTTTTTTCTAGTGTAATCCCTTGCCTGATTTCTAGCCCCTCTGGATCACACCCTCCCTTTGCAAAGGTGATTAAACAGCTACCTGTTTCTACCACTCTAATGGGACTTGCTCAGTACTCTACTGCAGCACTTTTAAGAGTTTATGTGCAATAAAAACCTACGCTTTTCTTTTCTAAGTGTACTACAAAACCCAAATAAAATCACCCCTTAACTATACTATGAAATACACAGTCAGCAAAAGCTATAAATGCCTTTGAATAATAGGTGTGTTTTTTCTGTATCTTACACTCTCTCACTCTCTCTTTTTCAGAGGCACACGTGCAAACACATATGCACACAAACACACATAATTATGGATATTAGAAACTGGCAACAGCTCTCAATGTTTCATCCAACTTTGCCTTACATTTCTGCAGCCCAGCTTCCAAAATTTCCCTTGGGAAGACTTTCATAATCCAATGATTTTTATTGTGTAGAAGACTGTCAGGGACTCCAAAGCTTCTGTATTCAATCTAGCCTATCTTGTGTTACCTTAATCTGGGTGACGTGTAATTCCAACTTCCTATGACATGTTGGGCTTTTAATATCTGTGTTTGGGAATTCCCCACCCCACAACTGCGGTTTACCATACAGCTCAGAATTGATTTTTGAAAGGCAACTGAGAGGCAATGTGGTTTAACAGATTGAGGGCTGTCCTTAGAGACAGGAAGACCTGGTTCAAATCATACCTCAAACACATGCTGTCTTCATGATCATGAACAAGTTAAACAGCTTATGTTCTTGAAGCCCTAGGCATCTCCCAAAGACTCTAAGTTAGAGATAAAATGCTGATCTGCATTTGTAAAGGAACTTTCCGTATGGAATGTCTCTTATTCTGATGAAAGTACAGGTCTAGAAATTCATATTTCTCCATTCCTTTTCCCTTCTCCCACCCCCAGGTCTCCACAAAAAATAATAAAATTCAAGAAAGCTATCCAAGAATGCTATTTTTCTTACTATTTCCTTAATCCTTCAACTTCGTATAATTTACATAATCTTCCAGATGAATGGTATACAGGATTCATGAAATATTCCAAGTAAAGACTCACCAGACAGACTAGCATGGGGCAACTGGAGCTCTGTCCTAGGCACCATGACTGGGGAATAGGGTACTTCTTTGCTGCTTCACAGTCTTCTTCTGGCAGCACACTGCTGCATATGACTACCCTACCATCCCCCTTTACTCAACTCCTGTCCTCTGTCCTCAGAAGGTCCTACTGCCATCATGCCCTTCTCTGGGAGTTGGCCTTCAATCATTGCAACGCCCTCCTGACTAACATTGACTGATCACGTCATCCCACTACGTACAGGAGTCATGCCATATGGGATGCCCATAGTCAACAGTGTGGTGAGTTGAAATATGTTGTTGTCTTCTCGGCAAAGGTATCAGTTTTGTTTGATTTATTTTAAAAATCAAATCCCCATCAGTCAGTCAACAAATATTTATTGAGTACTATGTTCCAGGTACTGTGCTAAGTAAGCTAAGCCATCATCCACTGAATTTGCCCACTTGCCAGAAATCTGAATTAGAACTCTGAACCACCCCCTCACCTCTAATTTCTTTTCTAGGATCATATCTTCCCCCATACCCAAGTCACACAGAGTGCTTTGGATTCTTTTGCTAATTTTTCTTCTAAATCTGTTCTACTCCCTATGATGAATTTTGTATGATCATATTCAGCAATATCAATAGAGGAAGCAACAGAATGCTCACAAGGTCAATGATAGGCTCAATAGCTTTTATTTTGCCAAAAATATATCAGTGCTTCAGTTTAGGCCGGGTCATTGGGACTGATCAATGACATTTTATTCACAAAAAATTATGAGGCTAAAAAGACTTCAGTAGGTCATTTACTTCAAACTTTTCACACCTCTACCCCCACATCAGGATTGCAATGGCAGCTGAAGCACTTCAGAGACATCAATGCCCACCTTACTAACTACTAATAAAATTGAAGAAACTCCAACATTTCCTTTGGAAAAGCACACCTGGTAAAGTAAATACAAGGCAATTACTTCTCTTGGAGGTATACTGTTACTTTCCAAGTGACATGGATAAATGCCAGGGCTATTTCCCTAGCATAGACATGGTCTCAAGTCCATTTCTTCATGTACAATATCTGGAAGTCCTATACTCACAGATTTTCTTGGATTTATTTCAGTGGGTACATGTCATTTCTGATCCCCACCCTCAGTAGAATGTAGCTCCTTAAGGGCAGGAAGGGGCCATTTGATTTTCACATTTGTATCCCCAAGAGCATGGTACCATGTGTTAGTTGCTGCAATTCAGTCATATTTGATTCTTCATGACCCCATTTGGGGTTTTCTTGGCAAAGATCCTGGAATGATTTGACATTTCCTTCTCAAGCTCTTTTCACAGATGAGGAAACTGAGATAAACAGCAAAAAGTGACTTTCCCAGGGTCACACAGCTAGGAAGTGTCTGAGGCTGGATTTTAACTCAGGAAAATGAGTCTTTCTGACTCCAGTCCTGGTGCTCTAAACACTGTGCCACCTTGTTGTCTTGGGTATATAATAGGTTCTTAATAAATGATTTTTTGCATTGAGAGAAAAAAAACTAACTTTTGGCACCGATTATATTTTAAATAGGTGCTTGTTGACTCAAATAATAAAAACTACGAAGAAAATTAGATAAAAATGTATTAGAAATTAGGTTTATAGCAATATCTCACATCATAAAGCAAGATAAGTACTAATTGGATACTTGATTTAGATATAAAAGTTTACATATTAAACAAACTCGAGGAATATGGAAGCAATTTTCAGAAATATGGATAGGAAAGAATGCATGTCCAAAGAAGGGATAGAGAAGATCATGAAAGATGAGATGGACAATTTGGATTATATTCAATTAAATATTAAACAAGTTTTTTTTCCTTAAAGGAATCCATTAAGCTTAGATTACAAGACAGATAACTGGAAAACATTAAAAGCTTGTTTCTATGATAAATATATACATACGCTTATGTGTACACGTTTGCATATGTGAAGTAAGACGTTTATTAGAGAAACAAGTATGTGTGTACATGAATATGAAACTGATTCAAATTTATAAGAATAAGTGTCATTCCCTGATTGATAAAAGGCCAATGGATAACAACAGGCAATTCTTAAGGGAAGGAATTCAAAGTATCAGTAGCACCAAATAACTAATGTTAGAACAATAAAATTTAAAGCTTTGAGTTACCTTCCAATGCTAGATCCATTTCTAAGAGTATTCTGAAGCCAGCTCTAACTGGATTTTAGAGAGCAGATTGTTAAATTTTCAGTGTGAGTATTTACACTCTACAGTGGGAACCCCACAGCTAAAACATATCTGAGAAATAGAAATCCAGCTTCTATCTGAAGACCTCAAAAGAGATAACATCAACCACCACCTTGACCCCTTCTACAAGTAAGAGGAAAGGGCTTAGATGGATGCTTTCTAAGGACTCTTACAGCTTTAAGAGCTCTGATTCCTTCTATGCACACACCTCCATAATACCCTATGTTCTTCTAGCCACATGCTTATTTAAAGGCTTGTTAGCTCAGCAGCTGTTCATTTCAGATGAGTAAAAGAGTAGTAATCAACCCTGACCAAGAGCCTTTCATATCAGGATGCCAAAACATCTTATATCATTCATTAATTACACCTCTAATCTCCCCCTCCTGCAAGGTGAGACCTTCAAGTCAGTTATTTTCTGCTAACATCCATATGGTGCCTTAGCATGGCATTAGTACAGGAACAAAGCACACCAAGATCCAACAATCAATGTGGAGAATTCCCTTTTTATACATTCAGTGATGAACACAGGTCGCCAGTCCCAAGGAACAAACAAAGGGGTAACGGATGGCTAGGACTGACTACTCTTGGGCATGCTAGGCAGATATCATTTCTTTTTTAGTTTGGCAGATCTTAAATGCTTCGCAAACCAGTCTGCTCACCAAAAGCTTTGGGAGCAATCTAGAAAATGAGTAATCCAAGGGTATAACACAGCATGACGACACCTTGATGGGTCTGTTTGATCTTTTTTCATCAACCATCTTGTCGTTGCTGACCTCTCTTGGCCTCTTTCTTAAAGAGTTGCAGAAATACAAGCTGTAAGAACTGGAAGGCACTTTAGAGGTCTTCTAGTCTAATATGCATCTGAATAATAGTCCCATATAAAACAAGTGACCATACAGACCCTTCTTCAGGAATTCCAGTAAAAGGAAACCCATAACCTCCCGAGGCAGCCCATTCCACTTGGGAACAGATCTCATGGCTGACTAATTTTTTTTCTTGGACCACTAATAAGAGCTAATATGTCCATAGTGCTGAAGCAAAGCCTTGCAAAGCACTTTATAGGGGTCATTTCATTTTATCCTTACAGCAATTCTGTGAACTATTATTTAATAATGACTGGCTATATCTACATATTTAGATATATAGATGGAAGGATGGATGGATAGATAGACAGATAGACAGACAGATAGAAAAACACAGACAGACCAATATATATATATAGCTTTAAGATTTGCAATGCACCTTATAAATATTATTTCATTTTCCCCCTTTCATCATTTCAACAATCTAGGACACAGATGCTATTATTGTCCCCATTTCTCTGAAACAGACAAAGGTTAATTGACTTGCACAGAGTTTTACAGCTAGTAAGTGTCTGAGGTTGGATTTGAATTCAGGTCTTCCTAACTCCAGGTTTAGTGCTCTACTGACTATACCATCTAATTGCCTCTACTATTACAGATAATGTTCTCACTTCACTGATTAAGAACCTGAGCTTCAGGGATATTATGATTCCTGTATTTATAATCAGAGAATTAGGTTCAAGTTGTGGTTTTATTTTTTACTTTTGTGACCCTATAAAATTACTCAACTTTCCTCAACTATTAAAAAAAATGGGGGGGGGGAATTGGAAGTCCGAGGTCTATCCCTACTCTAAATATATGGTTCTGTCATTCTACAAGTCAATTTGCTAATGAGTATTTATTAAGCTCCTACTATGTGCCATTAAGCTTCTACTATGTAAAACAGCTACACTGTGGTAAGTACTGTGGATCTAGAGAAAGGCAGAGAATAGTCTTTGTTCTCAAGGAGCTCATGTCTAATAGAGGGGAGAGACAACAGGTAAACAAGGCATTAAGATTGAGGAAGACTGGCAAAATGCTTCTTGGAGAAGATGAAAGTAGCTGAGAGTTGGAAGAAGCCAAGGGAACCAGGAGGCAGGGATGAGGAGGGAGAACATTCCAGGCATGGGGGCCAGCCAGCCAGCCAGTGAAAACTACCTCTTTCTCATGGTCACACAACTAGTAAGGGTCCGAATGGGGTCTGAATCCAGACCTTTCCTGATTCTTCATCCAAAGTTCTGTTCATTATTACACATTACCTCTCCTATCAAACTAAAAATCTATGTCTCTGTAACTTCTGTCCAGTGAGTCTATTAACTTTCAAATCATGCCTAGCTCCGAGGAAATATGAGCAGTTACAAAGCCCCCAATGAGGAGTTATCCTTGATTCTTTCCTCAACCCTCATGACCAGTTACTGAGCCATATTGTGAATCTACCTTCCCAACATCTCTTATATACATTCTCTTTTCCCCACTCACACAGCTATGGTTGGTTGCTCATCCCCTTTCACTAAGACTATGGTGGTGGGCTCTTAACTGGTCTCCTTTCTCCAGGGTCTTCCTCCTCGATCCAAATTCTACACAGCTGGCAAAGCAGTGTCGTTCAAACACAAATGACTGTACCTATCCCCCTTCTTGAAAACTTTCTGTGTATCCTTATTAACTAGAAGACAAAATACAAAATCCTTGGGCTAGAATCTAAAACCTCTGCTCACCACCCCCACCTACCTCCTAGTCTTAATTGATATCAGTGCCTTTCACGCAGAATCCATTCCAGTTATCCTGACTTCCTAGCTGTTCTTCATAATGAAATCTCATATCCTGCCTCCCTATCTTAGCACTGGCCATTCTCCAAGCCTGAAATGCTTTCCGTCCTTCCTCACCCCCAACTCTTAGAAAGCACTATCCAAGCACCATCTTTTACACCAAGACCTTTCCTGAACTCCTCCCTCACCGTAATAAACACACACACACACACACACACACACACACACACACACACACACACACCCAATCGCTTTGTATCTCTGTATATAATGTACTTGCCATTTAGTCATCACCATACATGCTGCTTCCCTGCCCTACTCTACCCTCTATGTAGGCACAGTCATTTGGTCATTCAATGTGCACTTATTAAGCACCCACTATATACTAGGCAACCAGTTAAGCTTCAGAGATATACAGAGAGGTAAAAGGCAGCCCCTGCTCTCAAAGGGCTCCCAATCTAAGTAGACTCTAAGTTTTCAATTCATTTAATTTTTGTTTCTTATTGTTTTTGGATCCCTAGTACCTACCACAATGGCAGACATGCAGAAGATGCTTAATAAAAGTTTTCATAAGTGAACTCCAACGGGACATGTAAAACAACCACTGACTGACATCCTTTTTCTGGTCAGCTCCTTCTATGGTCCACACGGGTGCCAAAGGTTTCAGCTGGGTTTTGCATATGATTATAGCTTTGATGGCCAAGAATAAATCGATCCATCAATCATAAATCCACGTTTATTGAGCACTTTCTAAGTGTCAAACATCGAGAATACTAAAACAAAACAACATAGCAGAGTTCTGTTTTCAAAGAGCTTAAATTCAATCGGGGGCGAAATACCATGTGTGGTTGTATATCTATGCCTATATTTGTAGATTCAGAATATATGCAAAGTAAGTATAAATTATTTTGGAGAGGAGAGAGAGAGGGAGAGAAAAAGAGGCCCTCTAGATGGATTTCTTTGGCTCCATGTTAAGAACATAAAATTACACTGGGGAGTCAATCTCACCAAAAGGCAGATAAAATTCCCAAATGAGCCAATGTGCTACCCCAGGAGGAAAAAAAAATAATATGACAAATTCTCTCACTTCATTTAGTTAGGAAGCTGTAGCCTCCCAGGACATAGAGCTTGAAGGGATGAGAAGCAGGGTTGTGCTGTAGAAAAAGTGTAAGATTTGGAGTCAGAGGATGTGGGGTCAAAGTTGGTCTCTTTCACAATGGGCAAATCATTCTTGGGCCTCAATTCCTTCATCTATGAGAGAATGGGACTGGAGAAGGCCTATGATCTTTTCTAGTTCTCCATCTATGATTCTACCATTTTACATAGGAGGACACTGAGGCCTACAAGGGGTATGAATCCAAGAATCCTACATGTAGCGCTGGAAGACTGCCGAGAGGCCATCTCATTCAATCTCCTTGTCTTAGAGAGGCAGACACTGAAGGTCTGAAAGACTAAGGGATTAGGTCAGGTCACACAAGGAAGAACTGTCAGAGGCAGGGCTGGAGAAGAGGGCTTCATAATGCCAGCTCTGACACTGGAACCACTAGAGGATGCTCCCTCTCTGGTGACTTGCCCATGGCACAAAGGAAGTACTGGAATTTGAATCCTAGGTTCTCTGACTCCAAATAGACCGATATTCCACTCACATTCAGCAATCTCTACTTTTATAAAATATAGACAATGAAGTCTACAATACAATGAACCAAATAACTATCAATGCAACCAAAATTTGACAGTCTCCTGGGTGGTACCATGGATAGAATGCTGGGCCTGGAGTCAGGAAAACTCATCTTCTTGAGTTCAAATGTGGCCTCAGACACTTACTAATTGTATGACCCTGGGTAAGTCACTTAATTCTATTTGCCTCAGTTTCCTGATCTGTCAGATGAGCTGGAGAAAGAAATAGCAAACCACTCTAATATATTTGCCAAGAAAATCCCAAATGGGGTTGGAAGTCACTGAACAACAACATGAAGAAAGGTAGCATTGCACCCCAGATTTCCAACTCTAGTTAGAAATAATTCCCAGCAGTGTCTTCCTTTTTTTTTTTTTCAAAATGTTATTTGCAAACTGCTCACTTTTCAAACAACTCTCTGCAAGCCTCCCAAGGTTAATGCTGGCAGATTACAGGATTTCTTCCCTTTCAGTCCCATTTTCCCCTCTCCCATTTTGTAAATATTACAACATATCGACAAATGAGGAAGTAAGTCAAGTTGTCAGCGGGTCCCTCGGCATTCTGGGAAGCGATCTGTTTAGGATGACTGCACAAAATCTATTTGCTCAGCAAACCTAATTTTAGCTGCGGACCAATAAATATGTATATAACAATGATACCACTGAATACTAACAACCCAGAGCATCGGGGCTGAAATCAGGATTCACAGGGAGGCCGGGCAAGATGCAAAATGGTTGGGCTCATCAGAGAAGCCTGGGTGGAATTCTTTCATAAGGGGAAGAAAAGAAATCGTAAGTTGGGAACTGAGCCAGAAATAACCTTATTTACTAAATATTAAGCCTGCCCAGGCAAATGGTGTCTTTCTTCTCCTCTAATGGGAGGCACGATTAAGTCTTTCCTACTCATTCCCTGTTCTGCAGCCTTTTCTTCTGTGGGAATTTAAAGCATTCTAACTATTGTGGGATTGATTCAACTACAAAGCTCTCATGTCAAAGATCTACTTGTAACCTTTTCATTTTAACCTTTGATTAATATTAACACCCTCACTAAATTGCCATGACAGATAAAACTGCTTTAAAAAAGCCTCCCATTTTTTTTTTTAAGTTTCTCCTCCCACCTTCATCTTTGCACTAACACAAGTTACCATTCCTTCAGTTATGCTCAATTTAGGAACCTAAATAAGCATGTAGTTTAATATAATGTACTGTAGAAAGGAGAGTAGTGGATCTGGCATCAAGAGAAATCTTGGGTTCAAAATTTGACTCGAGACTATCTGTGTGACTTTGGAGAAGTCACTGAATTTCTCTGAACAATGTAAATTGAGGCTTTCACTATTTGCCTCACAAGCTTGTTGTGGGGGGAAAAACACACTTTGTAAACACTAAAATACTATTTAAAAGTATATAAATAATACAAATTATGTAAAACTATATAAAAGCATTATTTTCAATAATAACTAGCATGTATATGGCACTTTAAGTTATACAAATCAGTTTACTAATAATAATCTTATTTAATGCTCTTAAACCCTGGGAGATACGAGCTATTATTATTCCATTTTACAGATGAGGAAACTTAGGCAAATAGAGGCTAAATGCCTTGCCCAGGTTCATTTAGCAAGTAAATGTCTGAGGCTCCATCTCTCTCTCTCTCTCTCTCTCTCTCTCTCTCTCTCTCTATCTATCTATCTATCTATCTATCTATCTATCTATCTATCTATCTATCTATCTATCTATCTATCTATCTATCTTACCTTTTTACTGATAGGCAATTCTATAAAGAGGAGTGTGGTGTAGTAATTGGTCTCAGAAAGACCTGAGTTCGAGTGCCACCTGTCTGACCATAGGCATATCATTGAAATTCTCCATCCCCAGATAACCTTCAAAAACTGTAAGTTACAGAGAATTGTCAACCTCATTATGTGGAAAGAATTTTCATAGCAGGAGCTAGCTCCCCACATGGATGAAATCATATGTCTTGCTTATAACAATTTCATAAATACCTTCTATAAGTAAAAGAAGAATCTGAGAGATAAGAACTTCAGTATATCATCAATTCTATTTAATAATATTTATCTAGGGCTTATTATAGATAGCTTACATCTAGAAAAGAACCTCAGGATACTAAAATCTAATGATAATGTTTCCAATGTTTAAGGTACTATAATAATAATAATCATTGCTATTATACTTATTATTGTAGTACCTTAAACACTGTATTATATTATAATACCTTATGTGTGTTATAGTATCTTAAACATTAGAAAATATTTGATATGCATTCTGCCATTTGAGTCTCAAAATAATCTTGTGAGGCAATTAGGGCATTTATAATTGCCTATATTAAGTTAGATGACTGCTCATAGTTAATCAAAGGACCAGGAGCAGGACTTGGCCAGCACCCTATTAACTAGCGCTCATTGCCACCCATTTTACAAAAGACAAAGTAAGGCTCAGACAGGGGAAATGATTTACCCCCAAAGCATGCAGGTAATAAGTAATAGAGAAGGATTTATGAACTCAGTTCCTCTGGATTCTGGTTTGATACTTTTTCTATGGCAAAATACTGTCCATACTAATGAGATTCATACTTTTATTTATATTGTATCTGGTAGCAGTCAATTTAAAATGTGCAAGAAACAAATGAGAAGTCATCTTATGATAGCAGTCATTTGTTCAGAGTGAATACATTTCAAGAGTCCTTTTCTAAGCCCTGTGAGGTACATGTCTATGTATCACAGGATTTATTTGATCCAGTCTATCCTTCTCCTATCTTTTATTATTATTATTTTATCTCGGGGAGGCAATCAGGTTAAATGACCTGTCCAGGGTCACACGGCTAATAAGTGTCTGAGGCCACATTTGAACTCAGGTCCTCCTGACTCTAGGGCTGGTGTTCTATCCATTGCACCACACAGCAGGTCCTTCTCCTATCTTTTAAACGCTATCATAGGATCTCAGAGTTCCAACCTTGGACTTTGCCTCTGCATCCTCTCATACAAGTGGTCATCCTTTTAGCAGCTTGAAAACCTTTTGAAAGGCAGGTTGGTAGAGTAGTAAGTATAATGAACTTGGATTTACAGGACCTGAATTCAAATCCAGTAATCCTGGGGAAGATAATGCCCCTCTGGGAATCATTTTCTTTATCTGTGAAATGAAAAGGTTGGACTAGATGACCTGAACTAAGACCAGGACCTTCAGAGGCAGCCCAGTCCATGCTGGATAACTCTTTTGGTTAGTTATCTTTTTATAGCTAAGCCTAAATCTCTCTCCTTGGAATAGCCACCCATGCTTAGTTTCTACCCTTTCTAACCACCTTGCTTCTACCCTTAGACACACACACACACACACACACCTATATATCTATACACACATATGTGTATGGTATGTATGTGTGTATATCTATATCTAGATATATGAGTGCACAGTTTAAAGTTGACAATTTTACAAATCTTATCTCATTTTACCCTCAAAACAGCCCCTGGAGGTAGGTGATATTATAAAGGGGGAGGGGAACGGAGGGAGAAATCATTTTTAAATACTTACTATGGGCCAGGCACTGTGTGAAATGCTTTGAAGATATTGTCTCATTTGATTCTCACAAAACCCCATTTGACAATTGAAGAAACTGAGGCCAATAGAAATTAAGTGGCTTGCCTAGGAAAACACTGATATTAAGTGTCTATAGTAGAATTTGAACTCAGGTCTTCTAGACAAGTCCAGTATTCTATCCATGAGACCACAGTGCTGCCTGGATTACACTGATTAATGAAGAAATACGCCCCCCCCTCCATTACTGTGAATAATAATCCTTATGTTTAGCCAGTACCATAAAGGATTGCACTTAGAAAAAATATTGAGGTTTATGAACAAAAGTACTACAGATGAATGAGAAAATGAAAGAGTGAACACTGCTATGAAAGTCTACATTTTATCTGCTTCTATTGTTTAATATCTAAGTGACCTTGGGCAAGTTAATTCTCTACTTCCCCCACCCCCAAGCCTTTGTTCCTCTGTTGTTTAAAGTGAAGTTGTACTAAATTTCTGATCTTTACATTCTTTTAGCTCTAATGAGTTATGTATCTTGGGAATAGTGAAAGGACATATTTGAAATCCAAGATTTGGGAAACTAAGAAACATAGTCTTTCATATTAAAAAATAAAAACAATCTATTTTTTCCCCACACACAAAGATACAATAAAGTGGCTGTGTTCCATGACCTAGCCATTGACTCGATTTCCTGTGTTTTGTACCTTTAAAATTTTATAGCTGCTTGGCACCCTCAACTTGGCCTGGCTCTCCTGCACTAATTTGAAGTCACTTTTTAAAGGGTGGCATTTCAATTTCAGTTCTATCAAACAAACTTTTTTTTAAAACCACCTACTATGTGTAAAGCACTGTGCTAGGTATCTAAGCATACAAATAGAAAATGAAAAACTATCCTGCCTTCAGGGAATTTCAAGTTTGCTAGAGGAGATAGAAGTCAAATCAACATGCAGACTATACAGTATCAACCCTATAAAAAGAGAGATTAGACACGTAATTTGAGGAGTGTGAACAGTGTGAACGACTAAGGGCAAAGGAAAGAGTTCTCATAGGAGGCAGCAATGAAGGTGAGACATGAAGGAAGGTAAAGATTCAAAATTAGGGGAAGGGATGAAGGAATGAATTGCAGGTATAGGGGTCAGGCCATGCAAGGGCTAGCAGTCAAAATATTTATAGCAATACTTTTTGGAACAACAGCAACACCCTGGGGGGTTGGGGGAAGCAACAAAGTGGATACTCATCAATTAGGGAATGAATGAACAAATTACTATACATAAATGTCAGGGAACATTACTGCGTTACAATAAAAGCTACACAGAAGAAATTCAGAGAAATAGAGGGGGCTTTTGTAAAACTGACAAACATATAGCTCTTTCAGGTTTGCAAAGCACTTAAAAATACCCTCTTATTAGGGAAGCAAGGAGAACCAGGAGAACATGGTATACAGTAAGAGAAATACGGTAATGATCATCAGCTATGAAGGACTTAGCTACTTTGATCAAGGTCATTTCTAAAGACAATTCTAAAGGACCCTTTAGAATATCTACCTCCGAAAAGAGAAGTGATGAACTCTGATTGCAGATTGAAACAGACTTTTTTTTCACTTTCTTTTTTTTCCCACACTAATATGGAATTTCATTTTGCATGATTTCATATGTATAATTAATGTCATATTGCTTGTCTTCTCAATGAGTGGGAAAGAATATAAAAGTCCAAATTAAAAAAAATGAGTTAATAAGTTTTAAATATATAATTGTGAAATACTTAATGAAGTTTTAATTTACATTTTAAAATATCTTACTTTACCCTCCTAACAGTTGGATGTAAATGCTATTATTATCCCATTTTACAGGTAATGAAAATGAGGCTGAGAGAGGGGATAAGTGACTTGCCTAGAGTCCCATGGTAAGTGTCTGAGGCAGGATTAGAACCTTTAAGGGCTTCGTGATTCTGTACAGTGCTCTACCTCTGTGATGATGAATGAAATAAGATGACTCAGCAGGATGAAACACACAATGACTAGAATAATATAAATGAAAATAATGCACTGAAATATAATTGATCTTTAACTAAGTGCAATGACAAATCTCCATCCCAGGCAGCCAATCAAGGTGGGTGTCTATGGATACGGAATATGGTATATACTCTTTTAGACATGGCTCTATGTCTACTGATTTTACCGCCCTGTTCCATCTTGCAAAGATGTGGTCAATGGAAATGATCTAGGGGAATCATGGGCAGATAGCTGTGGTATAAAAAAATAAAAGACTGAAAAATCAGCATCTAAGTATATGTCAAGGTGGAGGAGGATTGCTGGTTTGGGGAACAGCAAGTTGGCTTGTTCTGCTAGAATAAGTAGTGAATAAGGGAAAGTAATGTGAAAGAATGACCACTGGAATAGTCATTAAAAAATCTAGAAATCTCAGTTTCATGTCTACACACACACACACACTATTTCCCACTTGGCTTCCTATCTGAATAATACCATTCTTGAGGTGATGACTTCCTCCAGCCTAAAATGAATAAACTTCTTAATATATGATCAGTGAATGTACTGTACACACCATGATGGTATAGCCAGGTAATGGGACCAAAACAACTGATGCAACTTAGATTACCTAACACTTCCATAATGTGGTGCAGAGAAAAGTATTTTGAAACAGAGGTTATTGTTCACTCATTTTTCAGTTATGTACAACTCTGTGACCCAATTTGGGGTTTTCTTGACAAAAATACTGGAATAGTTTGCCATTTCCTTCTCCAGTTCATTTTACAGATCAGGAAACTGAGGCACACAGAGTGAAGTGACTTGCACAGGGTCACACAGGTAGTTAGTGTCTGAGGCCAGATTTGAACTCAGGAAGATGAGTACTCTGAGTACTGCACTCACAAAATACATAGGAGGTATTTAATGAATTCTTATTGAATTTTAGAATTTTGATATTTATAGAACAGAGGAGTTTAATTCCATTTCAGACAATCAACTAGGGTTTTGTTATTTTTTATATTTAAAGGAAACTAAAATAGATAACCATTAAAAAAAAATAGGCAAAATGACATAATGGATAGAGTACTGATGTTGGATTCCATAAGCCTTTCCTGAGCCCCTCACCTACTACTATCATCCTTCCCAAACTATTTATATAATTTAATTATTCTGCATACATTTGCATTTATTTACTTCATGTTTATGCAGTGTATATACGATCTATTATATAAACCTCATATTTTATTATATGTATATAAAACAAACTTTTTATATGCATACCTGTATTTACATATTTATATATGTCTTATTATATAATGTAAAGGTCATATGTTGGAAAATAAATATATTGCATAATGTAAAATAACACTTATCATAGTCTGTGTTATATATAACACACATGCATAACGTATGGTACATATGTAAATATGCATATATATTTATATATGTCTATATGTATGCAAATCTATTATAAACTTGCTATTTTTTGCCATTAGACTCAAAGTTTATTTCATGTAGGTATTGTTTCTTTCTTTGTAATGGTATCCCCAATGCCCAGGATAATAGCCGGCACACAGTAAGTTTAATAAAGTTGTTGAATAACTGATACTAGTTGTTTGACCCTGGACAAATCACTTCAACTCTGGGCCTCAGTTTCTCCATTTGCAAAAATAAGGAGGTTGGCTTTAATGACCTCTACAATCTCATCCAGCTCCAAATCTATGAGGCTTTGATGCTTCATTTTTCTTTCCTCATTCTACTTCTTGACCATTGAGAATTCAACTTCTCTAAGGCTCAATTAACTTATCTCTAAAATGGGGACAATAAAATCTGTACCAACAAGGTCATGGCTAGGCTGAAAATATTACATGAAAATAGGGAAGCATTTTATATACTTTAAAAATAATATAAATGTAATCCATTAAAAAGTTCAACTACTCATATGATCAAATAGATCTTTGATCTCAATTAATCAACAAGTATTCAATAGATACCTACTGTGTGTCAGGCATTGTGCAAGGTGCTGGGAATACTGAAACAAAAACGGAACAATACCAGTTTTCAAGAGGTTGATGTTAACTGACATGGGCATTACTTCCAGTGCTACCGACTACAAAATCTAAGCCACCTCAGGCTGTACATGTCTTGTTAAAAGTTCATCACAAGTTGTCCCACCAACCTTCTTACAGACTTCTTAGTTTTCTCCTGGAATTATACTCAACTTATCCCAGAGATTTCTATGATCTTCCTCTTCACTGAAACTTTACACCATTTATCACGTATGCCCATTAATTTCGTATCTTGTCTTTGCTACTATATTATACCTATGTTATAACCCTGTTTTCCCCTATAACATCATTCTTTTTCCCTAAAATATACATATTCAACTTATATCTCCCATAGTGTCTAGAATAAAGGGGAGTCCATGGTAGGTGGTGAGGAAATGATTTACTGACTCATTATTCTTTGTTTTCAGGCCCCCACACATAACTTTCTGTACTTTTTAATTCATTAAAATGCATCTCATTATTCAATGCTACTCATCTCTCTCCCCTCTCAATTTCATTTGTGTTGTGAAATATAATTTGATTATCTGTAGTTGAAAGCTAGCAAAGCCCATGGCCCTTCACTTTACAGATGAGAGAATCAAGATTTTGAGATTAGATGATTCACTAATTCCATAAAGGTAAGGAGTGGAAGGAAGAACTTGGATTCAAGTCCAGGTCCTTTGATTCTAACATCTCCCTGCTTCTCTTTGGCTTTCTTCCATAAGAGATTTTTCATTTTGTCATACAATACCCTTGCTAGCTTTAAAATCGATATAAAGTATATTGAGTGACATAGCCTAGGGGAACACAGAGTATAACTTCTTCATCTAAACCCTTCCCTATGAGTTTGTGAGTTTGAGTGTTGACGAGTTAAATATCACTTACTCTATTTCCCCTTTGACTCTATCATAGTTTTAGGTCCCACAGGGATTATGGGCATTGGGCAGCCTGATGGATGGATTTAAGTTTGATAAAGAGGAAAGATAACTCTTATAATTTACTCATATAAGTGAACTCATTTTCTTTTTTCACCTTAGGAGAATTGCTAAGTGTAAATGAGAGTATTTACCAAATGAAACAAGAAGGCAAAGCTTATCTGCTAAAGGCTTCGGTTGACCTATGGTTCCATGACAGCTCAATGGAGGACTGTAGACCTTGAGCACATATGCATGTATGTATTGGAGGAATGTAATTTAGGAATCTGGATTCCAGATTTGCAGAACAGAGATGGAAAGATCCTTCTGTAGCACTCCCCCTTTTATTTTGTACATCCACATTCACCTCTGGCCAACGTAAGATGGCCCTCAAGACTAGCACGTTATAGGTTTAAATGATAATATATCATTGTAGATCATCTCTCTTCTGAAATACTGAAAAGGCTAACTTTATTCATTTATTTTCAACAGTTAAACAAGATCTGTGGAAGCCACAGAGCAGATTGTCTAGAGGACTGAGCTTGAATTGAGAGTTGAAATACTGACTCCTATAGAAGCTAGCTATTTAACCCTGGTCAAGGCACCCACCTCTCAGGGTCTTCAGGTAACTCTGTAAGACTATCAAAAGTATTATTTCTATATAGGTGAAGGGAGTTTCATTTGTAGAGTTATCTACACAAATGAAACCACAGGTGCAGAAAAAATAAGTCATTAAAAACATGTATTTTGGGTGATCATACTCAGTTTCAAGGACTTTAGATTTCAGTGACCTGGGCATTCCTGCCATAAGTTCTAACCACAAACCCATCATCCATGCTACCTTAGTCTAAGACAATTCATATTCACAATTATTCTATGTTAAAAGTATTACTACATAAGGAGATGATATGTTATATATAACATATGTACATATATAGTCATATATATATATATATATATATATATATAAAACATAAAGACCCTAAAACAGATCATCTACTATTCAGGTCATTAATCACTACATATATAATAGAGGAGATGTAATGCAACAAGAGAATTTTCTGCATTTTGTTTATTCATTTTGATATAAGTTGTTTATACAATATTAACACCTAGTCTATTAACAGTATGTGACTTGCTTCACTATAATTTTGCTAACATCTCTGCTTATGTTTCAAGGTAAAATAATTATTAAAACCTAAATTAACACCTACATTCTGTACTTTGCTTCAGGGGAAGTTTGAGAAAGTGAAAAGTTGTTGTCAATGACAAAGGGTGGGGAAGAATTTGAAAAGTGGGAGAGATTCCCAGAGTGTCATAGAGTTGGGTTCTCACATTGAATTGATGGATTTCAAGTTGGAGGATTTGGGTTCAAGTCCCACCTGTGGCACTGTGTAACCTTGGGCAATGTTAAACTATGGTTTCCTCATTTTTAAAATGAAGAGAATGGATCAGCTTAAATCTATGGTCTCTCTGAATTCCAAATTGCTGGTCCTATGATCTTAATATTGACAGTCATATATAGTATTTAGAGATAGAAAGCATATTAGAGATTATAGGTTGAAAGTGAATTCCGAGGCCACCAAACATACTCAAATGTCTCTGTCATCACTTCAATGTGAATATTCTTTTCAATTGTTCAAATCACAAGTAATCTACAACCACTCAACTTTTCTGTCATTTTTCTATGGTACATGACTCTTCATGACCCCATTTGAAGTTTTCATGGCAAAGATCCTAGAGTGGTTTGCCATTTCCTTCTTCAGCTTATCTTACAAATGAGTAAACTGAGGCAAACAGGGTTAGGTGACTTGTCCAGGGTCACACGGGTAGGAAGTGTCAGAGGTCAGGTTTGAACTCAGGAAGATGGAACTCTGGACCTGGAACTCTATTCACTGCACCTTTCAACTCTTGTGACTCTAATCTAAAAGACAACCAATTGCTTCTCAAAGCAAGCAATTCCATATTGAGATGATTTCAATTGTTAGGAAGTTTTTTTTCCCCTCACTTCACATTTTTTTTTCTTTACCTTTTCACTCTAATTCTCTCTTCAAGGACCAAGCAAAGTAAATCTCTCTTTTATGTGATAGCCCTTCAGTTACTTTAGAATTCTATCCTGCCTATCCTTAGTCTTCTCTTCTCCAGGATAAGCACTCCAAATTCCTTTAATTGAGACTCTTCATCACCCCCTCTACTTATCTGGGTCCGACCCATCCTACAAGGTCCACCTTCATGAAATATTTCCTGACCACACTAGTCTGTATAACAATCTCTTTCTCATGTGAAATCTCATAGCTCTCAATGTCTGTAGCACTCATCAGATATTTAATGAACGTTATTTTCTTGCTATATTTATATGTGTGTTTCCTTTGATTGTCTCCTAAACTGGAAGGCCCTTGAGGGCAGGGACTATGTGGGATATAATTATGTTTCTCTAGCAAATGGACTAGTATCTTGAGAATCCAAAGACCATGATATCATGGATCTAGACCTGTAAGGCAGTTCAGAGGTTACCTAGTTCAATCCATTGATTTTATATATGAGTAAAGTGAGAACCAGGGAGGTTCAGTGGCTTGATTCAAGGTCATATAGGTATCACTCAGAGTTAGGATTTGCATCCAGGTCCTCTGACTCCAGACCCAGTGCTCTTTCTCCTATATTATACTGCCTCCCCATAATAGGCATTTAAGGTATATTCACGGAAGGTCATAATAACATCCAACATGTGTCTGCAGGATGTCTAACTGATGTGCAAAAGTGGGGATCAGTTGAGTCTATCAAACTCTCAATCACCCTGTCCCACTTAAAGCAACTAATAAGATATCATGCACTGGTACCTTAATCAGGTCGGAACACTTTTACTGAATCCATCCATCAATCAAAAGATTTAGACTACATGTGACAAGTTCTTGAAAGACACTGGATAAAATGGATTGAATTCAATGGGAAGTATATTTACATTGGATGAGAAAACAGTCATGCCCTATGGGACATGTACAAAACTAGAAAGCTAGCCTGGGATCAATCATTTAATTATTCTAAAACTTAGTGCTAGAAGCTGTTCCATCCAAACCCCTGAGAAAGAATTACATTAGCTAATGAGGACATTTCAGCCACTTCCTCCCACTTTTTGACCAGAGGTGAATCTTATGAATTTTGGAGGATCTAAAGATTTTGGATTTTCTATCAATATCCTAGTGTTAGTAAATCCCTAAAATAGCTAATGCAATGTCTTCTTTAGGAGTTAAGGACAAACTAAACACACTTCAAGATTTCAGGGCTCTATAAGGATCACAAAAGAAAAACTCTATCACTCCAAAGAGAAACTTCATGAATACCCCACAAAAGAGAGAAGAAGAATCCCAACTATCAGGACCTACGTTACCCCTCTGTTATATGTGTTCTCTAAGCTTAACTCTACTTTCCCCTGATTTCTGTTACTTACTAGACGAGGAACATGTCATAGGTTTTTGGTCTGGTTTGGTTTGGGTTTTGGTATTTTTGGAGGGTGGGGGTCTGTGGGGATGTTACATAGGAATTGTTACTACTTTATCACCTTAGTAAACACCCCACTCTAAAAGCTAAGTAAGTCTGGCTTACCCACTGATGTCAGTAATCATAAAAGGAAGCACATTATTGGGAGTTCAGACCAAGCATGTTAAATAGACACACAATCTTCCAGTGTAAGTGGAGTCTGGGAGAACAGAGGTAGAGCCTATGTTACAATAGAAAACTTAAACCCCAAATACAGAAAATCCCCATCAGTTAAGGTATGAACAACTTAATTAGCAAAGATACTATCACTAAATGACAATGATTATTTTTTTGTTTGTTTTTGTTTTATCTTTACTATTTTGACACAGAAAGAACCTTAGAGTCCATAGAGCCTTTTCTTGGACTTTCAACTGTTCCTTTATAACTTTGGACAAGGAAAGATTTTGGAGAACTATCTACTCTACCATTCTGGATACCCCTTATCTAGGACCGATTTATTTGGATTAAAGCCAGATACTAGGAGGGAAATAAAATTGTGCATGTGTGTGTGTGTGTGTGTGTGTGTGTGTGTGTGTGTATTCTGGCAAGCCAGAATAGAGGTCATCCATTACATTCACCAAAGTAATACCCAATACTCATAGAATATACATTTTTAAGGACAGGAATTGTTTCATTTTTCTATTCCCAGAACCAAGAACAGGCCCGATGTATAGCAGGAACTTAATAAATGCTTACTAAATGATTGTTAGGAGAGCCATCTTAGGTCCTCACTTCAAACCTTCAGTTGTTTTAAGTCCTGTCCAACTCTGTGATCTTATTTGTGATTTTCTTGGCAAAGACAGTGGAATGGCTTGCCATTTCCTTCTCCAGATCATTTTACAGATGGAGAAACTGAGGCAAACAGGGTTAACTGACTTGCCTAGGGTCACACGCAGCTAGCAAGTGTCTGAGGCCAGATTTGGGCACAGAAAGATGAATCTTCCTGAATGAAGGTTGGGAACTCTATCTACTCTGTTACTTCAGGTCAGGTCCTCCTTATATTTTGTAAACATACAGTTTTTACAAGCTTACTTATGTTTGTTTTCCCAGCTCCCTTCAGCAATAGATTAGAAGGGAGCAGCAAATCAGAAAGGAGAAAAATGTTTTACTTACATTATTTAGTGTTAAGAACTTTAACAGCATAAGAAGTAAATTGAGGGAGTTCGACTAGGTGAACTAGAAGGCTTGGGAGGTTTATTTTTATTTGTTTGTTTATTCATTTGTTTCTTTATTCACTTATCCTTCTGTTTACTTGTTTATTTAGTTATCTGATTGCTTTCATTTATTTATTTATTTGAAGCACAAACAGGCTTTGAAGTGACCACAACTGGTCACTTCATTAACATACGAACTATCCAACAACTCAGGGGTCCACATTGGCTGCACGTTTCTTTGTTTTGCGGTTCAAAAGCTTAGCTAAAGAAAACTCATGTGAAAGTGAAAGAGAATTTGTGGGAAACGGAATTTGTCCAAGAAAAAACAGGCAAGAAGAACACAGCGCAGTATCCCCTTCAGAGGAGTTGGCTGGAATCTCCACCCGGACAAGAATGGCGTCCTTTCTGAGCATGCACAAGGCACCAGGAGCCCAGAGAGGCAGGAAGTCCTTTCACACTTTACATATATTTCACTGACACTCTGTCATCTCTTCAGCAAAGCAAGTCAACTGGCCAGGGCACAAAAGACAATCATCTTTTGAACCTCGAGTCAACTATTTTAGAAGCCAAAAGGGCTCCCGAATATATTAATAATTAACATGTACAGGGCATCTTCATATTTTCAAGGGTATCCATTATTACTCCTGTGATTTTCACAACAACCCCGGCATTTAAGTACTGTTATTTCCATTTTAAAGATGTAGAACCCAAGGTCAGAGAGTAAAGTGCCTTGCCTAGGGTGCCATGGCTAGTAAGTATGCAGGGCAGGATTTAAACCCAGGTGTTCCTGATTCCAAGTCAATCATTCTACCCTTTTATACTTGATTTCTTAGCAGAAAGAAGTGAAAAATTGGAGGGCATTTTCTGATGATATTAACGCATATTTCCAAACTAAAAAAAAAAGTCATATCTATTTTTTATTTCTTTTTTCTTCTATCTATTATCTTATCTATTATTCTGAACACATCCCCAGACAAGGTCAACAGCTTCAACAATGGCTATCATCACTTACCAAGCCTCACAGGAAACACTCGATAAAATCCCACAATATAACACAGGCTCGGGAATCATCGAAATAATAGATATGCCCAGAATAGATAACTGGCGGTACAGCAAACAGAGAAATAGAAAAGAGGAGAAGACAACACCAATGACAACTAGGAGAGAGAGGGAAAATTAGAGGAGGGAGGGAGGGAGGAGCAGAGAAAGGGTACACATTGTGGAAAAAGAGGAGAAAAAGCCCACAAAGAGGTCCACGCACAGACACGCCTGAGTGGAGTTAAGAAAATGAGGCCAGTCTCCAGGGAGGCCTGTTGTCTGCAGCTTTCTTGTTTTTTAATTTATACGCACAATCTTAGCACAAATAGATTCTAAGTCATAGACTGCTGTGTTCAGTGAACCTCAAAAGGCTCAGAGGTTTATATAAGTTTCCTCGGATCCTCATGGCTCATCTCTGCCTCGCAATGCTCCTCTACAGTTCTTATCACCCTCTTGGCATGCCTGTGACTTCTTTCATTACTGCATCTTGTGCCCGAGTCCTCCATATAATCCTGAATCTCTGCTTCCCTTAACGACTGGTTCTGTTTCTCACAGGCATGTTGGCTTCCTTCTCTTTCTCCCCCACTCCACAGCTACTTTCCTAAAAGCTCCACCCAAACAGGATCTCACTTAATTATATATATGTTTTTTTCTCATATTGCCATCCTAAGACTAGCTTTTTTGATTTCACAAGACGAGGAACCATCGATATCATTGGCATGACATAAATCAGAAATCACATTGGAGAGCAAAGTCCCCAAACAAATATGTGCCAGTGAACCTGAAGAAATCTACTTAATCCTCTATGGCAGGGGTCACTAAACAATTGACTTGGATCTATTGATAGATATGTTCAAGCCTTACCTGGCAGATCCCCAAGTAACTGTCACTGCCAAACACTTATAACCTCCCTCTTGTCCAAAGTGTGTTACTATTATAAGGATACGGCACACCCTTTTATTTCATTTAGGTAATTTTTTTGTCCCTTACCAACTCATCCAGTGATGTCAAGGGTTTGGGGAACAAAAAAAGGGGGGAACCAAAGTAATTAAAATATTCATATTGTTTGACCCAGAAATCTCACTGGTAGGCATATTTGAAAAAGGCCAGATGCACAAAGGTACTCAATATAATAAGGTAGCCTTTTCTTGATTATTGTATCAAAAATTTTGTAAAAATATTTGTTTGGATTATTATTAAAACTAATTGTGAGGGGCAGGCAGGAGGCACTGGCCTTAGAATCAGAAGGACCTGAATTCAATTTTAAACTCAGACACTTCTTAGCTGTGTGACCCTGGGCAAGTCACTTAAACCCAATAGTGCCCCCCCCAAATAATTGTGGTATATGAACATAATGAAATAGTGCCATGCTATGAGAAATGAACAAATATGAGAAATTCTAAAAAGCATAGAAAGACATGTATGAACTGTCTCAGAGTAAACAGAACCAGGAAAACCATATGGTTAATGCTTACAACAATATAAATTGAAGGCCTCTCTTTCCCAACAAAAGAAAAAAAAAACCTGCACCTAAATGTTGTATAATTATAATAACTATTCCTGGGCCCCGAAAACAGCTGAAAAAATGTACCTCCCTCCCTTCATTGAAAAAAGGTAGTACTATAAATGTAGAATATTGTATATATCGACCTACAGAGGAAATGTGCTGCTTGGTTGTGCTATCCAGTTTTTCCCCTCTATTTTTTTCAAACAGCAAGGATTTATTAAGCCCTGTATCTGGCTTAGATCTGTACCCAGTGTGGGGGTTCTTGTAGCCTCTGTTACAAGGGATGCCCCTTCTGGGTAAAGATGTGGGGAAGGATAAACTCTAAAACAAATGTGATAAAAAAAAATTAAGAATGAATAGAGACAAGAACAATTTTCAAAAGATGGCTATGGTCAGGGGTTGTCGGCCTATGAATATTATTAACAAAAAGGGCAAGCAATAACTCAGAAGGGACTGTCAAGGAAGGAGCGTTGACTGGCCTTGTGACATAGATTCTGTGTCATGGAACCCTTCCAAGCTCTCCGTGCCTGAAATCTCAAGCCCCTTAAAGGACAGCCTGCCAGAGATAGCTTCCCCCCAAACACCCACAAGACAGGTGAACTCAGACACAGACAGGGAAGCCAACCAGCTGCTTTGCCATAAGGACATTTCATCTAGCTCGCTAGATTTATCTCTTTCTGGGAGAAATAGTTATGCAGCAGCAGTGGAGAAGTCCAATCTAGTGGGAGATTGGAACAGAAGCTCTACTTTTTCTTATGCTTAAAAAAAATATCTATTTTCACAGCCCTGGATTGGAAGAAAGGCAGCTGATGTCCTTGTGGCTACTGTCTGCAGCTATGTGAACTCCATAGCTCAGCTATCCTTGCTTTTATGGGGATGGGGGGGTGTTAGGGGTAAAATGGTTGATTTATAGAAAAAAAGGAGCATCTGAACAATGATATTGGTGCAAAAAAGGCCCTGAGTTTGGGGTTACAAGACACAGGTTCAGATACTGGCTACCATTTTAGCCTTCATTTTCTGCTCTAGAATAATGAGAAAATGATAATGATGATAACAAGGGCTTTGATTTACATAGAACTTTAAGGTTTGCATGTGCTTTTCAAATTGTACCTTATCTGATACCCATCAGTAATGGGAATGTAAATTTGAAGATCTTCCCTGCCCCTAGGCTAAAGTGCACGTGGAGCATGGGGTGGGAGGCTTGTTTTTCAGTAGATACTTCTTGATTGGCCAGTGAGTCAATAAGGTTGTTACATTCTCTGAGCCAGGAGAAGGCTATATAAGCCCTGATGTGGAGCTTTGTTTCAGAGCTCACTTTGAGAAGTGTTCTGTGATGTGATCTGGATTCTGGGAAGCCGTTGTCCAGAGGCCCCCGGTTTTGAAAAACCCAGAATGTGGAAACCCAGATGTTGATTTGGTATGGATGTAATGGTTGGACAGTTTGGAAATCTGTCTACTTGATCTGTTTCTGTCTTGATAATTCTGCCTGTATATTCTGAAGTTCGGGGTGCTGACCTCTTTCCCCTGAATGAGGTAAACAATACATGTTTGACTGATTAAAGTAAGCTTGTTAACCCATTTTGAGTTGCTTTCCTTTATCAAAGCAGATCCAAGAACCTGTATGGGCAGCCACCCTGAGGACGCTTGGGGTGCTTGCTGCTAAACCATCTGATCATAACAACCCTAGAGTTTGTTGTTTGCTGTTGTTCAATTGTTTTCAGTGATGTTCAGTTTTTCATGACCCCGTTTGCCATTTTCTTGGCAAAGATACTAGAGTGGTTTGTCATTTCTTTCTCCAGTTCATTTTCCACATGAAGAGACAAATGGAGGCAAGTAGCATTAAGTGACTTGTCCAAGGTCACACAGCTAGTATCTGAGGTCAGATTTGAGCTCAGGAAGATTGGTCTTCCTGCTTCCAGGCCCAGAAATCCCTCTAATGTGCCACCTAGGTGTCCTGGGAGATAGGTAATGTTATTATCCACATTCTACAGATAAGGAAACTGAGAAAAGCAATGGTGAAATGACTTGTTAGGATCACACAGCTACTAAGTGTCCAAAGTAAAATTTGAAGTCAGGTTTTCCTGACTCTAAGTTCAGCATTTTATCGACTTTGTCATACTGCTTCCTTCTGAAAGCCCAACAAGCCATGACTTTCTTTTTTTTATGGTGTTTTAAAATCCAAATGAGACACAGGCAAAGAAAACCAAACTAAATGAAAGATTGATGCTAACCTTAATAATAGCTGAGAAAAGCCCCCACCCACCCACCCAAAGAGGTAAAGATGAAGAAAGCAACTTCTTTCTTGCTATCAAACTCACCCTTCCATTCTCTCCCCTAGAAACACTCTAACATTCGCTAAACTAAACTGAATCTGCTCCCATATATTTACAAAGAATTTCTTTCTCTTTAAATTCTTAAGTATTGGGAAGAAAATAGGACTTGAGTGAACATTGGCTCTGCAGAACCTTTGGTACTGCAAAAAAAAAAAAATTAAGAGGATATTGTGTAGGGTAAGAGAAGGAACCAGGAGCAGGGGAGTGGGGGGATCTTAACCCCTCACCCACTTCCCCTTGCCCTCCCATCTGCTGTTTGAAGGTAGAATGGTCCATATTCTCAAAAAGAGGTTTTAGTAAAAGGGATGACCCTGCACAAGGATATAGAAGAAGATCAAAGAATAATAGCAGTGGAAGCAACCCAGGACACTGATACGGCATCTTTCATCTCCAACAATCCCACAAGGCCTTGGGGCTTCAGGCTGATTCCCAAAAGATGCTGTTTTCATCTCCTTGCTGTCTTAATAGCCTTCCCCTGGTTTAGGTCTTTTTTTACCTTTTGCCCTATTCCTCTATATATTTTCTACCTTAAAACTAGAGATGCCTTCAATGTCAGCCAAGAGGGACTAAGACATAGAGGAGGAGGGGTCTTGGTCCCTTGGGCTACACTCATTACAATATGAAAACAAACTGAATAGGTGTGGATGTTCTGCAAAGCCAATGAAAGTGGATTGATATGTCATGTCCAGGGGCCGAGAGGCATTATCCTGGGTAGACCACATCTGGAGTATTGTGATCAATGTCAAAGAACTAGATTTTAGGAAGGCCCTTGGTAAACTAGAGAATCAGTTAGACAGTAAGCCTTTGTAATAGTATGGTATAGTATAGTAAGTGCCTATTGTATTTCAAGCATTGTACTGGCAGTATAAAAATGGTCAAAGACAGCTCCTGCCTTCAGGGAGCTCACATTCTAATGAGGAATGCAAAGTATAAATAATTAGGTACATGAAAAATATGTAGAGAGTAGATGGAAGGTAATCTCAGAGGGGGAGGTGCTTCTAAATAGAATCTGATGGGAATTCTGCAGAAGACAGCCAACAAATTGGTGAAGCTTGGCTATCTGTAGATCAGTAGAAGGAACCTGCCATATTTACTTCGGAGAGAAGACTTAGAGTGTGAACATTTTCTATGTATCTCAAAGGGTTTCCATGAGGAAGAGACCTTAAACTTGTTTATATTGGCCCCCAAATCAGACCCAAGAACACTGATTTGAAACTTTCAAAAGACACATGCAATCTTGATCAAGGCAACAAAAAACCTGATGAAACACCAATAAAACAACCCCCACAAACAAACAGCAACACCAAAAACTTCCCGGTGATTATTACTAGCCAAAATACAGTAGGGCACCCATCAGATGGAGGTATTCCCTCCACTAGAAGTCTTAAGGGAAAAAAAAAAACACTTTGGATAGGACTTGTCGGCCATGTTGTAGATGGAGTTTTGCTCAGGCACATATCAGACAAGCTGGCCTCCCTCTATGTTCCTATTCAAGTCTGATATTTTTAAATTACCTACTACATGCCCCAAACTCTGTATCTAACATTTCAAAGAAAGGTCCCTCTCCAGGGGTCTATCACGGATATGTTATTGGATATGATGAAATGGTTGATCGAGGATCAGATTCAATGAGCCAACAGAACTTTTAGAGATCATAGGTCTTACCTATTCATTTTATTAATGAGGAAAAAGAAATCATACCTAATTAGTAGAAAAATTGGGACAAGAATCCAGGCCTCCCGCTTCACAATTCTATGTTGATTTTGTTTTTGTTGTTGTTTAGGGTTCCCTCCCCCCATCATTATGCCAGTTTCTGCCCAACAGAGAAGGCTTCACCCCTAAGGATACTGAGGCCGATATGTTAGTAAATGAAAATTAGGGCTCCTCCTGCTTCCTTATACGGAGTGTTTTGTACAGGACTTGTTCCCATAGATAAGCCTTGGCGCATAATGGGAGTATATAACAGGGAAGACTGTCTCATTATAAAATTAGGTATTTGGAAATTGCTTTGCAAATCTTAAAGCCCTACATAAATGCTAGCTGCTGCTACTGCTGTTAATACTGGGAACATGGAGGTCTTCTCCAAGGAAACAATGGCAGAGGCAGAAGGTATGACAATCAGTGGGAATGAGACAGTAGGAGGTAATCAGTTACAAATATCTGATCCATTAGGTTGAGCTTCCTGATGTCGTATTAGTTCCTGTATATCCTTTATTTTTTTTAAGAGGCAACAAGACATAAAGTCTTACTCTAGGCTTGAAGTTAGGAAGAATTGTTTTCAAGTTCTGCCTGACATGTCATTTACCCTTTCAATGACCTTAAGATTATCTCTAAATGAATTATAGAATACATTGGTGAATGGACATTTTATATTGGAGTTCCCCAAACTAATAAAATTATAGGAATGGACCAAATTTAAAAAAAAAAAGAAAAAAAGAAACCTGCAAAATATCTTTAAAGGCTAGTTTTTTTTTTAATTCTTAATTTTTTTACTAATATCTTTTGCATTTGATGCCTTCTTTCTGAATATATCCTTCTCCCTTTCCGACCCTCGTCAGAGAACAAACTCTTGTAAAAAAAGGAAAAAAGAAAAACAATTCAGCAAAACTAACAGACAGATCATTCAGGGGTCAGCAAATGAAATGTTCTACACCATGTCTCTGACCTCTGCAAAGAAAGGAGGTATGTGAATGTTGTCATTTCTTCCCTGTTTAGGACAATCTTTATCAGTGGAATTATACATTATTCCATTTCAATTTTTCTGGTTTGGCTTTTGTTTTTCCATTTAAAATGTTGTAGTGATTGTGTATATGACATTGGGTAAGTCATTTCATTTTTGGAAGTCTTAGTTTCCTCATCTGTAAAATGAGGAGGTTGGAGTAGATGGTCACCAAGATTCCTCCATCTCTAAACCCTAAAAGTCTTAGGGGTAGCTTTTTAATATCTTTCACTATTAAAAAAAAAAAAAGTATCTTTACTCTATAGTCCAACTGCAAAAATCAGATATGTACCTTCTGTGTATATATATATCTATATGTACATATGTGTGTATACTATATATACACATGTATATATAAATATATACATATATACACACACATACATATTCATGAGCTATCATTATTGAAAAGAAGGAAAAGTGCTGGCCTGAAAATCAGGAGACTGGGTAGGTTAAAATAATAATAATAATAATTAGATCATTCATAGGATTATATTTTTAGCATTGGAAGGAGCTTAAAAATCACCCAGTACAATTCTCCTCATTTTATATATAAGGAAGCTAGTCACAGAGAAATTAATTGGCTTCCCTGCGGTTATGTTGGTAGAAATAAATCTTCTTTTTAAGTTAAATACTCCCATTTTTTTTTTTCACCAATACCAATCATTTCATTGAAGAGGAAAATCCCCATATTATTCCCATGAGAGAGTGGAAGCACTCTGAGGACAGAGAATGCTTTGTTTTTGTCTTTCTTTGTATCGCCTTTGCTTGACATATTATAGGCACATCATCAGCCTTGATTGATTACCCAAGTTCACACAAACAATAAGAAGCACAACCGTAATTTGCATCCAGGTTCTCTGAGGCCATTCCAGTTATCTACTCATGGTACCATGGGCTAGGACATAGGTGCTAGGTGGTAAAGATATGCTGTTGCAGCATAAGAAACAGGAGGAGTGGATTCTCTTCTTGTCTCTACCACTGTATGACCATAGACATGTCATTTCCCTTTTCTTTAACTAAAATTTTCTCATCCTTAAAAGGAGAGGAAAAGTCTAGATGGATTCCAAGGTTCCTTCCTAATTTTTCACCATTCTATATGTATTTACCTCAAGCCACAGAGTCCACTAGAAGGAACTCACTAAGGTCCCTTTTCAGTTTCTATGACTAGTATGTCCCATTCAGAAACAGTACCTATTCACAAGCATAATAAAATTCTGCAAGAACTTTTGTAGCTGCCGCTAAATAATGGATGTGTTGTCAGTTTGTTTAAAATGTGCCTGCTGGAGGGAAAAAAAATCTAATCTGCACTTACAAGTAATAGAGTGTTCAGACGCTACAACCAAGTTAGGAATTTCAAACCCGTACAACATGATTTACTTTAGGGCTTGCCTTGATTCATGTGACCAGAGTACGGTGCAAAATAACTGAAGGTCGTAATAATAGGGACACATTTATTATGACTTTATTAAGAGGTTGTTTATAGCCATTTTCTGTAATGCAGTCAATTGCCACTAGAGTTTTAAAAACTGAGCTATATTTTCTTAATTCTTAATCCAGATTTATGTGGTATTCTGAGCCGACCAGACTTGTAAATGGGCATTTTAAAGGCTTAAATTGGATTTTTGTATCCATCAGACTGCTGGAAAACTGCCACTCCCTTAAGAGCATGTCTTCGTCCCTATGAAAGGGACTTGATCATGAGAGGGGTAATGGATCCCTGGATTACAGGTTGAAAGGCTTGGATGGCCTTTTCTATTCACTGGCTATGTCACCTTGGGCCAGGCACTTTATATATCTGAACCTAAGTGATCTGACAATAAAATAACATGCTAGAATCAAGTCACTAGGTGAACTCAGAAGTCTAGGATTCTTGGATACAGTAAGTAAGGCAGTGTGGTATGTGGAAAAATCAGTATCAAAAGTCCCATGGTGTAGTCCCAGGGTTTACCCCCTAACCACCACCCATGAAATCTTAGTCAAATCTCTGAACTAAGGCAGCCATAAATCATCTCACCTATAAAGTGAAGGGTCTTCTTCCAACGCTAAATTGATGGTCTTATGAGACGTCCTTGCTTCTCTGGTGTCCTTGAAATCCCAGAGAAAATCCTTCCTTCCACAGAAAGCCTTCCCAAGCCCCCTTAATTCACTGGACTATAGTATACAAATTAAACTTGTGTGGTTTGTCCTTCATTCTTGAAGAGGACCATGATATCAGGAAGATGATGCCATGACTTGCAATTGAATTGTATGTGAGTAGGAAAGGCTGTGCAAAGTCACCAAACTTATATTCTTATACTATACTATATATTATAACCATACTATGTAATATAGACATATACATATATACATATACACAAACATGCACATATATGCATGGATATATGTATATGTGTACATGTGTATGTGTCTATATAGAGAGATACCTAGATCTCTCTGTCTCTCTTTTTTCCCATTTGGTAGGAACTGTCAGGGCTTGTGTTCTATTGACCCACCCTATGAGAACAGACACTTCAGTACTGCATTGGAGGAATATGGTGGAAACATCTGCAAAAGACGGGCAATTCAATAGAGTCAGATTAGCCAAGGTAGGTAAATCACTTGTAAACCACAAAGTATTGTGAAAATGAAAATGAACGAAGAGAGATAGGAAAGTATAGCAGGACCAATTGTTTTGAGGGGCAAGAATAAGACTGAAGTTCTAGTTCTAAGGAAATGCAACTGTGGGGAGTAACAATCCCTTCTGAGTCTTAATTTCCTCATCCATAAAATGAAGGTACTTTCACTATCTACCTACTGAGACTGTCATTATATAAGGGCTTTAATAGCTTTTAAAGTGCTATATTAATGAAAGCTATTTTTGTAATGAACAAGAGACACAATTAGTAGTATAAAGGACAGAGTTTTATGGTTAGAATCAGGAAGATCTGGGTTCAAATCTTACCTATGTCACTAGTCATGTGACACTAGGAAAGTCACTTAAACTCTGAGTCTCAGTTTAAGGCTGCTGGATTAGAAATCCTTAATTTTCCTTTCAGCTCTAAAATTTATAATCCTGAAAAACTGCCTTCCATCTGGTTTTGAATTCTTTTCCCAGAATCCATTCATTCTTCATCTCTCTGCCTCTTAGAAACCCTAACTTTCTTCAAAACTCAGTCCTAGTGACACCTTCTACATGAAATCTTTTCTGATCCTCCTCAAAATAAACTTGAAATTATTTATGATACCTATGTATATAATTATATATTGACAAGTTGCTTTCCTGATGGAATGTAAGTTCCTGGAGGGCAGGGGTTGTTACATTTTTATCTTTCTATCTAGGACCCATCATAGATCCTAATACACAGTAGGCACTAAAAATGATTATTGATCAAATGATGTGTTATTAAGAACATGACATTTATAGAAGAATAAGAAAATGACACTATGCTGTAATCATATGATATCAAGTTGGAAGGCAATAACCCAATGTCCTATCCACACCAAGCCTTCTATGAATTGGTATTGAATTTGTTGACACGCTGAGCAAAGATTCTGATTTTCCTCTTTTCCTCAATTCCTAACTTATTTTTTTTCTCAAGAAAACAGCAATCAGAAACATCTCCATTGAACTACTTTGCAGAAGTAAGGGATAGTCCGTTTCCAAATGGAAGGTTGATTGGTCACCATCTGTTGCTTCTATTGCTTTGTACAAGCCATGCACACGACAGTTTGTTTGGCAGTGAATATTGCTTGGGTAAAATCAGAATAGCCCCTTGTCTGTGGCTTAAAAGATAAACTCCAGAATCCTTCTGCTGTTTTTAATTTTACCATTCACAACCTCTTAAAGGTACCTTAGAGGCCACTGAGTCTTTGCCTTCTACCCAAAACAAAACGACTTCCCCAGTAGCCATAACAGATGGAAAACCTGTGTGAATAACTCCTGTTACAAGGACTCGTTATCTCATAAGGCAGCCTATTCTTCCCCTGCTGGATGGTTCTAAAAACATTTTTCTAATTGTTAGAAAATTCTTGTATCAAAATAAACCTTCCTGGCCATTACTCTTGGTTCCTTTTTTTGTTTACTTTTTGGAAGAAGTACAAAAGTCTGGAATAGATGGTCTCCATGGTACATTCCAACTCCAAATCCTATGTTCCTTCTCTCTTTTTTTTTTTCCCTAAGAGTCACTCAAATTCAAAGAGTCTTTGGATTTATATTATATATTTTTTTTCTTTAGAGGTAGATGAATCATAGGGCCATAGATTTCAAGTTGGAAGGGCTCAGACAGATAATCTAGCTCGACTCTACCATTTTAAAGATGAAGATGAGGTGCAGAGAGGAATTCACTTGATCAAGGTTATGCTAAGGCCAAGACAAAAGTCCTAGTGTGATTACATTTCCACATGAGTCTGCAGTGGGAAGAGCTTGCCAAGAGGGTAGAGCAGGCAGAGGTGGAGCAGGAAGGGTGAAGCAGAGCCCAGAGAAAGTTGGTCAGAGCAGTTAGAGCTGAAGGAAAGAGAGGAGGCAGGCAGCAAGCTGTCAGTGCTCATTTGTGGGAAGGCCCCAGCAGGGGGAAGTCTTGGGGATGGCAGTGCCCCCTGAATGGTTATTGTGTATAGATTTCTTTGTTGCTGTGATGCATTTGGCTTTCTGGTGTTAGAATTCAGCTTTCATGTGCCTGAATAAATGTTTTAGGGTTCTGTCTTCCATGTGGAAAGTCTGTTATATTTTGTGATTCAGAATTACACTGGCATATTCATAGCCGCTGTAGGCACTGTAAATGTTGTGTTGGTGTTACATAGGGTTAAGTGACTTGCCCATATTCATACAACTAGGAAGTGTTTAAGGCCAAATTTGAACTCAAGTCTTCCTGACTCCAGGCTCAGGGCTCTATTCACTGTGCCACCTAGCATGTAGCAGCTGGGCACCACTAATTCTGTGAACTTCACTTCCACCTCTGAACAATGAAGGGATGTGATCACCAAGATGATCACCATGGGGTCTCTCAGCTCTGAAAGGAAAATAAAATTGAGCAAGCAACAAAAGGCAAAAAAAAAAAAAAGTTAAGCAAAGTCACTTTAGTGTATTTGGATGTTATACTAGCAATCTCAAGTCTGTCTGCATATCTTATCTTATCTTATCTATCTATCTATCTATCTATCTATCTACTTATTTATTTATTTTCTTAGAAAAATTCCAAGTGTGAAAGCTACTAATATGGAATGGCAATTTATTTGTAATTTATAATTTCAAAGAATGGTCCAAAGTTAACTCCCTTATTGATAGTCCCATAGCCAGAGGCAGCTCTTGAACACAGGACTTCCTGCCTCAGAGAATAGCCCTCTATTTAGTATGTATGGAACGCTCTTTTCTCAGGTTAGGCATTTGGATGTGGCTGATTACTGACTAAATTAAAGACTTTTAATTTCTGCAGTGCACAAATAGTTAGGAAAGCTCCAAAATTTGGAACCCCTCTTTCCACCATCAGATATTGACTGTAAAGCCTGAACCATCAGTAGAATTTGTATCCCCGTTCTTCCAGATTTCAAGTACTGAACACTGCTCGCATCCTGCCCATATCTGCAGTCTTTTGATTTACTACATAATCTCACTGGAGATGTATGGCTCGTAAGGATGTGGGAAAGCGCTAATGCGGTATCGGCATCAATATGCTTTTGTGTGATGACATATATGACAGAATCATTCTTCTAACTTAATGATGATGAAAGTTGTTTCAGCTCTGATTAGCAAGAAAAATATGAAAAGAAGCCTATGCTTTTTAATTTTTTCCCCTGACCCCTAATATTAGCATAAGATGGACAGGGAATAGACCAGAAGAAATTAGGATAGATCTTCTGGGTGTAAGCTCTGCACCCTGAATTCTGCACATTCTAGAACATGCCCATCTAGTAACTGTTTCAATGAGGCACCGCTGGCCTTCTCTCCTTTGTACATTTAATGATGCCATATTGTTTGGATTCTCTATGTTCTTGACATTCTCTGTCCTAATGGCCAAACATGATATTAAATGTATTAAATAATTGAATCAGGTTCAGGAAAGTGCCAGTATAGAGGCCTCTGAGAAGCACTGAGAGGATTTATCTAGAGGCTACATGGCAAAGTGGACAGACTCAAGGAGATATGGTTTTGAATCCTGCCTCAGAGACATACTGTCTATGTGACCTTGGGCAAATCACTCCATCTCTCTGGGCCCCAGAGGATTGAAGTCAATGAACTCTAAAGACCCTTCCCATTTTACATAGAAGACTCTAAAGTCTCTTTGCTACAGTCATGCACTTTCTACTCCTTCCAGGTCAGCTTCCTACATATCTTATTCGCTCTCAGACTAGAAAGTGGCTCCCCTTTTTCTCTGCCTTGTTTGGTTGTTTTCAGTTGTGTCCCACTCTTTGTGATCCTGATTGGGGTTTTCTTGGCAAAGACACTGGAGTGGTTTGCCATTTCCTTCTCCAGCTCATTTGACAGATGAGGAAACTAAGGCAGACAAGGTTAAATGACTTGCCTAAGATCACACAGCTAGTAAGTATGAGGCCACATTCGAACTCAGGAAAATGAATCTTCCTGACTTCAGGCCCAGCACTCTTTCTACTGTGCACTGTTTCTTGGTAGCTTTTCTCCATAGATCAACCTCTCAGCTCCTCATTCTCTTCCTCTCAACTGTCTTCCTCCTTCCTCATCCTACATATACGGAAAAACTCCTCTCTTCTTATAGAACAAAACAAAATTCTTTTCACTGTGTCATCTAGATGCCCCTTTCTTTGCCTACTCAAAACTTACCCATCCTTCAAGGCCCCTGTTCAATCCCTTGTACACCATGATATACTGAGAACACTGGGCTGGATGCTGGTCATAACATTGTTCTCTGCCACTGACTCATCTCTGAGAAAGCAATTCATCTTTTCAAAGACTCAGTTACTTCAGGTATAATGGGTTGGAGATACAAAAAGTGCCAGAAAGATGATATGATTTACCCAGGATCACACAGCTAATAAACAGCAATGCCAGGATTTGAACCCAGGAACTTTGACTCGAAACCTTTTTCCACAAATATCATCTTGTATTATTTTCTAATTATGTCCCCAGGGATGAACATAGAGAGCAAACACGAATTAATACTACTTCTCTATTATTGTCAGTGTCTAGTATAGAGCTAAGCTAAGAGATCAATAAATACATACTTAATTGAATTAGTAAGGTTTATAGCCCTTCCTCATTCCCTATACTTCAGTCCACTGGGATGACTCCTTCATGCTGGTCCCCCTGGGGAACTTTCAGCATTCTATATATCCTCTGGTTCGTTTATTGTTATTGTCACAGGATTTGGGGATTGTTTTCACACTCTGCAATGTCTGAATTTTCTCTTACCAACTATATTAGAAGTTCTTTGAAGAGAACTTCCTCTCTTTTTCCCCTTTTTGATAAGTGTATAGCTATTTGTTTTTCAATTAAAGCAAACACACCAGAGCTTATACATTCAATAGAAATTGTCTCTCTCCAATTAGTCCCTGCAAGACTTCGTTTAACTGATGCTCTGACTTTTCCAAATATGTCTCTGCTTTAGAAAAAAAGCCTCAAAGGAAGAGAAACATCTAATAAAATCAGCGCAGTTGCCTCACACATCAGTTAGAGCCATTAAGAGTAATAATAATTATTACCATCATAATAATGATGCTAGCATTTATATAGGGCCTGGAGGTTTTCAAGGTGCCTTACTAATATTACCTCATGTGATGATCACAACAACCCTGGAGTAGGTGCTATTATTCTCCCCATTTTACAGATAAGAAAATTGAGGCCCAGGAAGTATAAGTGACTTGCCAGGGTCCAGCTAGAAAGCATCTGAGGCTAGACTAGAACTCAGATCTAGCCTAATTTCAGGCCTGGTGTACTACCAACTGCACCACCTAGGAAAAGTAATCACTTACTCCATTCAATTCAGTTTCACAAGTTATTGAGTGTCTACAGTTTGTATTTTTTTCCTAACCATTCACTGGACTTGGCTTTAACTTTTGTCTCTTTAAAAAAAAATACAGCCTACTCTCTTAGGGAGAAGATTGACCATCCTTCTGGATATTTATGTGAATATTTCCACAGGCTCTGACATCAATTTAAAAAAAAGGTTTTTTTTAAAGGCATTCTAGCAAAAATCAAATGAGATCATAGCTTGATAAACAACAAAGTTTCCTGAGACTCAGACAGATTTAGTGACTTGCCCAGGGATGACGAGTTAGAAAAGATCTGAGGCAGAACCTGAACCCAGGTCTCTGTAACTCTTTGTACAATATACTATGTGCCCTCACAACAGTGAGAATTTACATAGGGGCTTTAAGGTTTGCAAAGCACTTTAATATACCATCTCATTTAAGTTTAACCACAACCTAGGTGTGGGGGGGGGGGTAGAGAGGGTAGGTGTACCATTTTGTGGATTAGGAAATAAAGACTCAGAAAAGTTAAAAGACTTGCTTGCGATCCTATAGAAAGGGAAAGTCATAGCCAGGATTCAAATTCTGGTTTTTGTGACTTCAAGTCTAGAACTCTATTCCACCATGCTTCTGTAGCTCCATTAATATCAGGCCCACCACTACCATCAAAATCACCACCAAGATCACCACTATCATCATCAAAATCACCATCGCCACTACCACCTCCCATCCAAACCACCACCATAAAAATCACCACTACTATCACCAAAGTCACCATCACCATCAAAATCAACACCCTCCACCACTACCATCACCAAAATCACCACCATCAAGATCACAACAATCAAAACCACCACTACCATTAAAATCACCACCACCATCACAGTCATTATCATATCATCATCATCATCACCGTCATCATCACCTTAACAGTCATTTACACTGTGCTTTAAGACAGTCATTTTTTGTCACACTTTCCACTTCCCCAGATCCTCATAACAACCTTGTGTATTAGTGTCCCTGTTTTTAAAATGAGTAAACTAAGGCACAGACTAGTTTGGTGACTTGCCTATGTTCACACAGTTAGTAAATTAGAGAGGCTGGGACCCATGTCTTTTTGATCCCAAGGCCAGGACATTGTTCATTATGTCACACTGACTCAGAGTGTGAGCATAGCCTCAAAGGGTTGAAGTAGGCAGAAAAGGGGTAGGGTAGTAAGCTGGGTAGACTCATGTGGAAAATACATTTTCTGGTATTTTCTTTACAAAATCAGCCTCCTTCCCTTATGTTCACACTCAACTTTTTCCCCACTGGGTGCTGCATACAAGGAGCCTAAGTGAGAATGCCTGAGAATTTCCTTCTTGAGTGAAAGAGGCAAATCCCCATAGGCCATGGGGCAACACATTGGTGCATTGGGGGATGGCAGGAACAAATGTGCTTTAATCTTGATGACATACATAGCCTCCAGCTCTCCATTATCTCCAAGAGTACCTATAACATCCTCTGGCTTTAAAAGCCCTTCACAACCTGATGATCTTTTTCTTTAACTCTTCCAATCTCCTTATACTTATATATACCTGGTATACCCCTCCATATATACCCTGTATATACTTATAACTCCTCTATATAACTCTACTATCCAGCAACATTGGCCTTACAAAAGACACTCCATCTGCTACCTCCATGCTTTTCACTGATTGGTCTCATTGACTGGACTGCTTTCCCTCCTCACCTAGGCCTACTGGCTTTCCTGGCTTCCTTCCAGATTCAGCTCATATCTTACCTTTTGCAGGAGCCCCACTCCCCACTCTGTCCCTGAGCTCCTAATGGTGCCTTCCTTCTGACACTGACTCTTATAGGCACTGAACATATCTATGTACATAGTTACCTGCATATTGTCTCATTAGAATGAAAGATCCTTGAGTTCAGAAAACTGTTTTTGTCTCTATATTTATTTTTTTGCCTCTATTTTTATCTGTCTTTGCCTCTGTATCTTTTTTTTGCCTGGATCTCATGGTTTAACACAATGCCTGGAACATATTGTTTAATAAATGTTTGTCTATTTCCTACTGTCTGACCACAATCATACATAGTCACTTTTGACTTATTGACCAGGAAATCATCAAGAAACTATGTATTAGGCTCCTAGCCCTTGGACATGCCATAATAGTGAGAGTAAGACTCATATGGGGGTCAACCGATAAACAGGTTGTGATGAATTTGAAGGCCCAGAGTCATTACAATATATCTCTGCCTGGTGCCCAGATCCCTCGCCAATGTTGCATCTCTACTACAGGCACACAAGATATCCTGTAGGTGAACACACATATAAACACATACACATACTACAGGTTTCTTAGATGCCTTCTCACAAAGGTCAATACATTAGCAGAGCACATAGAATCACCCAGAGAAAGCAGACGTTCAGAGACCCAAGCCCTAAACAACTAGTATGTCTGACTACTGCCAGAGTCCCTCCAACTTCTCTTATCCTTCTCACATGTTAGAAATTATTCCCTTCCTTAAATGACCCAGCATGCCCTCCAAAGAGGTGGAATCATCATTGAGCCCTCCTGGTCCAAGGAATAACCTCCACCACTCAGATACACTGTCTCCCCGACAATGGCAATGCTAAATTCTATCGTGGGGCATCTGGGCAAGATGAAACCTTAGATGGCATCTAGTCTCAAGTAATTGTGAGGGAGTTTCAGGTTCAGGGATTTGCTCATGTTCTCATAGTTGTTCAATAGAACAGCCAAGATAGAAATCCAGAACCTCTGATTTGGTCCAATATGTTTTTGTCATTTTAGTTTTCATAAAATCCCTTGGTTTTATATAAATTATCTCACAAATCTAACCCTTGAAATGCTTCCTCTTCTTCATATAACTAGGGATTTTTCAAGTGAAATTCATGAGCTTTTTAAAAAATGATATTTTTATAACTACATCTCAATGTAATTGGTTTCCCCTTGTAATCCTATGTATTTTATTTTTAAGCATTTAAAAACATTCTGAATAACAATCCATATGCTGAAGAAGTCACACACACACATGAACATTAACCACACTTTAAGAACCCTCAAAATAAACTAATGTCAAAGGTCATCACTGAATTAACCAGTTGGCCAGTTCTTCCTTAAAATGATTCCAGGGAAAGCTATAATAATGTAAATCCATGACAAAGGACTAGAGTGAGATATGGCCCTGTGATTGAATCTGTTTGACTGGAAATCCCAGGGTGGAAACTCTCTCCACTTACACAGATAAATAGTTCATTCTGTATAGTCCCTGGGAGTTGAACATCACCTGCCCTTGAACCCTCCATCATTCACCATCAAATTAGGAAAGGATGCACATAGCAGAATGGGCCAATACAGTACGTTATTGCTGTCGAGTCATTTCAGACACATCTGAGTCTGTAATCCCATTTGGGGTTTTCTTGGCAAAGATATTGGAGTGGTTTGCCATTTCCTTCTCCATCATTTTATAGATGAGGAAACTGAGGCAAACCAGGTGAAGTGACTTGCCCAGGGTGACACAGCTGGGACGTGTCTAAGGCCAGATTTGAACTCAGGAAGGTGAGTCTTCCTGACTTCAGACCTGACACTTTATCCACTGCTTCACCTAGCTACACCAAAATACAGCATGACTCTATCATAAAGGTTTCCTATTACGGCTGGCGATGCACCATAGTGCCCAGGCTTTAATCATCTTACAGTAAGATACAGATAGCCTGGTTAGTCTATAAAGCAAGAGATAGTCCCATTTCCCAACAATAACATAGTGTATTCTGAAACTTGTGAGATTTGTACTACATTCTGAAATGTCTTTAAGGGGGAAAAAAAAGTTACTGCTAAATTATACTTTGTGTTAAACATTTTATGAGTCTGTAGCTACAGAAAGCAAGACCATAACATTTTAAGTGTCACAGAGAAATTAGTCCTCTTTGCATTTAAAAAATGAAAAATAATATTGTGACCTTTAATGGGAAATCACACCCAGAAACCAGATAAAAGTAATCTAATATCTATAAATATATCACCCTGAAATCCTCTTAGAACTCTCTACTCATCGGCAGTGCAGTGAATCTCCAGCTCTTTTCCTCAAAGGCCCATTCATGAAAAAAGCAATGCTCACTTTGAGATGTCAAAATCAGAGGGAAACGAGATTTAAAAAAAAAAAGACACCGACAGTATAATATTGCCTTTCTCCCCGATAAGACATTTACTTCTCATCCCAATGGAGCACACAGCCATTTAAAGCATATATGCTTATTTCTACAGACTATAGACTATTTATCCATTTCTTTGGAGTGAAAATCAAAATCTTACCAGGAACTTGTAAAAACTGGCATTCTCCCAGCTCTGAGGCTGACATCTATTTCATGAATGCAAAATGCAGTTCAATTCTTTTCCAATCTATTCAATTTGTTTACAGTAGATTCAATTCATTTCAACAAACATTTATTAAACACCTTGTATGTTCAAGGCACCGTGGAAGGTACCAGGATGAAAACCAAACATCTTTGTCATTCAAGAACTTGCATTCTATGAAGGGACATATTATGTATACAGACCAATAAATACCAAATAATTTAGAAAAGAGAGAGCATTAACAAATGGGGGGGGTCCAAATAAGTGGCCAAAGGATATGAAGAAAAAGTTTTCAAAAGAAACTAAAACTATCCCCAATCTGGAAGAGGGATTTCATCAATAATGAAAAAAGAAAGGCAGAGGAAAACAATACCGAGATTTCACCTGAAAGCCACAAGATTGGCAACAATGACAAAATGGGGGACTAGTTGTTACTGGAAAGGCAATAGAAAGACAAAACACTAATGCATTGTTGGTAGAATTGTTAATTGCTCCAACAGTTGTGTAAAGCAATTGGGAATAATGCAAAGAAAGTGACTGAAATGTCTACATCCTTTCACCTAGAGATTCCATAGTTAGACATACATTCAAGGAAGTCAGGGACAAAAGGAAAGGCTCTATATTTACCAAAATATTTGTAGTGATGCTTTTTGTACAAAGTGGAAAACAAATAGATGTCCATTGACTTGGGGTAATGGCTAAAGAAATTGAAACATTATTGTGCAAAGAAATGATGACTTTAGGAAAGCTTGGAAAGATCAATAGGTCAAGAGCTTTAAGGGACCTCAGAGGCCATCTTCTCCAACCTCCTCATTTTCTAAATGAGGCCAGGGGAGGTTAAACCTGTCCAAAGTCAAATGTAGTAAATTATTAACCTTTGATGACTAGGGCATGGAAAGGTGAAGCTGCTTAGCCAAGGTCACAGACTAAATGAAGAGCCAAGAGTCAAACTCAAATCTTTCCAGACTGCAGATTCAGAGCTCTTATAAAATCCAATTGGACAGGAAGTTGGGGGAAGACCCACTAGAAGGAAGGGCAGGAGGCAAGAGCCTCTTTGCCTTCTTGTCATCTATTTCTCCTCCTCTAACCTTTTTTTCTTCTTTTCCAAATATGTAGGATCTGCCTGTCTACTATGGGCCCCAAGGAGGCACATAGTCAGTGTTCCATGGCTTAGTAATTCTATTATTTACAAGTCAAATGTGTATTCCTTGAGCTCAAAGGTGGCTCAATTGGGAAAAAGATACCTTTTTTATGATATTTACTTATTCTACTTCTATTCAATTTTATGTATGTATTTATTTTCTCTATAGAAAAAATGTCACTGTCCTTGGGAAAGGGGTTCATCTTTTTTTTTTCTAACCAAAGTACTTAGCACCTTGCAAATGATGAAAACTCAATGTTGGTTTAATTTTATTGAATTAATGAGAATTGTAGGCTCATTATCTTCTCCAGAGGTATTAGAAATTATTTGGGATTATCCAGAGGAAGACAATGCAGACTTATCAAATCAGTACTATTTACTGAATCCAAACTCTGTACATAGGATAACAGACATAGACCAGAGATTCTTAACCTTTATTTGTGTCATGAATGACAGTGGACAAAATCTCTGGACCCCTTTTTAGAATAATATTTTTGAAGCATAAAATAAAATCCGTATGACCACAAAGGATAGCAGTTATACTGAAATAGAGTTTTCATTTTTAAAGATCAATTTCACAAACCACAAGTTAGGAATCCTGTATATAAGGAAGTCAAGTGACATATCAAAGGTCGCAGAGGCAGTAAAAGCAGAAGTAGGAATTAAATCCAGATTCTCTCACTTCAAATTTGTGTCACTCTTTTCATCTGTACTTTCCTGCCCCTGAAAAATGCCTGCACCTCTCTCTCCCCCTCCCTCCCTCTTACACACACACACACACACACACACACACACACACACACACACACGAATAGGGAAAGAATTTATGTAAATTAAAAGCAACTGGCATTCTTTGATGTGGCAGCAAAAGAGTCGACTTAAAAAGTCAAAGACATCAGTTTGAATCTTGGCTGTATGCTTTGTTAGCATCCAAGGCCTTTATCATTGCTGAGTTTCAAGCCTTTTCATTTGTAAAATGCTAATCATAATGCTTGCATTGCCTCTCTTACAGGGTCACTGGGATCCTCAAATGAGGCAATATATTTTATAATAGCTCATATTAACAGCATTTTATTAATATTATAAGACATAATGGAGAAGCCCATGGTAGTCATGAACAAGCTGCAATGCATCCCAAACACAGAATTATGCAGGATGACGTGGGTAAAGTTTCTAATCAAAGGAAAATGAATGGTCAGAAAAGAAGACAGGATGGCCGTGTAATGGGAGCTAAGTGATGGGCAGACCATGACTCCATTAGTATCCTCTCCATGACAGGGTATTTCAATATTAACTTCAAGTAAGTAGTTCCAGGACTATAATACAAAGAATGACCAAAACAATGTAAATGCAAAGAAAAAATAAAACTAAAAGATTGAAACAAAATACTATCAAATTAAAATGACCAAAGCTGTCCCCTAAAGAAAAAAAAAATGTGATAATATAGCTCTGCTTTTTTTTTTTTTGCAAATCTGGAACAATGAGTGTAGAATGTTGCATGTAACAATACTTATTCAGTGTGTTGGTTGGTTTATCTTTTTCCTCTTTAAAAAAAGTCTTTATTATAAAATCTTATTCTCGGGAAGAGGCTGGGGGAGGGATATTGTGGGGAAAGCAGGTGATGTAAAAACAAAATATATTAATACAATTTATTCTAACAACAATAAGTAAGAGGAGGTGAAACCTAAACTTAGCCATGGAAGAAGGCAGGAAATCCACAAGGTAGCAACAGTTGTACCAAGGCATAAAGCGAGGAGAGGACATGCTAAGTTGGGGGGATCTCTATTGGATGGAATACTGTGTGAAGAAGAGTACTACAATGAAAAGGTTTAAGATAACAGGAAGGTTTTACCTTTTCTTGGCATAAGGAAAAGAGAAGTGCTCTTGTGTTCAGGAAGACTTGGGATTTAAATGCCAACCCCCAACACAGACTAGCTCAGTGACTTAGGGCAAGTCAATGAATCTCTAAGGGCTACAGACAATGGTCCAAGAGCTGAAGTCATAGGTACAGATGATATCTATGGGGAAATACCTTCCTGGGAACTCCCTATTCTGATAAAGTCACCAGGTCCAACCCTCTTCCTGTCCCCTGAAATCCACATGAAAATGGCATCCGTAAAGATGACTTTTTCCAAAAATTCAATTTAATGCGCCTTTCTTAAGCTGTAACAGATGTGCTATGCCCTGTGGTGACTGAGGGGTATACAGACACAGAGAGGACATTGGCTGCTTTCCAGATGCTTATTAGATGCTACTGAAGGGAAACAACATATACACAAGTCTGCAAATACATAGTATACACAAAGGGAGTACTCAGTAATTTCAGGGGGACAGGGAGCACACAAACAACTAGGGAGGTCAGGAAAAGCTTAAAATAATTTTGTTTGCAACAATTGGGTATGGTCATTACTAGTCTGAACATCACGTACTTCTTCCACTCTGAAAAGAGTGGGGACAGAAAATCGTCTCAAGGGTCAATATAAACCAAATCAAAATAAGGAACCTTCCCTGCTTCCATCTAACCAACTGTCCCAATACCAGTTCATAATATTGGGGAACTGTGCCCTTATTCAACTTCTCCATACCATGCTCATGTCCATGCGTGCACACCCACACATCTTAATTTGGAAATTAAATGAGGTACAAAGAAATGCCCATGAGATAAGGGAGGGCATTTAGTTTTCCTGGCATTATTCAAACTGGGCCTTAAAACCATTTTGTCAGAACATAAAAGAAAGGGTGACTCTCCATATGGAACCAGTCTTTTTCATAGCTAGGAGCTTCAAATTAATTTCTGGCTTCTAGAAAACCCTGCATAAATCTTGGTGTCTGGGCCACTCTGTCCAAAGCAAGGTTTCCTGTCCTCTCTTCTGACAGAGGCTTCCTGCTGGGATGCTTTTTTTTTTTAAAATAGGGAATGTCCCTTTTTCATTTAGATTAGATTTTCTCACATATTTCTCTGTGGCTGTTAAAGAAGTCAGAGTAGTCAATCTGAGCACATGTGTTAGGGATCAGAGTCATCACCACAGTCAGGGTGAGTGAGGATAACCTTTGCTATTCACTGGGAGAAGAAAAGGCATAGGCTTCTTTAAGCTTTCAATGACAGCTGTACAAATAGAAGCACTTTATTAAAATAGCAAAAAGGTCTTCTCTCTCTACCTCTCTCTTTCTTTTCTTCCTTTCTCTCTTTTCTCTTTCTCTCTTTCTTTCGTCTCGCTTTTAACTATCTTTTTAACCAATGCTTTTAACCATTGTTTTAAAAATCATTTCATAATAGCCAATCACAATGGCAGCATTAGACCGACATGCCTATGAGTTCAACTCTAAAGACTAGATTTCTCTTTCATTAGATGGACTGAAAAGTTATAGACATTATTGTAGTAGGGAAATGTCTATGAAAAGGAAATGAAGGAATTGCTGAGTTTTAAATAAATATTTATGTGAGTCAGCTTGGCCTAGCAGACAGAATGCTGGGCTTAGAGTCAAGAACACATGGGATCCCAGACTTGACACTGACTAGCTCTGTAACCCTGGACGAGTCACTTTATTTTACTATGATTCCATTTCCTCATCCATAGAATTTAGAGAATTTGACTCAATGGCCTCTAATACCCCTTGTAATTCTGCAGATATCACCCCATAGCCTGGGCATATCAAATAACTTCAAATTCCTTAGGCTACTTCCTAAGACTTAAAGATGGGTTTCATTCTGCATTTGTGGAGGGAGATAATTTTCTATGTGGAAGAAATCACCCATGTTTTCTCTTAGATTAGTGTATGTGTATGTATGCGTGAGTTAGGTAAGTGTGCATATGTTTGTATATACACATATAAACATATATGTATACACATGAATATATGCACAGTTATGAGTATCTGTGTTTATATAAAACATATTTAATTAAATTCAATAAACCTTTTTCAAGCTACTACAATATGTGACAGTCTACTTATCCTGGAAAGGTGTTAGGGTTTGATCCAAAGATAACAAGGAGAGATTCAAAGAGTTTCTGGTCTATTATAGGGATAAAACCTGTACTCAGATACTGAAACTCAGGCAGGCCATGCAGGACTTGCTTTATACTTGCTATTATAGCAAAGCAAAGCATTTAACCTGTCTGAGCCTTAATTTTCCCACATGTAAACTTCTCCCTACAGTACCTAACTCACAGGGTCAGGAGCATCAAAGAAGATGATGTATATAAAGTATTTGGCATACTCTAAAATGTCATATACATGCCAATCAATGCTACCATTGTAAAAAAAAAATGAAAAACAGATCTGGTCAGCCAATTAGAGGGCTTGCTTCTCTGCTGGCAATAATGTCAATGAACTCTTCAGAAGACAAATTCTCTGATCTCTGGGTGGTTATATCATCATCATCATCATTTCATTATCATTATTGTTGCTGGGAGGGAGAACTTCCTCATCTGATACTTCCCTATGCCAATGAAATACCATCCAATCCAGATCAATGATAATGAGGATGATGATGATGACATGTCACCCAATCCAAAACCAAGAACAATAATAAGGAAAAGGCGGTGATGAATAAGGATTAACCAATACGTATGCATATGTTCGTTCATACATACACATGTATGTACATAGTTTATACATATTAATAGGGCGTTGGTTAAAGAGAACATGAGGATAGTGAGACGAGGGAAGGATAAAAAGGAATACTTTCAGGGAATAAGTACAATGAACTCAGACTTGCCCAGGACACCAATGACTACTTTTACCATCTTGTATCAAGTAAAGGTGGAATACAGTGTTTTTAATTGGCAGCCTCCCACTTTCCTTTCCAGAAACCCTTCCTGGTTCCTGATGCCCCATTTCCCTAGGATCCCAAGGCCCCATTGTTGCCCCATCCCTCCTTGACAACCAATAACTTGTTCTCAGTAAGGAAAGACTGTCCAAGGAATATGTTGTTAGATGATCTGACAGGAGACAGGAAGTTGTTTTCTTTAAAGCCGAGTCTAAGCTTCTGCCATAGTTATTCATTCTCTGTTACAGCAGGAATCCATTTATGTCTTTCAGAGACAGATGTATCAGGCCATCAGTTGTCCCTGCCAATCACCTCCTGCCAAAGCACTGATGTTTTATTTCATTAGTGCGGGCACTTCCCATTAATTTGGAGACCATTTAAGAATTCTACTTCCAAAGGACATTGTGTTTTGGCTCTTACACTTTGAAGAGTTATTTAATACATTGCTTCAATCAACTGACCTGTTGCCAAAAGAGAAGCAATGGTTGCCCAGTTCTAATCAGTTTCTGACAATATGATGCTGTCTCCTGGCTCAGTGAGATGTTTATTGGACTCTACCTGAGACTGACATGGACCCAGACCAGAAGCTTGAACTTCACACACAAAGCATAGTTACAAGTATACCTGCCAAATGGGAAGGACCAGGGAGATCGAGGCTCATGAAGGTTTTTCATTGATACATCTATTATTAAAGGACTTCCAAGGTCCTTTCTAACTCTGTAGGTGATCCTACCATTGACTGTACAGTAACACCAAGATATAGTCCAGCAGTATCAAACTTGCCAGTTGAACTAGATTGAAATGTAACAGGGAAATGCTTAACAAAACTTATAAAAATATAATATGAAACAGGTAATGTTAATTTGTGGTTTTCTAAGTCAGTATGTAAATTACAGGGACCCATTTCTATTTGAGTTTGACATCACTGGTGCAGTTGGGAAGGCGGGGGCTCAGCTAGGCCATGTGATGTTGGGCAAGTCAATGATCCTCCTATATTCCCTTGACTCTGTCTCTTAAATTTTGGGTAGGTATGGGTGGAGACAGTTTTCTAAACTGATGACATCACAAATCATTCCCATATGTACAGATTTGCTATTGACAGGAAGCACATATTCACCAAGGAGTACCGAGTCTAAATGTTGGAAGCAGTGACAGAAAGCATCTAGTTTTGTTTTTCTGTGTGTGTTTTTCCCTCCTGGAATGCCCTCCCAGCTACTCTACAGATCTTCTAGTAGTTTTTTTTTAATATGTTGTCTTCTCTATTAGAATGTGAACTCCTACAGCTCAGTCATTAGGTTCATTGCCTTTCTTTGACACATAGTCAGGACTTATTTAATAAATGTTTACAGACTGGTTCACCAGTACCTGAGTGTGACTCCCTTCTGCAACAATACCAACAACTGACTGATCATCCAATTCTTGAGAAATATCTGATGGGGTAGGTGGTGCAGGGGAACAATCTTGGCTTTCCATAGCTCTCTAATTATTCAGAAGGTAATCCAGTCCCCCTCCCCCACCCATTACATCAGACATAAATCTGGCACTTTATAAAATCGACCCAAATAATTTGGAATCAAATGTAATCTTTCATTATATTTGCAATTTTATCTAAAACCAGTTACTGTGCAACGCTGGGAGGTGAGATTCGCTTCATTCTTGAGACCTCATGCACAAGCATGGATTTAGGTGACCTTGGACAGACAATTGACTTCACCCTCCCCCAGCCCTAATCTCCTCATCTATAGCACAATGGATTGGGGCTAGATGAATTTAACCAAAGGCCTTTTAATTTCTAATTCTGTGTGAGTATGTTATATTTAGGGGCAGGCAGGTGGCACAGTGGATAGCCTGTCAGGTTTAGTGTCTGGAAGTCCAGAGTTCAAATTCAGCCTCAGACACTTAACTGTGTGACCCTGGTCAAATCATTTAACCCTGTTTCCCTCAGTTTCTTTATCTTTAAAATGAGCTGGAGAAGTAAATGGCAAACTACTCAAGCATCTTTGCCATGAAAACCCCAAATGGCACAAAGAAGATCATACAACTGAAAAGTGATTCCACAACAAGTGTTTATTCCAGCAACAGATTTTAGATTATCAGTGGAGGAGAAGACCATTTTTTTTTAAACTAAAGCCCCTGACACTCTTTTCTCTAAATTTAGATTTGTTCATAATGACATGTACATGAAAGGAAGCACACAATGAACTGATCACTGTCTTTGGAGGTCAGAGTTCTGGACTGAAATCTCAGCTCTTACAATCGGTAGCAATCTTTACAATGAGTAAAATTCTTAAAGTTTTTGAGCCTTAGCTTTCTCATCTGTAAAATGGGGATTGTATTTGAGCTACCCATCTCACAAAGTCATTGTGAGAAGACGATTTTTAATTCTCAAAGTGTTACAGAAATATGAGCTATTACTAATGTGATTTCCCTGGCTTTTGAGTTCATTCAGCTTTCTGGGGCTTAGTACACACATACACACATACACAAGAGGAATTCAAGACTGGATAACTACTTGATAAACATGTTCTAAACAGAAGTCTTAATATTGGTTGAACTAGAGTTCAGTCATCATTAGTGTCCCCAAACTACAAGCACCTTTAACTGCTACCACACAAAGGAACACTACATAAGTTGTGTGTGTGTGTTGTATCTCCTCAAGGAGATAGAACTTCCCGTAAATCACTACACACTTCTTTTCAATCCTTCATGGTGTTAGCACACAGTAGACACTTGACTCACACTTCCACCATCTTTTAAAGATGTAAAAGGGCTTTGCTCACAATGCCCCGTATAAGGAAGCTAATGTAAAGAGTGGTGCAAATAGAAGGGCACTAGATTTGCAGTCAGGGGAAATGAGTTCAGATCTCACTTTGGGCTAAATGTGTGATTTTAGAGGCCACATCATTGACCTGGATTCAATATACTTGTCTCTAAAATGAAGGCCTTGTATCAGATGACCTGTAATGTCCTTTTCTTCTCAAGGATCTCCATTTTGCAAATGGGCATCTGAAGTACCAAGCTCTTAAGTGAGTTGTCATGGCTCACATAATCATTAAGTATAAAATCCAGAAAATGAATACTAGTCTTCTTCCCCCTGAATCATAGTCCCCCTTCCTGCTTGGTTGGCTGACTTATGCTACAGAGGAAAAATCAGAAATTTGCTTCCAAATATATTTTGCACATTATCATATTGTAGGAAAAAAACATATAAATGGTACACAAAGAAAGGAGAAAAATCCTGGAAACTGTAAATGATTCTTTATCACTACTCTGCTTATTCCATTTCATTTAACTAGGGTAGAGTAGAAGCCTTGGGGGGAAGGAACCTTCAAAAGAGACTATGAGGACTCCACGGTACCACAGAGAATCTCTTCCCACCCCCATTGAACCCCAATGCAGATACTAAAAGTGGCAGCAAGACTTGGTACCTTTCACAGGAGACCAGTTCCATCTAGAGTCAAATGGATGCCCACCTATTCAACCAAGTTATGATTCTGTATCAGATGAAAGAAAATCAAAACATTTTTAACAAGCAAATAACTAAGAGTCCTCTGGAAATTACTCTTTTTAAAAGTTAGATAATCATGAGTGAGGTAAAAAAAAAAGTCCAGCAGTCATTGCTTTGACATGGGTAATAAGCCATCCCAAATAGCCATTTATTGCAGTCCTGTTGATCATCCAAGGAAAATAATAATTTGGACTCTGTGAAGAATAAAGAATGAGGATATAACTTATTTTATTATTGCTGGCCTGAGTGTAGGGTCATCTCATCTTCTGGTGGCATGGCAGAGATTAGGATGTTTACTGAAATATAATAGAATGTACTTGAACATCATTGTGTGGCAGCAGGAAAAAAGGAGAGTTGGGAGTTAGGGGATCTGGGTTAATTTGCTAGTTCTGCCGCTGGTGCCTTGTGTTGCCTTGACTGATCACTGACTCCTTGGGCCTCAGTTTCTTTATTTGTAAAATTAGTGCATTCTACTAGATCCTAGACAGCATGTCCCTGGACCCTCATTTTGTCTAACCTATGCTACAATACTATAGTAAACCTGTGTTAAAAAAAAAAAAGGATAAAAATAGTAAATTGGAAAAAAAATGTGATTGGAAGGACTTATCTATAAACAGGTTCCCTTATAAGAATAATGGAAGCCACTGTCACATAGTGGTAGGAAAAGGTTAAATACACCAGTGCCATCATGATTAGACTTTCTCTGATGCCTTCTTACTATGGTCTTCATAAAATCACAGAATATTAGAGTTTAAAGGGTCTCAAGAGGTCATAAAGTCCAACCTATGTCTAAATAAGAATTTACTCTATGACATTTCAAACAAGTGGTCATACAGCTTCTGCCTGGAGACCCCTAAAAAGGGGTAAGGGCCTATTTCCCAAAGGAAACAGAACCTAATTTTTCAGTAGCTTTTATCTGCAGATATTTTTTTCCTTATTGATTTCAAATATACCTTTCTGAAATGTCTGCAAGTTACCCCTCATTTTGTCCTAAGTGACCCAGAAGAACAAATCTAATCCATTTTCCTTGTGTCATTTCACCAATTTTTTGAGACAGGTACCTGGTCTACCCTCCATCTTCTCTTTGCCCGGTTGAACTTGCTCCAAAGTTTGACCATACTTTGTATAGAATCGTCTTAAGACACCCTCACCATCCTGATAACCTTCTTTTCCATTTTCCCTGCTATAACAGCAAGCACCCTAGCATCCCCAGGGTGGCTTCCAACACAGGTTCTTAGATCTGCTTTTCTAAAGGAAAGCAACTCAAAATGGCTTAACAATCTTGCTGTAATCAAACATATGTCATTCACCTAGTTCAGGGAAAAAGGGTCAGCACCCCAAACTTCAGAGAATACAGAAGTTACAAGCAGAAGTTACAAGAAGACAGAGAAACAGTTCAGCAGACAGGGTTCCAGCTGTCTGACCATTACATCCATACTTAGTCAGTTACATGAGAAGGAATCAGTTTTCAAAGCCTGGGGGAGTTGGGGGAGTGCTCAACAGCTGCCCAGAGTCTCATCTGGTTAAATCACATAACTCTTCTCAAAGTGAGCCGCAAAACAAAACCTCACATCAGGGTATATAGAGCCTTCTCCTGGATCAGAGAATGTAAAAACCCTCTTGACCCACTGCCCAATCACAAAGCACTAAGGTGTGGGCATTCCTGAAAACCAAGCCTCCTGCCACAGGCTCCAGGTGACCACATTCAGCCTATTAGGGAGCAGAGTATATTTTCAAATCAAGGAAGGTTCTCAGAGTCACTTAAGCCTATCAAAGGGCCTAGGGGCAGGGAAGAGCTTAAATTCCTATTCCCATAACACATGCTTATCAAAGTCCTTCCTAAAATAAGACATGTCACAAATAGAACACAATACAGACAGAAAATGGGGACCACTGCCATTTGATACTAGAGGAAAACTAAAAATATCAGTCATCATGAGGCTTAACAGAAACATATTGTCTGTCTGTCTATCTATCTATCCAAATCTTAAATTAATGGTGTCTCAGTGAAATTCACACGAATCCACAGAGTATTCTCTAATCATATCATCTAGAAGACTCTCAGATTAAAATTTAATGCTTAAATTGACCTCTTTTATTTAGCCCCATAATCATAGAAATTTGATTTGGATGTGACTTCAGAGGTCATCTAGTCTAATCAGTAGCTGGTAAAGAATCTCCTTCTATAATATTTCCAAAATATTGTTACCCAACTTTGTCTGAAGTCCTGAAAAAGCTTATTACATCGTGAAGTTGCTCATTCCCCTGCCATTAGGCAGTTCTCTCTTACATTGATCGGAAAACTGCCTCCCTGCACTCTCTTCCATCTATCTCTCCTAGTTCAGAGTCTTGGCCTAAATAAAACAAGTCTGATCCTTCTGTTATATAACAACCTCTGGAAGAAGGAGATATTCTCTGTTCCCATGAATCACATCATGGTTCCAAAGAGGTGGCAAGGTTCTGGGGTACAGGTAATTTGGCAGGGCTATGATGGCAATCCACAGCATAAAATCCCTCTCATTTGGATATAGTATTAATTTTTCTGTCTTCAAATTTGCATGCACACATATACATATCCACATGTGTATACATACATATATGTAGAGACATGTATTATACATGCACGTGTACATATGTTTTAGAGGTACCACGTCAATTGACTTTAAAGTCCTTGACAACTGTAATTCTGACTCCCTCATCTTTGACAGGGATGGGGGAAGAGAGAAATGGACAAAAACATAAAGAGAAAAAACCCAAAACAGTTCTTTCTGATGACTGACAAGCTTGTGCCAACTTCCACATTACTACTGGGGTTGTATTCTGACTGTCCTAGCTAAGGTCAGTTTTCAAACAAGAAGAGACACAATAAAGCTGAGCCTTGGAAAAAAAAACATGTAAAAGTCATGATAAGAGCCTTTTCCTGTGTCCAGAATAGCTTTGCATGGCCACATATGAAGAGCTACATTGAGCAAAATCTGTATTACATCCTTTGTGATAAATATAAAAGCCGCCCTGGGCAAAACAGTGGACTCAATGAGCTTTGAAGGAACACCATCCTCCCCTGTCCCTTTAAACTCCTCATTCTGTCTTCAGTCCCACTTTGTCTGGAGTTATTCTGCATACCTTCCCTAGACACCATATGTCCTCATACTGTAACCCTCCCCCTCATTTCCCATGAGCCAGTCAGGCACGTTCTCTGCTTTATTAGATTATAAATTCAGTAAAAAAAAAAAAAGACATAGTCTGATAAAATAGTTTTCAGTTAAGTATTAAAGGCTTATGTCTAGTTAATTAATCAACAGTTTTTTGTGAAATGCCTACTATGTGCCAGGGATGATGCTAAGAGTTGGGAACAGACATACAAAAAAAAAGAGAAAACATCTCTGCTTCCGACAGGCTGACATTCGAAGGAAGCTCAGTATTTTCTGTACCAGGAGTATTGTATTATCATTATAGAGGGCTGTGCCCCCAAGCAATGGATAGTGACTTTTAAGTGAGCAGTAAGATGCTAATGAAAGAAATATTAGAGGGGGTTTGAGGTAATGCTGGGGAAGTGATTCCTAATACTTTAAAAATCATATCACACAATCAAAGAATGGCAGAATTCTACTTGAACAAGAATTCTATCTCCATAACATCTCAGAAATAGTCATCTGACTTTTGCCTAAACTCCTCTGGTAGTAGCCCAGTCTATAAATGGATAGCCCTAAATACTAGGAATTCTCTTCACCCCTCACCTTCCATATACCAGGCCTATGCTCTTTTTAAGTCATAAACCAGTGTTCCTGATTCTGCCTTCAATCTCTCTAACAGGGCAGTTAGTGGTATAGTGGTTAGAGTGCCAGGTCTGGAATCAAGAAGGCTCATCTTCATGAGTTCAAATGCAGTCTCAGACATTTACTAGCTTTGTGACCCTGACCAAGTCACTGAACCTTGTTTATCTCAATTTTTCACTTGTAAAATGAGGTGGAGGACATTGCAAATCACTCCAGTGTCTTTACCAAGTAAAACCCAAATAGGATCACAAAAAATATGCCCAAACAACAATTCATATTATCACCTGGGAGCTCTTTGAGTATTTGAAGATATCTATCATGTCCCCTGCATTTTCTCTTCTCCAATCCAAACAATTACAGTTTCTTTAGCCAGTACTCATATGGCAGGGACCTGAGGGTCTTCGGGGGCTTCACTGCCTTCCTCTGAACTTTCCCTAGATTATCAAAGTCACTCTTAAAATAAGATTGGAACACCCAGAACAGAACTCAGCACTCCATGTGAGGTCTACCCAGGGCAGAAGTCAACAGGAACTCTCACCTTCCCTTTTCTGGACCTTATGCCTTTCTCTTGATATAAGCTAAGATCAAATTAGCTTTCTTGGCTGCATATCCCACTGTTGACTCATCTATTCTACCCACATGAAAGGACTGCTCCATGTAGCAAATTGTTCCTTGGAAGCAAGCAAGGCTTTCTGGGAGTTCATCCAACCTTCTGGGCAAACTTTGAAGGGTCAGAATTATCAAGATCAAGTCAACCGTGTAGACCTGGCCTCCTTCATTCCAATGACATAAACTCATTATTAGGCCTTTAACTTTTCCTTTTATGTTAAATACTCATCTTTATGGGTGTTATTTTATTATTGGGGCTATGGAGAATTCTTTTAAAAAATTATTATTTCAGGGAATTTATAAAATATCAATATGACTTAAGATATATATATGTATATAATGTAATATTATATAATATCAATAAGTAAAACAAAGATTAACTTTCTTTCCAGATCCAACTGTACTTACCCTCCCCTTCAAAAATGCATATAAATCCTTTTCGAAGTCATGGACAGCTCAAATGAAACACCCACATTAACTGTGGTTTCATTCAATGGATAGGCCAAAACTATTCTACTTTCTAAAGAAAAGTTAAAAACCTAGAGAAACAATACAGTCTCTTTCTATAGAACTAAATAAGTAATAGAATGAATGAATGAATGATGAATGAATAGAATAGCATTTATTTAGCACTTACTATGTGTCATACATTGTGTTAAGTATTGGAGATGAAAAAAATATAAATAATAAAAATGGTCCCTACCCCTCATGCAGCTTAGATTCTAATGGGGAAAGAAAATACATAAAGACAAATGAGAAGGGGCAGAGGGTCTGGTCCATGTGACACTACAAGATTTGGAACCATCAAAAAAAATGGTGGGGAGGCATAAGACAAGATGAAGGCTTTGCTAATGAGAGACCTGAGACCCAGTTCCAATTAGAAGAGGATGAGGAAGATGGCCAGGGAAAGTATCATGATCTGGAAATGGCCAGAATACGCTCTGCTAACTCTGGAGTCAGACTAGTCACTAGTCAAGACCAGTGTTGAAATGTGACCCATTTAACCTCTCTGGATCTTAATTTCCTCATCCTTCAACTGAAGGTGTGAGACTAGATTGTCATGGACCCCTTCAGCAATCTGGTGTAGTGAGTGGAGAGAGTACTGGGCCAGGAGTCAGGAAGAACAGAATTGAAATCTAGCCTCAGACACTTACTAGGTATATGACCGTAACAAGTCTTTAACCTCTTTCTGACTCAGTTTCCTCAGTTGTAAAATGAGGGTCATAAAAGCACCTACTTCCTAGGGTTGTTGTGAGGATCAAAACAGGTATTTGTATAAAGAGTTTAGCACAGTGCCTGGAACCGGTACTGTATAAATGCTTTTTCCCCCTCTCCTCTCCTTCACTCATGAAATCTATGGACTTCTACTCTGAATAATATTTTGAAATACCTAAAACATATAGATAAAAACAATTTTATTAAAATACAGTTATCAAAATATATTGAAATAAAGATTCGTTTGTCCCAGATTGAGAACTTTTAGACGAGAGAATTTCTAAGGTACCTTTCTGCTCCAGATCCATAATTCTAGGGAGTTAAGACAAGGCCCTGTAGGGCTTAGCTTTAACAGACAAGCAGGTGGTTTCTCGTCTACAAAGGGCCTAAATCCACACATATAAATAAATCATGAAAGATATAGCACCTAAGACACTATTCACTTCATTGTGAACTGGGCTGCTGAAAGAAGGGGGCCTACGATAAATTCTAAACATAATTTGTTTGCTGCCTGAGAAGGAAGAATTTGACAGATCAGAAGTAAATATAGGCAGCCTAGGGTTCTTCGTTTACAACGTGAGGAAAATAATCTGCCAGTACAAAAGGGAAATTTGTTTGTTCTATGCTGCACAGAATTTAATTGCTACAGTCCAGTTATAACCAATTCTGAGGGATCGTCACGATGTTTTGGCTCTACAGAAGGTTAGAAAGACTGGATTTTGTTGCATTGAACATAATGTAGCTAGAAAGAAATGAGTAATTCCCTCATCTGTGTCTTGCTAATGTTGCTTCCCCCATGCAGAATGGAGGGCTGAAATTTCTTCCAGCTCTAAATTTGGAATATCTTCTCTGGTCCACTCCCATACACCCATTCAAATGATCCTTCAGGTTCCAGTCTAATTCTGAACTCTCCTCTATAAAACCTTCCCAAACCTATACTTTTGATACTTATTACCTATAAGCAAGTTAGTTAACCTTTCTGAACCACAGTTTTCTCAACAGTAAAATTAAGGTAATTGAATTTGGGGGGGCCCTTTAAGCACTAAATTAGTATATAGTTATCTCCTTAGCCCTCAAAAGAATCCCTAAGTGGTAAGAATAGGTTAGTTTAAAAGGGATTTTTACAGATAATCTGGTCTAATCCTCACTTTTTTCCAAGAGGAAAGCAAAACCTGGAGAAGATAAAGATTTGCTCAAGGTCACAAGTAATCTGAGCCGCTAGGTAGAGCAGTGGAGAGAGAGCTAGGGGCAAGACCTGAGTTCAAATCCAGCCTCAGATATTTACACTGTGTAACTGTTTCTTCAACTGGAAAATGAATTGTAAAAGGAAATGGCAAACCATTCCAATCTTTGCTAAGAAAACCTCAAATGGTTTCATGAAGAATCAGACATGACCAAATATCAACAGAAGTAACAGAAAGCAGAAACAGGATTTGAACTTGGGTTCCCAGACTCTAAATTCAGTGGGTTTTGTCTGGGTGTTGTTTCTGTCGCTGCTGTTTACTTCTCTGGGTCTCAGTTTCCTCATCTTAAAATAAGGGGGATAGACAAGATCTGTAGCTCTCCTGTCCTAGAAACTCTAGCATTTAGAGCAGAGGTGGGGAACCTGTGGACTTGAGGCCACATGTGGCCCTCTAGGCCATAAGTTCCCCATCCCTGAAGTAGACAATAGGGAGCTGTGTCTTGCTCAGGATCCTAGTCTTAGATGGAATCACAGGATTAAAGGATTATAGATTTACAGTTAAAAGGGACATAAGAGGCTTTTAAATCCAATACCCCATTTGACTGAAGTGGGGACTGAGGTCCAGAGTAATGATGTTGCCAAGATCACATTGGCAATAAAAGGCAGTGCTTAAATTGGAACCCAGATGACTTCTGACTCCAAATCAATCAGTCTCACTTCAAATCCACCACCCATCCATCCACCACAAAACCTTCACAAGGAAGATACATAGAGGAATGGAAACTATTTGAAACCCAGATCACAGAAGCACAAAATTTCAGAAACAGAAGAGCTTCAGGGACCAAGTAGTTCAACCCATTCAGCAAAAGGCATCCAAACCTGCTAAATGATAATCAGGACTCTGCACAGATTTCCACTGAAGGGCAGCCTGCTACCTTCTGAACAGGCGCAATGCATTTATGGATCATTCTAATCACAAGAAGGTTCTTCTTTACCTCAATCTTAAATTTATGTCTTGGCAATTTCTCACTATTGTTCCTGGTCCTGTCCTGTGTGCTTACTCAAATGTCTAATATATCTTCCATATGGCAGTCCTTGAATTACTTAAACACAGATTCTATATGCCTCCCTTAGTCTTTTCTTCTTTGGGTTAAGCTTTTTCAATACCATCATTTATCCTGATATAACATGGACTAAAGGCCCTTCAAACTCCTGGCTGGCAGGAAACTGGATGACACAGCGTTTAGAGTGGTGGGCCTGGAGTTAGGAAGATTCCAGCCTGAGACACCACAATTTGGCCTCAGATACTTATTAGCAAAATGACTATGGGTAAGTCACTTAGCTTCTGTGTCAAATTCCTCCTCTGTAAAATGGAACAATAACAGCATCTACCTCATAGGAATGTTGTGTTGTTCAAAGGAGATAATATTTATAAAGTGATCAGCTTAATAACTGGCATCTATCTTCTAAATGAGATTTTGTTTTTTTTTGCTTTTTGGAGGGCAATTGGGGTTAAGTGACTTTCCCAAGGTCACACAGCTAGTCAGGTCCTCCTGACTCCAGGGCTGGTGCTCTATTCACTGTGCCACCTATCCACCCCCCAAATGAGATATTTCTAAAGTACTTTTCAAGCCTTAGTTAAATCACTAATCTAAATGTAAGATATTATTAATTGAAAAATTATTCATTCATTTATTCCTAGGGACTATCCCTGTATTCCTATAAGCTATTAAAGTCTTTTGATTCCAAACCCAATGATTTGTTTTCCCCTTAACCCACATGATAAGGCGAGTAATTAGATCTCCAATACTAATCTCTCCTTTATTTGACTCTTAGTCCTTAGACTTAGGGCAGTCGAGTGGTGCAGTGGCTATAATAATGGCCCTGGAGTCAAGGAGACTCATCTTGAACTTGCATTCAAATCCTTGTCTAAGGCACTTACTAGCTGTGTGACCCTATGGAAGTCACTTAACGCTGTTTGCCTCAGTTTCTTCATCTCTGAAATGAGCTGGAGAAGGAAATGGAAATCTACTCTAATATCTCTACCAAGAAAACCCTAAATGGGGTCATGAATAGCTGGGCATGGCTCAACAAAAAGAACTAGTCCTTGGAACTTTTGTAATATCATTCATAGCTAGAACATAATCTGCTTGAAAGCAGGGACTTTTTTATTTTTGTCTTTGTATTCTCATCTAATCCAGTACTTTGCCTATACTAGAAACTTAATAAGTTTGATGCTTCCTGGATTGATTATTATTGTTAATAATACAAAAATAAATTTTATTTGGAATGAAATAAAAAAGGTTGTACTGGTAATGTTATAGGACTCTTTACTTTCTTAAATAACTGAAAATAAGGATTAAAAAACAAACAAAAACCAACCAACCAAAAAAAAAAAAACACCCTTCAGTCAGCCAAGTGGCTTTTTGATTTTCATTCTTTACATTTTTTTACTATCACAGGATGGAAATACAATTGACAAAGATTTTTGCTGCTGCTATATCTACAATCAGAACTAATGTTTGTTTATTATTGTTGAGTAAAGCTAGAATGTTAGATGACTGAAACTGATCAATGATCTCAGTCAGCCATTTTCAGCAAGATCAAAACTTTTTCCTACTTGTTCAGCAGTAGGATGAGAAGTAAACTCCCCAAACTACCTAGGATTAGTACTGGGGACCAGTCCATTCAAGGAAAGTATCTACCATCAATGAGTATGAAGGCCCTTTGCAAGAAAAAATGAGTCACCAGGCATAGGGATGATGTGCCTCTCCTCCAAACACCAATCACTTACTGAGTTTATGAAGTTCCTGTCATGCTAAGACATGATACTCATGGATCACAGTGATCATAGATCTATATTACAGCCGGAAAGATCTGAGAGACCATCTAGTCCAACTCCCTCAGATTACAGATAAGGAAATCACGTGAGATGCAGAGGGATAAAATATCTTCCTCAAGGTCAAAGAGGTAAGAAGTAAAGGAAGCAAGTTGTGAAACTAGTCCCCTAGGCTTCCAAATCCAGCCTTCTTTCCCTCATAAAAATCTAGATTTTAAATTTAGTGCTGGAAGGGACCTCAGAGGTCATCCCATACTATAGATGAAGAAGATGAATCCTAGAGTAATTAAGGAAAATGTCCATGATCACATAGGTAGTTAGCATCAAAGTTAGAATCTGAACTCAGATCATCTGATCCCACAGTCAATGTTCATTTACTGTATTGTATGTATGATGAGGTTTCTGCTCAGGACTAGAAGATGAGAGGACCTTTTCTGAACCAAACTCCAAAACTTTAAAAATTATATGTCCTTAGGGGCAGCTAGGTGATACAGTGAATAGAACACCTGGCCCTGGAGTCAGGAGAACCTGAGTTCAAATGTGACCTCAGACACTTAACACAAAAACGAGCCATGTGACTTTGGACAAGTCAACCCCAGTTGTCCTCCAAAGAAAAGCAAAAAAAAAAATATACGTTCTTAAAAAAATGAACTTCATGGGATGGCTAGGTAGTGCAGCCAATAGAATACACCAGCCCTGGAGTCAGGAGGACCTGAGTTCAAATCCAGCCTCAGACACTTAATACTTACTAGCTGTGTGACCTTGAGCAAGTCACTTAACCACAACTTTCCCTCCCCCCCCCCCAAAAAAAATGAACTACACTCTTTTCTTGCCTTGGTTGAGAATGCTAGTACTATTATTAGCAATGTCTGCCACAGTAAGTGTTTAGAAAATATCAATGACTGAATTCACATTCATGTAAGTTTTCTAACAGTCCTTTAAAACAACTTTCTAATTTGATACTCATAAAAAGCCTGGAAGGCATGTGCAATTATCGTGTCCATTTTACAGATGAAGAAACTGAGTTTCTGAGAAGTTGTAAGTAGCCCAAGTTTAAGTGTCTACGGGCAGATTAAGGTACCAGTCTGCCTGACTCAGTATCTAGGGTGCTTTCTCCTGTACCATATAATTATATTGCTGGAATTAGGTGATAAGAATAATGGACACGTAAAATTTTTATAATAAAAGATAGGTAAAGAGAAGCTATATGACAGAACCAAAGACTCTCAGAATCAGAAGTGGCTTTAGAAATGCATTTAGTCCAAACAACATGGAAATAAGAAAATACATGTGATAGAAAGAGATGCCCTAACTTCTGTTGGAATTTCCAGTGGTGCCATGTAGCGGCAAGCACCCCAGGGTCCCCAGGGTGGCTGTCAACACAGGTTCTTAGATCTGCTTTGTTAAAGGAAAACAACTCAAAATGGGTTAACAAGCTTACTTTAATCAGTCAGACATATATCTTTTACCCTGTTCAGGGGAAAAAGGTCAGCACCCTGAACTTCAAAGTATACAGGCAGAATTATCAAGACAGAAACAGATCAAGTAGACAGCTTTCCAAACTGTCCAGCCATTACATCCATACCAAATCAACATCTGGGTTTTTCAAAGCCGGGGGGCTCTGGACAATGGCTTCCCAGAATCCAGATCAAATCACAGAACACTTCTCAAAGTGAGCCCCAAAACAAAGCTACACATTAGGGCTTATATAGCCTTCTCCTGGCTCAGAGAATGTAACAAACTTATTGACCCACTGGCCAATCAAAAAGTATCTACTGAAAAACAAGTCTCCCACCCCAGGCTCCAGGTGCACTTTAGCCTAGGAGCAGGGAAGATCTTTAAAATTTACATTCCCATTACATGCCATAGGGAGAAATTTATGTTCTAGAAGGGATTCTTTGGCACTTTGGGGTAATAGACCCTACCATCAGTCTGATGAAGCCAATAGATCCTTCTGCAGAATGACTGGGTTTTTATTTGTTTCTTTGGTTTGTTTTAATAGCCAAAGAGAATGCTAAATTTAAGAGAAGATAAAGAAAATGCCATTATTTTCCCCTCATTCAAGTTCATGGATTCTCTGAAATATATCTATTAAACCTTTGGTGGTCCATGGAACCAAGGTTGGGAATATCTGAGTTACTCTGAACTGAGTGCCGAACTTTCTATCGGGAAAGACTTTGGATTGGACTTGGTATTTCATAGTTTTATGACTGCAGGCACGTCCCTTACCTTTCTGAGAATGTTTCCTAATCTGTAAACCAGGAATGCTAATCACTGTAGTACTTAAAATACACATGTATGCATGCATACACATACCTTTGTATATATGTGTATATATATATAGACGCATATGTATATACATATATACACATGCATACACAAATATATAGGATATGGATATAACATGGTCATAGTATATCCATATATATCCATGTTTTATATCCATATATAGTATGGATATAATATACAATGATATGTTATATATAATGCATACACCATATATGTATCTGCTGCATATAGTATCTAAAATTAGTATATATAGTATACTATAGCATTATAGTACACTATAGTATGTGTATGTATACATACACACTATATATCACATACAGTGTATATATACTATATATGTATACTACATATGTATACATACACACATTTGCATATATATGTATAGACATATAGATACTAAATAGTAAATTTTTAATCATTCACTTATTTACCATTGTAAAGATCAAATGCAATAATGTGCAAAGAAAAGTTCTGCTTTGTTATAGTAAAATTTAATGCCCCTATATAAATGCCAGTTAGCATAATCCCCAAGGTGGTTGAGTATAATATTAGTTCTAATTATTAAATAAGTTTGTTCCTTTAAATTCAACCAAAACTAGCCTGTTTGTAACTTCCCTCCATTGTTCCTGTCTGCAATCTGTTGTTAAACAGTGCAATCTAAGCTTCTTCCATGACAGCCCTTTAAAAGCTTGAAAAGAGCTATTAGACTTTCCACAAGCTGTCGCTTCACCAGGTTAAGTGTCTCTAATTTCTGTAACTATTTCTCTTTATTTCATATATTGTTGCCAGTCTCCCAATCATTTTCTTATGGGCAAAATATAATTTGCGAATGTCCTTCCTAAGATGTCACCCAGAAATCATGTATAAAGAACCTATTATATGTTCTATATGCAAGGTATAATCCTAGGCATGAACCAGTCCCTACCTTCAAGAAATTTACAGTCTATTGAAAGCCAGTGTGTGTGTGTGTGTGTGTGTGTGTGTGTGTATAATAAACACGTAGGGATAATACAATAATTAATAACAATAGATTACATTTATATAATATTTACAAAGCACTTAATTCTTCAGTTTAATTATCATGACTACCCTGTGAAGTTGTGTTAAAATTATTCTCCTTTTCTAAATGATGAAATGGAGCTTCAGAAGGGGTAAAGGCCTATCCAGCTTCTCTTCTGTAGTTAACATCTGTGATGATGATGATGATGATGATGATGATGATGATGATGATGATGATGATTGATAAACAATAACAACATTTCAAGGCCTGCAGAGCACTTTATACATCTATCTTACTTGAGCCTCCCAACAACCTATAAGGTAGTATCATCATTTTTCAGATGAGTGAACTGAGGCACAAAGAGGTTAAAAGAGTTGCCTAGGGTCACACACTTAGGAAGTGTCTAAAATTGGATTTGAATGCGGGTCTCCCAGACTCTTAAGTTCCTCGTACAGTTCACTTTACCACTCAACTGTCCCCGAGATGGGATTTGAACCTAGGACTTTTTGGATTCCAAGTCCTGTATTCTTTTAACTACATCATGCCGAGCTCTGTATCCATTCCACCATTTTTGCTCTCAATACAAAATCTTCCAGAGCACACTACATAGGAGTGTCACCCCCTTCATCCCAGACACTGTTTTTAGCATTTCTGAACTGTAGCCTGACACTGACCTTACTATGCTCCAGATGGGCATTAACTGTTCTCCAGGACAAATGAATACATGGTCTTACAGAACCCTTTGTAAACGTCTTTTGCTTTATCAAATATTATGATTAAGCAAAATCCAAAGAAACAGAAACAATCAGGCTGAAGTCTGTGTTCTCTAACTCATTCTGTTATTAATGTAATTGTAGTCGGAGAAGCATTTTGTCTGATCCAAAAGGTTTAGCTTGAAATTAAATATTGTGACTATATCATTATAAACTTGGATGGGACATTGGATAACCATGTCCGTTTATAACAATGAGTGCCTGCAAAGTGGAACAGAAGCCAAACCCGGATGTGCCCTGGAGGACTGAGAATCTAAATAGGTTTCCTTAAGAGACAATCTCTGAAAAGACAGGAAGGATATTTGGAGAAGGCAGTGTTCCTGATTTTTCCCAAGCAAGCCTTTTCATACAGGCTAGTTAGATCAGACCCTTTCACTCAGAAAAGGAAGGATGAAAATATGGAAATAAGGCTATCAGGAATGACTAATGAATATCAACGAACATTGTCTCCCACTCCAAAGGAAGTCTACCAGTCCTGGTATTCATTCTTCTTTGACCACCCACTCTTCAAGGGCATAAGCCTTAAGTGGGTTCTATGAGTGGTATTTGGCATTTGAGAGTTTTATTAGTTATCTTCCAGCATAATTAGAAAACAAGTAATTAACTAGAAACTATGTCACTCAAACTTTTTATGTGGCACAATTGATTGATTGACTGATTGAAATCTGCACCACATCTGGTCTGGATAGAGCTGCCTTTTGGAAGAAGTTATGGGCATAGCTTCATTTACATGGGCCAGATAAGGATAATAACTAAACAAAGAAATACAAGTGGGTATGTCTTCTGGTACCCTTCTGATTTCAGTATTTCCACATGGTTTCTATATTATCTAATAATATTGTTCATAGATCATCTGAGATCTTTGTTTGTTCCTCTAAATCCCCAAACAAACCCATTTTTGTATCATAATACTATGTAAAAAGGCTTCCTCTTCCCTAAGTCAAAACCTTAAAGAACATCTGGTCTCTGGGTTTTTGAAATAAGATCCAATCCCTACTTTATTCCTCTGCCCCCAATCTCTGAACTGATACCTGTAAAAGATGGATGTCAGAATGTGTATGAATCTCTTTTTTTAAGGACTTATAATTTACCTTTCCATTGGCCTATTACTGCCTTAAACATACTGCTTCCCTTTGCTTGGTACTTCCCCTTTCTTCCTTGCCCGGTACCTTTGCTAGAACCTCCCACATCAGGAATCAGGAATCTTCCCTTACTGGAAACATTCATCTTCTGTTCAATCTCGTTGATTGTTGATGCCTTCCTCCTTTTGACATGAAGGAGGAAAATAGAGGTGCCTGAGTAAGCCCCTACCCATCCCTGCTGACTCTGGGAAATTCTCCTGAGCTATCCTGACTTGAGACAAAGAGTAAAGGTCAGAGTAGAAATCACATTAAGAACTTGGCATACAAATGTTCTAAATCCTGAAAGCAGCCTCTGACAGGAAGATGCCATTAACATCCTGCTCTTGTCATGGCTTGAAGCCCATCACGTCCAAGATCTTCAGTCAATATCCCTGGAGTATGCCTCCCTGTCCCACTTTGGAGATTAAAGTCCTAATCTTTGTGGGATGCCTAATCTGGAAGGATCAATTTCTGATTAGTTTAGTAGATGGATACTGTCCTAATACCCTTCCCTTGTTGCCTTTGACTTTCCCCAACTCCTCCTTTTTGGTATCTCTGGTTAAGCCACAGACTTCTTTCCCTTTTAAAGGTTAAATAAATGGAACTTTTGTTTTCATCATTGACCACCTTATTTCCTTCTCCCACAGAGACCCATTTGTCCTCAAAATGGACCCAGATGATCACTTCACCACAAGCCAGTAATTTAACTTCTAGAAGCTGTTCAACTCTCTGTTCTAGTATGTTACTGTGGAAAGAGCCCTGAAATTGAGATCAAGAATATTTGGGTTTGGGGTGGCTAGATAGTGCAGTGAATAGAGCGCCGGCTCTGGAGTCAGGAGGACCTGAGTTTAAGTCTGGCCTCAGACACTTTAACACTTACTAGCTGTGTGACCTTGGGCAAGTCACTTAATCCCAATTGGCCTGCCTTCCCCACTATTAAAAAAAAAAGAATATTTGGTTTCAAGTCCCAAACTCTACCAATCTCTGCTTTTGGACAAGACATTTCACTTCTCTGAATGAATAACAGTTGATAACAATAGCTAACATTTATATAGAATTTTAAGGTTTGCAAAGTTCTTTAAAAATATTATTTCATTTGATCCTCACAACAACCCTGGGAAGTAGGTGGTGTTATTATCCCCATTTTACAGTTGAAGAAACTGAGGCAAACAAAATTTAAGTGACTTTCCCAGGCTCACACAATAAGTATCTGAGGTTAGATTTGAACTCATTAAGTGCCTCCAGCTCCGCTATATCCACAGGGCGATCTAGCTGTATAGGAGTGGATGAATGCTTAAATGAATGAATGAAGATTTTTCAGGTACTTATTATGTGCCAAACACTATTCTAAGCACTAGGGATGCAAAGACCATCCCAGCTCTCAAGAAGCTTATATTCTATTGGGGAAAACATCATACATAAGTGAATGGTGGCCAGAGTGGGGCACTGGGGTCCTAAAAGTTATAGGAAAGGTGAGACTTACTTTATCTATAAAATGACAACCTATTATCTCTAAAGTGAAGGCTCTGGCTGGGGACAAAAAGAGTCAGACAATCTATAGCCAGGGTTCTTAATCTGGAGTCCATAGACTCCCCCCCATTGCTTTTATAGATACGTTTTAAGGGGTCCAAGAATTAACAAAGGGAGAAAAAAGTATTACATTAGTTCAACACAAATGGTTTCCTTGGTACTTCTATGTATTTGAAAAAAAATATTATTCTGAAAAGGGACGATTCATAGGCTTCACAATACTGCCAAATGAGTGCATTACACCCAGAAAAGTGAGAAACTCTTGACCTAGAGCCAGAAGGCTTTCCAGAGGTCAACTAGCTCAACCCCCTTGATTTAGAGATAACAAGTTATTAAGTGGCTTGCCTGAAGTCAAAAGGGCCATCAAGTAGCAATTTTAGGACTTGTACTTGGGTCTGCAGATTCCAAATCCAGTTACTTCCCCAAAACAATACTCTCCAGTTGTAGAATTGTAAAGGCAGATAAGACCTTTTCACTATCTGTTTGAAAGGACTATCACAACTACATTTCAACAATACAAAAAGTAAACCAAGTACAATCCTCTAAGCGCTAATTAATTCATTGAGACTTCACCTAAGCTGAGTCTACTAGGAAGAGTGGTAGTTATTTATTCTCTTCTTTCTTCTTATCCCAGGCCAACACTAAGAAGACTACATCCAAAGGGAGAGAAGATCTTTAAAACTTATGGAATAGGAGGTGGATTGCCCAGACTCTGGAATTATGAGGGACAACCAGAATCTCCATTTCTTGTCTTTGCAACACCATCCCAGGTCTTCTGCTGGAAGGGACGGAGGCACTCAGGTTTCACCGTTGGACTTTCTTCATACTCCCCTCATGCCTACAATTAAGCAATTATAACCAAACCAAGCAACACACTCAGCCTTCCTCTGTGGAAACCCAGTTTTATTTTAGACTGTTATTAGAGCCCAGCTGCAGAAAGTTGTCCCAGAGCTGAAATTCATCTCCCTACAAGTTGTCAGCTTGAAAATAATGGGAGGTTTCCTTCAGTAGCATCTCATTTCAGGGAGTTTGGCTGGCTCCCTCCACTGTTGGAGAACAGTTCAAAAACTGGGTTTGGGGTTACAGCAAATTATAGATCTGGGAAAAGGGGGCACTGCTTTGTTGTGTGTATTATTTCTTTTTTTTTTCTCTAATAACATCATGGATATACAAAGTACTGCTTAAGAAATAAATGCTTTTTCTTCATTCCTATTGCAAATGTCCTTCATATAATTAAAAAAATCCATTCTTGTACATATGCATAAACTCTCAACTGCTCCCTCCCAATCTGCAGTGCTATCTAGAGACCTTTCCTCATCTGTTTCCTCCCCAATTCCCTCTCCCTTTCTCTGAACTTTTAATGAGACCACCAAACTGTGATGGCTTTGTCTGTAGGAAAAGACTGGAAGGAGCGCCCAACATTCACCCCAAACCACCTTTCAGGGATGACCTTGACGGTGTATTTCCACATCCCTATCATATCTATATTATGATTAAAGCAGAGTTTTCTTAAGAGGCGGGGCAGGAAGACTGCAAAAATCTTGAAACCAGAGAGACTTTGCAATCATCTGATTAAATACAAGTAGATTAAAAGAGCTTGATGAATCCCTCAAGGAAAGGGGATCTTAATAATGGACACAGAGCCTCCAAGGGGTAGATTTCCAGTGTTCCATGAACTTGGATTAGGGAAAAACCAAACAAAAAAGCCCCAACACTTTATTTTCATTAAGTTCTAAGTGAAACCTAGTATTTAAGCATTTTAAAAGATTCTGAGAAGAGGTCCTTAAGCATCATCAAACTGCCTAGGGGTTATCTAGCACAAAAAAAGGGTTAGGAACCCTGTGGCCTTGCCTCTCTGGGGCTTTGACCTTGGGCTCTGGATTGGAACAGAAAGGAAGCTTCTATGAAGATGTGACAGGTATCATGCCACAGCAGAGAGCGTGCTATGCCTGTAGCCTGGAAGACCTGCATTCCAATTCTGCGTCAGATGCTCACCAGCTAAGTGACCTTGGACATGTCACTTAAGGCTGATTGAGCTTTGATTTCTCCATGTAGAACACTAGTTTGATGGTATCTATAGTGACAACTTCACTATACCGTTTCGAGGCTCAAATGAGACAAGTTATTCAAAGTGTGTTGTAAAATATACACACATGTGAAAACATATGTATATACACATACTTATATAAATGTATAGAACACTCCCATATGGCAACGGATACACAAATGCATCTAAAGTGTATTACAAAAGACTCAGTACAGTTTAACTTGATAACCCCTGGCCATCTCTTCAATTCCCACGAGTTCAATTGCCATCTTTATGCAGAAGATTCCCAGATCTGTACATTCAGATCTAGTCTCTCTTCTGAACTGAGATCCCACGTCTTCAAATGCCCATTAGATATTCCAAATTGGCTGTCCGGTAAGGATCTTAAACTCAGTATTTCCAAAATAGAACTCATTATCTGTCTTCTGAACCTTACTCCCTGCTGCTGAGGGCATCACCATCTTTGCCACCCCACTCAACCTATTGAATCACTTTCCAAATCTTATTTCTACCTTTACAACATCTCCACGTTTTAGTCATTCACACAACCACCACATTTGTGCCAACCCTCATCACCTCTCACTGGCTTATTATAATAGTCTTCTCATTGGCCACCCTACTTCAAATTTTTCTCCATACAATCAGCCCTTCAGACAGGCACCAAAATGATTTTCTTAAAGCACAGGTATGACTATTACCACTGACAACACCCTCATTAATCCATAAATGGCTTTTCTTACTTCTTGGATCAATTACAAGTCCTCTGTTTAACATTCAAAGCTCTTCTTTCCCTCTTTCTTATCACCCTTTCTCTCTTCTCATTACTTAAGACCCCTCCAAATCTTCCACAATCCAGCTATAATGGCTTATTGGTCATTTCCTTCAGTGAAACTCAACTGTTTTTCTCCAGGGCTTTTCAATGATTGTCTACCATGACTTGGATGTTCTCCTTCCTCATTTCTGCCTCGTCAGTCATCTTTGGTTTCTTCTAAAGAGACTCAGAACAAATGTCATCTTCTCACCTTCAGGGGGAGGCTCTCCCAGTCTCCCCAGTCACTTGAACCTTGCCCTTTCTTCTATATGTGTGTGTGTGTGTATTTTAATGGACCCAGTTTTGTCTTCCACTTGTATATAAGTTCCTTAAGGATCTGCATCACCTTTGTGACTTTTTTTCATAACCCACAGCTCATCCAAGTGCCTGATATATACTAAATGTTCAATTTCACTCATTAGGATATAAGCTTCATGAGGACACGAGATGTTTTCTTCTCTTTCTTTACATCCCCAGCTTGACACCATAACGGGTACACTATAAATACTTAACAAATACTTATTAACTGAAAATCACTCAATTAAGTTTAAGGGGCTCCCAGTTCTCACCTCATGCAGGAGATGTCATTGGTCATCTCTACAGGCATGTTTATACCATCTGCTTTTTAAGGAAATCTGCATATGAAACTGATTGTTATGGTTGCTGTCTTCATCATCAACATCACCACTGCCACCATCACCATCATCATATCATCAGAATGCATTCAGGCAACTGCTAACTAATGCCTTTGGAGGACAGGACTACCATAGAATGTTGGGACTAGAATGGATCTTAGATAATGTCGAAGTTAAGCCCCCTATTTTATAAATGGGAGAACTGAGGGTCCCCAAAATGGCACAATTATGATCATTATTGATTAGAGAAATGCACATTAAAATAACTTTGAGATATCATTTTATACCTATCAAACTGGCTAAAATGATTGGAGGGGAAAGCAACAAAAATTGGAGGGGATGTGGAAAACTTGGTAGAATTGTAAATAGATAAACCATTTTGGAGAGCAATCTGGAATTATAACCAAAGAATTACTAAACTGTCTATACGCTTTGACCCAGCAATACCACCACTAGGTCTGATGATTAGAGAAAAAGGGAAATAGTATATATGATCTAAAATATTTATAGTAATTCTCTTTGTGGGGGCAAAGAATTAGAAATTGCGGGGATCCATCAACTGGGGAATGGTCAGACAAGTTGTGGTTTATGATTGTGATGGAATCCTGGTGTGCTCTAAGTAGTGGTTATCTTTATGACCTTATAAAACATAGACAGACAGTACAAAATAATGCAGAACCAAGAGAACATTGTATACAGTAATAGCAGTATTGTTTTAAGAAGAGTTTTGAGGGATTAAATCATTTTGACTATTATAAATAAATTATAAATACTCAAATTAACTACAAAGGACCTACGACAGAAGATGCTATCTGCATGCAAAGAAAGAATTGATAAAGAGAAGGATGTAGAGGAGGGTTTTACACACACACACACACACACACACACACACACACACAGAGAGAGAGAGAGAGAGAGAGAGAGAGAGAGATTTGAGTCTAATGGCAGGAATCTCTAGGGTTGGGCATGAAAGGGAAGGGAAGAAAAGAAAAAAAATATACAATAACTTTATTATATATTTAAAAGGAATAGCAAGTTGTACATAACGGATTTGCAATTTAATGTGCCATCATCTTTTATTTTTCCTATTCTACTATGTCATGGAAATAATTGCTTTATTTCTTAAGTTCAGAAGAAATTAAATAAAAAAAAACACCAAAAAAAAGTGAACTACAAAAGAAAAAGATTAAGAAAACGCAACCTAAACAAAGACTAGCAAGAGGCAAGATTAGAACTCAGACTTTGGTCATCTTCTTCTTTCAGCTACATCATGCTATTCCAAACCAATCACTTTTTGTTTTCAATGAGCTGGTTTACTTATAGGGGATGGGGTGGGGGAGGGTGGGTTCCTTCACTTTTTTGGGGTCATGGATCTGTTTATCAGTCTGGTTAAGTTCATGGACCATTTTTTTTTTTCAGAATAATGCATGTAAAATAAATAAAATAAAATACATTGCATTACCAAGGCAACTATTTATTCAAAATGAAGATATACTTAAAAAAAATTCTCATCCAAGTTCATAAAACACCATGGACCACATGGGAATCTACAGATCCCAGCTTGAGAAACAGTTTTTCATTTCTCATAAAGACTAATGCTAGCTCCCATTTATTATATATCAGTGACCTATAAAAATGATTTTTGTAGAAGTTTATTTTTAATCTGTTACCATCAGACATAATAATTACAATTATGTTTGCAATAATACTTTGAGCTTTTCAAAGGTAAAAGAGTAATATAAATCTGAGTTATAAAACATAGAGCAACTCTTTCTCTTAAAAGTACAAGCATTTAACAGACTTAACCATTTAAGTCATGTTTACAATAACCAAGTGAGATAAAATGCCAATAAATGAGAAGAGACAAAAGAAATCTCTTTTGCCAACAGCACAATGCTCCCCTAGTTCAGGTCACTAAAGGGGGAAAAAGGGAAAGAAATTCCAAGAACCCAAATCTTGTAACTTCGTGCTTTTAACCCAACCAGCTCAGGCAAGCATGAGCCCTTCGTGAAGGGGATCCCAGACACACTTTCCCTACCTCAGATCTCTTCAAACTAGTCATGTTATTAGTTCATATTAAGTGTATATCTTTGTCTATGAAAACACACACACATACATGTGCACACATAGTCACATACACACACAAATAACAACCTGCTCCACTTGACAATGCTGGTTATAAAAGATACAATGAATTTCTGAGCAAATGGGAAATTGTCCCACAGTGAGGCAAACAGAATGTTGTGACAAATGGCCATTGAGCATGTCCCCTTGCTTGTGGTTATCATGTGTCAAAACAAGGAAGAATGAAACAAGATGGGATTGCTGGAAACTAAAGAGAAAACAGATTTTCAAGTCAGTAATTACCCAAAAGCTTGCAGAGGACTCTGGTAAGGGGGTAGAACTGTACTTTAGCCTCTCTAAAGGGAGTCCTGTAAGACAGTTTGGCAGATACAGTATGGGGGAAGGGCCTCATTTGGAGTTTGAAGCCTTACTTTGTCACTTTCTAGCAGTATGTCTTTGGATAAGATACAGCAAGTCTCTGGGTCTTAGTTTCTTCATCTGTGAAATGAAGGTTGGATTCAATGACCAACCACTAAGGTCATTTTAACCCATAAATAAGAGAGAAAAGAGAGAGAAGAGGAGAAAGGAGAAAGAGTGTATCTGTGGCATGCCATATTGCCATATAGACCCCTTTGGCAGTCTGGTGAAGCCTTCTTAGAATAATGTTTTTCAACGCATTAAATAAAATACATAAAATTACAAAGGACACCAATTATAATGAAATACACTTATCAGAATATGGGGAAAAAACCAAACAGGTCCATGGACCCAGAGTTAAGAAACCCTTCTCTAAATCCTATAAATCTAGCAAGTGATAAAGTGAAGTTTCAACCAGGTGAGAGGCAGCATAACAGAGTTTAGAGTAGAGCATCTGTGAAAGTTAGAATAGCTGAGTTCAGTCCCAACTGGATAATTAACTAACTAGGAAACCTTGGGAAAGCCATGTTACTCCGCTGAAAATATTTCCTCCTTTGTAAAATGGTGTGGTTGGCTGCATCCAATTACTGAAGTCTCTTCTAGCTCTATCATTCTATTTCCAAGTTAATTGTATTAATTGGGAAAAAAGTAATAACTAGGATTCAGACACCACATGATCATGGTTATAGATGGGAGAGCCCTTAGAGATGATCGAATATAACCCTCTCATATAGGAAAACAAACAAACAACAAAAAAACAAACCTGTCAACCAACAAAAGATGAGTGACTTTTAGGCTAAAAATATTCACTCATCAAACCTACATCTTCTGACATCAAATCTGGCCTCTTTTCCCTGTAGGACTGGACAAGATCTCAGGATCAAAGATTTATAAATAAAAAAGTTAGCACTGTGGATAGACCACCAAGCCTAGAGTCAGGAAGGCTCATCTTTTCGAGTTCAAATCTAGCCTCAGACACTTATCAGCTCTGTGACCCTGGATAAGTCGCTTTATCCTGTTTGCCTTAATTTCCTCATCTGTAAATTGATCTGGAGAAGGAAATGGTCAACCACTCCAGAGTCTTTGCCACGAAAACCCCAAATGGGGTCTTGAAGAGTCATACAGGATTGAAGATGCCAACAACTAAGGTCAATAGAAGTGATCTAATCTGATGTTGTCAATTTTAAATGAGGAAACTCAAACCCAATGAAGCTTTTTTAAGTCAAGCTGCCCAACCCTCATCCAAATAGTAAGAAGTAGAACAAGGATTTGAACTTATGGTCCCTGATCCAATACCCAGTGTCACCTCTGTTAAAATTTCAGTCATTCATTTGAATTTAAGAACACTACTTTGTCTGGGGTGAATGGATTGGAGGCCAGAGACTACCAAGATGGACTGACCAGTAAGATTGCTAAAACAATAATATTGGTAAAAAGTAATAAGGGCTTGAACCAAATTAGTGACTTTGTTTAGATGATTTGAGAAAAATCCCATCAAGGTAAATCATAGTATTTAGCAATTTAATGAATCTGTAGGGCAGAGTTGTGAGCCTGAGTGAAGGGTTGGGAAGGTTGCAATAAAGAGAAATAGCAAAATGAGGAGGATAGGTCAAGTTTGGGCAGAAGGTGATTCTTCTGGTTTGGTACATGATGAGAACAAAGTCAGACATTCAATCTGAGATGTCCGGTAGGGAGATGGATGCAACAGGATCAAAGCTGAAGGGAGAGTCTGAGAACAAGACTGATCAGTGAGCAAACAACACCATTCCTGCTGAACATAACTTCTATCATCTGGTGGCTAGCCAGCCTCAAGAGTAGTTCTGAGAAAAGATTAGATGGATATCAAATATGGGAAGTCAAAGGAGATTTGGAGAGGAGGGACAGGTCCAAGTGGTTGGTTATTACACCCATTATTCCAGGTTTTACTTAGAACAAGGTAATATACACAACAAAGCAACTGCTGAATCAATGAATTTACCTACTTAATTTAGTATAGTTAATTAGTGGGGGAAAGTCTTAAATGAAGTGCTTACTAAGCAGAATATTGAAAGAGGTGGAGAGAGAATGTTTCTGATCATGCATAATGAAGAACTTAAAAATAAAATAAAGGTGTGGGAAACTGACTCTAAGTTGAAAGTTTAAATTAAAAGGATACAGGAATATGATGGAAGGATGATGAAGGAAAGTACTGTGATGATTATCTCTTCTCTTTGGTCAAAACTGAGATGCTTCAATGAGAAGAGAATCCATCACTGAACTGCCATGTGCCCTTGGCCAAGTGACAGTCCCTTCTGGATTCATTCACCTCATCTGTAAAATGAGGGAGTGGTCCTGATGGTCTCTAAAGCCCTTTCAAGCTCATAGATCTATATAAATGAGTAAATGGAACCTCGGGAGTTTTCTGGCTGGGATCCTATGCTTTTAAATTCCTACTACAGGTCAAGAGACCTCCATTAAAGTGCTCCTCCTCTCCCTCATTGGAACATGGAGGTAACCTCATGTTCTTGGAGTCTGTGTCAGCAAAGTATAAACAAAAAAAAAAGTATAAAAAAAGTATAAAGTAGGTCCTCCCAAGCTATGGTAGCAGCACAAAAAGGTACTCATAGGGCCTAATCCTGAGCGGTATGTTAAGTAAGAAATGCTTATGTTCCACACTTTTATTTCCTTTGGAATTTCTTCTGCCAAGGGCCTAGGGCATTTCTGCCTTTCTTGGCTGTCAAAGGTCCTGGCTGATTCTTCACCCTTAAGCCAGGTGGTATTGTAGGGTGTGCATTTAGGTTGATAATTAAAACATTGACTGGAATCAAGGCAAAGGAAGAAGGGCCAAAAACAGCTGTCACTTTATAACTGACCCAAAACTGGAGGGCCAGCTGATAACAGAATATAAATGGATGGCAATTTATGTGGATGGCCTCCACAAAGCAACAGGGATTAATTTCCCACTCTCTCTCTCTTCCCCTGCCCCCTTCTACATTGTGATCTATATTTATATATCCCTGTTGCTGTATCTATCAACAGGGACAGCTAGGTGGTAAAGTGGATAGAGCATGAGACCTGGAGTCAGGAAGACCTGAGCTCAAATCAGGCCTCAGAAACTTACTAGCTGGGTGAACCTGGGCAAGTCACTTGACCCTGTTTCCCTCAGTTTCATCAAGTACAAAATGAACTGGAGAAGAAAATGGCAAACCACTCTAGTATCTTTGCTAAGAATACACCAAATGGGGTCATAAAGAGTCAGACAGGACTGACATGACTGAACAACAACCAAATGGAAGATAACCTCATAGGAAAGGATTTAGTAGTAGGAAAAAGGGATGGGGTAGGACCATAGGACACAGAAAGCTGTGCTAAAGAAGGTGGGTTTGGCATTAAGTCTCAAGGGAAGCCAAAGCACTGAAAAAGCAAAGGTGAGGGGCTCAGTGAGTAAGAACACTAGCCCCAGAGTCAAGATGACCTGGGCTCGAATCAAGGCTCAGATATTTACCACCACACCCAGAAATAACTGGTCGTGTAACCTTGAGCAAGTTACTTAACTCCAATTGCTTTAAAAAAAAAAAAAGAAAAAGAAAAAGCAAAGGTGAGGAGGGAGAGCATTCTTTAGGCATAGAGGACATGGTCCCATGGGACCCATGGGAGGGGAGTTTGGAAGAACCACAGTTGGACCAGTAGCTTAGAATATGGATGGCAGTCTCATACAAGAAGAATGGAGATGTCAGAAGAAAGCCTCTAAAATGCCAATCAGAGGATTTTACATGTGATGCAGGAGGCAAAGAGGGAGCCAATGGAGTTTGAATAGGAAGGTTTAGAATTATTTAGTAGCTAGTATATGCTGTTGCCATAGAGGAGAGAGAATGAAATCTGAGCTGAAGAGGGATTCCCCACGATGACCTCCTGTTTTTGGAAGACAGAGTATTGACTGCACCAACATTACAAGTCAGCTGAAACACGAGAGCCTACTGACCGATGAGGCCTAGAGGTTACCCAGGCAAAAGGCATTCCTCATACATTTGGCTTTTTCTTGTGTAAAGAGAGGGGCTGAATTAATTCAAGCAGACTTTTACAGGAGCTCCTGAGACCCCAAGAAAGTTCATGGAGGCTTGCTTTCATCTACTTTCAGCTGCTTTTATCTCTTTTTATCTTCCATCCAAACTGCTTTTACCTAAGGGCACTGGCACATTTTTAAACATTTTCTTTTTTTGTAAAAGGACTGTTTTTCAGATCCCTTAGGCTCTGAGTGATCCACAGTACCAGAAATATAGTGAGGACAATTATTATTATACTATTATATTAATAACCAATTATTAAATTGGGATCCAGGTTTTTTTCCTTAATTTTCTCATTAAGGCTTAGCTTTTGAGAAAGTCAGTCTCCAAAGAACTTGACTAATTGATGAGATTACTCTTAACCCTCAAGGAACATGCTCTTCAGTCTCGGATAGGACCCCCACCCAACTAGGAGACAATTTCTGTTTGGACTATAAACCTTACCCTTGGGGAAATGAGCTCTTGTCCTTATATTCCTTCATGAGAGATTAGGGTGACCTAGCTCATGAGAAAACAAGCCAGATAAGTTTGGATAGAGATGGATCCTCCTGTCCAGAACATTGGAGGCTTCTGAGTCTCGTGATCAGGCCATATTCTGAGGTGAAGACTCCAAACCCACTTCCTCATTAGATATCCATCAATCAGGATTGATTTTTACTTGTTAGGGGCATTTCCTTTCAGAAAGATATGTAAGGCTTTCCAAGTCTCCAACAGGGATCTTTGATTACCTAGAGAAGTAAATGACCATCAATTTATTAGCTGTCAACTTGCCTAATTAATAAATTGGTTGCTGATTACCCAGAAACTCTGTCTCTCTGGGGTTTTTCATTTGTCGCAATACCTACCCTTAAAAGTATCTCTATGTGTAATTTTTGTTCTTGTGTTGTTTCAGTCCTGACCCCATTTGGGGTTTTCTTGGCAAAGATATTGGAGTAGTTCGCTATTTCCTTCTCCAGCTCATTTTATTGATGAAGAAACTGAGGCAAACAGTGTTAAGTGACTTGCCTACGGTCACATAGCTACTAAGTGTTTAAGGACAGATTTGCACTTAGGAAGATGAGTCTTCCTGACACCAGGTCCAAGAGCTCTATCTACTGGGCCACACACCAGCTGTTCCAACAATATATATAATGGCAGTTAACAGAGGGTGCATCCAAAGTAATTTTAAAGAGGATGATAGTTTTAATTAATGGGCAGGGAAAGTCGGAGGGCAGGAAAGGTGCCCTATAGGAGATAGAATCTAAATTGTGACCAAAATAATTTTAAAAATAAGGTAAACCAGAATTTCAAGGCAGAGCCTCTGGGCCAGAAACTCTGGTAGACACACTAGGGACAACAAATATACAACCAATTATTATTATTACCATTTTTATTGTAGTTATTTTTATTATTGGTGATAGCCTTCAGAGATAATTAAGACAAGGTTAAGCCCTTGTCTTCACAGAACTCAAATTAGGGAGATCTCACATAAACACTGATAAATATAAATGAAATGCAAAATGGGACATAAGAAGCCCCCAAGAGAACTATCAATGGAGATACTTTTAAGGGTAGGGTAGGGTTAGGAGGTATGATTTAATCAGTGTTGGAGACTGTAGAAATTTCCTCTACTTCTTGTAGATCTGTGGTCACAGAGGCATTATGTGCCAAAGTAAGACCTGCACCCATGTGGTCTGGACTCTATCTACTCAGCCATGCTGAAAATTAATCAATCCATAAATGCCATGATGGTTCACAGTCCCATCACCACTATAGTCTGGTAATAGCATTGCCTGACCTGGTTGGGCAGCTGCTTTGGTCTGGCTCCAGAGGGGGCTGGTTCATAGACTACACCATACTTGTCAAAGCACACAAGGCTGTGTATGATCAGGAAAGGGGTAGCAATACTGGATCCAGAGCTAAAGTAAACACAGAATGTTACAGCTGGAAAGAGCCTCGAAAGTTTAAATCTAGAAAAGACCTTACAATTAGAATATTAGAGCTGGAAGGAAGTTAGAACATGGAATTTCATAAAATCACAGGATTCAAAAGTGGAAGGGAAATTTGAATGTAGAAAATAGGGAAAACTGAGGAAAGGAAAGAATTTGGAACTCCAAATTAAAAAAAAAACAAATGTTAAAAATTGTTTTAAATATTATTTTACAATTAAATTACAATTTAAAATAAATTGTAAAAAATGTAATTAGGGAAACATTTTAAAAATTCATAAAATAAAATAAAAATAGAATATAAAATGTTAGAGCTGGAAAGGAATTTAGGACACAGAAGGTTCTAACTGGATGTAATCTTAGAATATAGTTGCAACATGTCAAAAAGACCTTTGAGAAAGAGGTTACCTCATCAACCTCCTGCATTTTATAGAAGACAAAGTTAAGGCCTAAGAGATGCTAGTCATGTCTCTAAAGTTACTGGGTAGCTAGAAAGCAGAGACTGGAATTCAACCACAGGTCACCTAATTCCAAATCCAGGGTTTAAATTAAATATACCCTAAGGACGGAGGGGTTGCAATTGTAATGCTCTGTCATCTCAGCTGAGTTTATATCTCATTTGATACCTACAACCACTGTGGGAGGCCAGTAGGACAAGTGTTATCACCCTTTCATAAATGAGGAAACTGAGGCTCAGTCAAGCAGAACAATTTATTCACTGTCTTGAACATGCAAAACAGTAGGGCTAGGAATTGAATTAAGGACTGAAACCTTTCAGAATCTGAATTAAAAACCCAACCCCCTACAGTGCGCACTTAAGACAAACTTTTAAAATACTCTCCCCAAAGAAGTTGTAAGAGAAAAATATCTAGAATTTTCATTTCATTTCACCAGGTATTTACTGAGGCAGGATAAATTATGGACTAGAGAAGGGAGGAATTAGTAACAAAGAGATCAGATCATAGGACTTGGAGAAATAAGATATTTAAGAGGTCCCTACAGGTCATTTCCTAAATCTTCATCTCTGCAGGTTATGGCCATTTGCCCAGTAATCACCAAAGAGCTGTGGGATTGGGGGTTTCCATTTTTTTTAACTCAGTTTATCTCATCCTTCTTATGAAAATGAGCCACTGGGAAAAGAGATACTTAGTCAGTCTATGACATGAGGGCAAGTCCAAGTAACAGTCCACCACTCAGGTCTCTTGCCTATGCAAATCAGCTACTCAAAATTGGACAGAGTCTCTGACCAGGTGCCAAAGTAACACGTTCTTATAAAGCATTTATGGGTCACAGTGTAAACAGGTTGTTGGAGATGATCTTCATTGTCTAGCACTTTTTTTTTAGAGGTTTAATCACTTGCACTTTCTCATTGGATCCTCACAAGGACTCTGCGAATTAGGTGCTATTATTATCCTCTTTTACAGAAAAGGAAACTGAGGCACAGAGAGGTTAAGGCACTCTGCCTTGGGTTATTCAGCATTGGAGTCAGAAAGGCCCTGGGTTCAAGATCTGCCTCTGACTCATACTGGCTGTGTAATCTTGGGTAACCTCTCAATGCCTCAGTCAACTCTCTAAGATAATAGATGTTATTGGATGGAGTTTTAATAACAGGATTGCATCAATCAATTAATAAACACATCAATAAAAAGATAAATATGGGTAGCTAGGGGGCGCAGTGAGTAGAGCACCAGCCCTGGAGTCAGGAGGACCTGGATCTTGCCTCAGACACTTCACACACACACACACACACACACACACACTAGCTGTGTGACTTTGGGCAAGTCATTTAACCCCAACTGCCCTACCCTCCCCCCTCCAAAAAGCAAAAAAAAATAAAATAAAATGTAAAAAGATAAATTAATCAAACTGGCTCAGAAAGACACAAATGACAGATCTCAACAGGAACCTAGAATCCTTAGAGAAAGACCTTGGAATCCAGTCAAATAAATTCCTATTACACCCAACCTGGGCTGTTATTTATTGCCATTCATACTGGGCCTGCCTCCATAACCTCATCCTTTTCTCCTCTTATCTCCCCACAGATAGGGCCTAGTTTTGACAGGGAATTTGTCATATCTTTCTGGAAAAGTCAAAACAAAACTTCTTCAGCAAATGGAAATGTGAAAAATACCTGCTTTGATAGTTACCCTGTTAAGCCAAATGTTTGGAAGTCCATTCTGTTTTTGTTTCCCTTCTGAGGTAGATTTGATTACAAAGACCTTACTTAGCCAAAGAAAAATCCTTGTCCCCAACTCAGAGAGAGAAGGACAAAAGTGGCTGACATTTCTGGAAGACTGAAGAGCCTGGGGCAACCCTATAGGATCCTTAGAACTGGTGGGAAGAAGAAGACTGCCTAAACTTTGCTTTTTTTCAGAATGATCCCTTAGTGACTAAGAATATGGATCTTAAACCCACTGATGTTTTCCAACAGCAAGGATTTAATTTTTCATTTTGAATCCATCCTCCTGTGGGCCTAGCAATTAATTACTTCTCCCAGCATGTCAGGCCTATGGGAGAGGTGTGGTAGACAGAGCATGGCATCTGGATGGCAGAAGATCTGGGTAAACAGTTCTACTACTTGTTTGGGTGACCCTTAAACAAGCCACTTAACCTCACTTTCTTCATATAGAAAACTGGGAAGCAGGGAGAGGCAACATGCAAATATGAATACAAATTAGGGGAATGATCCCAGCAGTATTGCTACATGTTTATACTGAGGGTCAGAATGGTATAGTGCATAGGGTGATGAAGTGAAGGCAAGAATACCCGGGTTTAAATCCTTCTCAGATACCAGTCCTTAGATCCAAGGCATGTCCCTAAATCTGTCCCTAAATCTGCTACAGTTTTATCCCTAACATGATAGGGCTGAATGATATCAATAATGTCAAGCTTAAGCCAAAATGGATCCCTGCCATAATCACATTGACTTAGAAAATGAAAAAAAAAATAGTTTTTATTTATTTCGTTCAACATTTACATTTTAATGTGGTTCAGGCTGCACTTGGGAGCTTCTCAGGATGCAAGTTTGATACTTCTGCATTCGATGAGGTAGTTTCCAACTCTCAAATTGTGTGATTCTGTGAAAACTGAAAGTTTCCGGGCCTAGAGAGTAGAGGATGAACATTTCTCCCTAGCTGTTGGATTTCAAATCCTATATAGGTAAGATTCTAAACTGCAGTGACATTATTTTTATAAGACCAGTGATGATGGATCAGACAAGGTCAGAAGTTGAACAAGTTTCTTTGCTTTTTTTTTTTTTAATCATACAGGCAAATCCTAGACATTAGAAGGTTGCCCTCAAACAGTGTCATTTTGGGGAAACATTATGGAAACCCAAACAAGCAGAATCACTGTTTTGAATCACTCCCACTCTTCTTTACCCAATTTGGGGTTTTCTGGTCAAAGATACTGGAGTGGTTTGCATTTCCTTCTCCAGTTCACTTTACAGATGAGGAAACTGAGGCAAACGGGGTCAAGCAACTTCCTTCAGGGTCACACAGCCATTGAATATCTGAGACTGAATTTGAACTCAGGAAGATCAATGTTCCTGATTCCAGGCATGACGCTCAATGCAATATGGCATCACCTAGCTCCTTCAAACTGACAATATTTGACTCTCTTTCCTACTACGTTGCCTCTAGTTTTATCCTTTGCTGACAAGAATAAGTTAAATGCTCATCCAAAAATCAGCTCTTCAAACACATAGATATGAATCATGTCCTGCCCCACCTACAGGCTTCTCTTTTCAGGTTAACTGTCCCAGTCCTTTGTATGATATGGCCTCCAGAACCCTCAGAGTACTAACCACTCCCCTGATATACTCCACTTTGCCAGTGATTCCTCTCCAATATGTGTCCTGTTCAGGGAAGAACACAGGAGCCCGCCATCTCTCTTATTCTGGGAAAGAGGAAGGGAACAAGCTTTTACCAAGCACCTACAAGGTGCCAGGTTATATACTAAGTCCTTTAAAAATATTATCTCCATGGGGAGGCCAGGTGGCTCAGCGAGTAAGAGTACTGGCTCCAGTGTCGGGATGACCTGGGGATCAAATACAGGCTCAGATACTCAGCACCACACCCAGAAATAACTGGCCGTGTAACCTTGAGCAAGTTACTTAACCCCGATTGCTTTAAAAAATAAAAAAAATATATTATTTCCTTCGATCTTTACAACCCTAAGAGGTAGGTGCTATCATCACCCCCATTTGACAGCTGAAGAAACTGAGGGAGAGAGAAGTTAAATGACCCGTCCAGGGTCATATCACTGACAGGCATCAGAGCCCACATTTGAACTCAAGTCTTCCTAACATCAAGACCAGTGCTCCATTCACTGTGTCTCCTGGGTGCCATGTGGATAATGACCCGGACCCAGAAACAAACAGAACGTCACAATGTCAGCTTATAAAAATGCAGCCCAACTTGTGTTGGATTTAACATCACAGACTCGACTCGACGTTTTGCTAACACTCCACGAAAACCTGCAGGCTTTTTTCACATGAACTTTTAGGAACCATGCCTACCTCATCCTACCCTGTGCAACTCTTGCTGTTCATACTGAATCTTCCAAATAAACACGCTTCAACTCTTTGTAAAATACTGAATCACTCCTCCATAGACAAGACTTTAAACCACAGTGATTTGTCTTTTTAATAAGACCAAAGGTACAAAAGAGAACTTGGTTAGAGGATGAGCAAAGTCTATTACAGCTTTTCACTACTATGTCCAAGGTGACAGATGTAATGAGGCTGAGTTCAATGTTGAACCCAGATGGCTCCAAATTCAGTGTTCTTTCCATTACACCGTGCTTTATTTATGCTGGGAAGGCTACTGGACCTGAATCTGAATCCTACCTTTGAGAATCACTATATGAATGTGGGCAAGTCACTTAATTACTTCAGTTTCCTTATCTACAAAATGGGTGAGATTATACACTTTATTTAACAGAATTAAAAACTGTATCAAAGGGGAGGCCAGGTGGCTCAGCGAGTAAGAGCACCGGCTCCAGAGTCGGGATGACCTGGATCAAATCTGGGCTCAGATACTCAGCACCACACCCAGAAATAACTGGCCGTGTAACCTTGAGCAAGTTACTTAACCCCAATTGCTTAAAAAAAAAACTGTATCAAAAAAGTAGTTCCTCAACCCCAATGTACTATATAAATTCACTACATAAAAGTATGATATAAATGTGAGTTGTTAGGTTAGTAACATTGGTAAGGATAATAATATAGACCAATAATATATGACCCCCATCACCCTGTTTTTCTCAGGATCCTGGTTTAGAAACTGTAAAGTATTCAATACAATGTTTAGCACATATATTAAGTCTATAAATGATTTTTATATACACATATATGTACATGTATGCATACACATCTTACTTATTTTCATTATTAACCTTAGAGCAAGAGTGTTCTCGTAAACACCTTAAGAACTGACTCTCCAAAAAAAAAAAAAGTGTGTGCCAGACAAACATTTTCCTTATTAACATTTACTCACTTCTAGACAATCAACAGAACAATAAATCAAACTGATTTGAGGACCTGAGAAGTGTACGAGCTCACACTGAACATTTAACGATCAGGTCTTTTTCTGAGCTGGATTTATTACATCTCTGTTTTAGAGACATTCTGGTCCAACCTTCTCACTTTAGAAAGGAAGAAACTGGGATTCAGAAAATTCAGTCATTAGCCCAGGGGCACAGAGCTGGTCTAACAGCTAGAATTTGAACTTGAACTCAGGGGTGACTCCAAATCCAGTGCTCTCTTCATCATTTTCACCTAATTAATGACATGTAGTCTTAGGAATATATGGTGTTAAGTTTTGCAAAATATGATCAATCCTCATGAAGGGAGAAATAGTGAGACCTTATCTAAAAGATACATGGGAACATACAGCAGGGCAGGAAGGAAACTTAGAAGCCACTGACACCAATCCTTCTATTTGATAGTTGACCAAAATACCATTCAGAGATATAACCCTAGTGTCAGAGCTTGTAAGTATCTCTAGTGGGAAGTCGACAGAAGAGAGGACTATTCCTATGGGTAAAAATAATGAAAACAATAATAGCAATTATAATTGGTGGTGAGAAGGAAGGTGACAATGGATCCCATTTCTATACTGCTTTATGGTTTACAAAGAGCTTCCAATTTAATTCGACAAGAATTTAATGAGAATTAGTATACGTTAAACACTATGCTAGACACTCAGGATTACATATATAGTATACAAATATATATTATATACACATTATAATACACATATATGTGCATATATATGCATGCACATATAAATACATGTTTATATGTGTATGTGTGTGTATAATTTTTTGTTCAGTCATTTTCAGTTGTGTCCCACACTTTGGGGTTTTCTTGGCAAAGACACTAGAGTGGTTTGTGATTTCCTTCTTCAGATTATTTTTACAGATGAGGAAAGTGAGACAAACAGGATTAAGTGACTTGCCCAGGGTCATACAACTAGCAAATGTCTAAGACCATATTTGAACTCAGGAAGATGAGTTTTCTTGACTCTAGGCCTGGCACTCGGTCTACTGCGCCACATAGCTGCCCATATATGCACAAATATATACATAAAACAACCTCCATCCATCCATCCATACACACACACACACACACACACACACAATCCTGGTGTTCATTGATGTAATACTCTAGATTGTAAGCTTCTGTAGAGTTTTGTTTGTTTTTTATTTGTATCCTTAGCATTTTGCAGTTTATGGCACTTAAGAGGTGCTTATTTAAAAAAAAATGCTTGTTGACTGAATGAGACTAGAGGAACAGTATGTACTTAGATATTAATATATTTGTGTGTTTATAAATACACATATCATACACATGTGTATATGTGTATAATATATACTGTATTTGTTTATTGTTTTTGGAGGGCAATTGGGGTTAAGTGACTTGCCCAAGGTCACACGGCTAGTTTTTGTGTTAAGTGTCTGAGGCCGGATTATATACTGTATTTATATATGCACATATACATACGTACACATACATACATATAGACATGTCTATCAATGTTGTGATTGCTGAATCTCTTCTCCTTCTGCATTTGTACCCTGAAATATGTGGTGCCGTGCACCTGTCTCTCCCTTGCCACCTGTGATGTACACCATGTTAACAGGTCTGTGTCCACTTCCTATCTCACTTCATCCCCCAAGCCCACCTCCACATGGCAGCAGATAGCCAGCTCCTTGCAAGCAAAGGTTTTAATATTTTTGTCTTCCAGTGTCTACTCGTGTCTTGTAGGTCATGTGAGCTTTGGGACTCTCCATCGAATTTTTTTACTCCATTTTACATTTAAGGAAACTGAGGCTCCTCGGCAGTAGCAGGACTTGCTCATAGCCAGACTGGTAGCATCCATATGCTGCTGCCAGATCCAATGTTCTATGCACAGCATTGTCTCGCAGATAGCACAGGTTTCTGCTGATTACACATTCTGCCCTGACTCAGTAATTACAGAGCAAACTCCAGGGACTGATGAAGCAAGCTCAGAGGACCGAAATAGTTTGCCAACTGCACTAGCTGCCTGGGCCAAGTGAGGGTCTGGGCATGTATATGGGGCCACACAGACAATAGAGCCTGTGCTCTCCTGTAGGGACCCGACACACATTATAAATGGTGCAGTTAAAGTGCCCTAATATTACTCTCCCCAAAGCACCTAGGAAGGATGCCCCTGCTCAGTCAGAGGTGGCCTGAAAGGCCAAGCAAAGCCCCTTACAATGAACAGTAGACAACAGACCAACAGACAGAGCTAAATGCCTTCATACAGATATAGCCTTTGTTCCTTCCTTGGCTGGAGTGAATAGCAGCAGGGTTGGGCTTGAAGTGATGGTCCTGTGCGGGAAAGCACTTTGGCACATGCCGGGTGATGTGAAAGGCTCTAATGAGACCCATTTCACAATTCATTGGTCTTGTGCATTAAGCAGGCAAAGATTTCTCTAGGAGACTTTTTTCTGCAATTTATCCTGCAGTCCAGGTCATTCCATGGGTAAGCAAATGGGGTGCCACCAAAGCTTTCCTTCCCCTTGCTTTAAAATGAAATGAAACGAGAAACACAGCACCACACAACAGTACATGGTACAATAGGTATTGGGGCAGAAGGGCTGAGAAGAGACAGTTGGCAAATGAGACCCACCAGCTTCTTGGGACTCTCCAGCAGACCTTGATGAGGGCTTTGGGCTTGTGAATCCTTCCAGGGCTTCCCAGAGTGGAAGCTTTTCTACCCCCATTCATTGTTCTTTCTAATTGTCAGAGACTGCAGCACTACAATTGCCTGAAGCCATGCAATTAACAGAGCCCCTCAGCTCCAATCCTAGGAATATGCTCAGTGTCCCACCAACAAGGAATAAGCCTCATACTCTGCCTCCATCCACAGGCTTTACCTGTCTAAGCAGACAGGAGGTGGGGTGGCAAGCAGAGGCCAGGAGAGAAGGCCATGTGGAACTGAAAGGAGTCACTGATGGAGAAGTTTCATAGCAATGTGTGTTTGGGCAGAGGAAAACACAGGGGAAGGAAAGAAAGAAAGAGCAAAGAAGGGAGGGAAGGAAGGCTGCAGGAAGGGAGAAAGGGAAGGAGGGAGAAAGGAGAGGAAAGATAAAGGGGAGCAGAGGGGAAGGGAGGAGAGAGAAGAGATGGGGAGAGAGAGAGAGAAAAAGGAGAACTGCTCAGGGAAACTGAAAGACATGGAACTTGTGGCCAGAGCCATTGCCATGGCAACCCTCAAACAATAGAGAGAAAGCCTTCATAGTTCCACAGCCGCTTCCTTGAATACCCCTAGGCACATGTTAACTCTTTGGCTTGTCTCTTTAGTAAAGGAAGGGAAAAGAAGTGTCTGTAAAGGGGGAAAGGAAAGAAAGTAAAGGAAAACGGATTGTTTTGGTCACCCATCAGAATCTGTTTAAATCAATTAAATCCCTTTTTAAAAACTACCCTTAGAATTATAACATATTAGAACTAGAAATGACCTTAAAACATCATAGAATGTCAGAGGTAGTAAGTATCTTTGAGCACAGAATGCTAGAGACAGAAGGCACCTCAGAACACAGAACATAGGCTCTTGCTGCTAGAAAGGACTTACAAATCCTAAAATAGCCTTAAAAATACTACAAGCCTCTTTGAAAGTGAATAATATATTTTAATCTTGTCCATTCTCTAGGCCCAGGACCTGGATGGATTCAAACCCATGCTACTGTTGTTTTCACTACCTTTTCCTCCCCCTTCATCATCATTGCCATCATCATGTGCATCATCATGTCTTTCAAGAACCCCTGCCTGTGAAATGTGGCACCTCTGAGAACATCTGAGATTCCACCACGAGATTCCAGAAAAGATACAGGACTTAAATTTGGCCAAAATCTAGGACCATCAGCTTAGAACTAGAAGGGCCCACAAAGGCCGACTGCTCCAACTCCCTCATTTTACAGGCTGAAGTCCAGAGCATTTAATTAAGAATCTTGTTCAAGGTAAAATAAATGGTAAGGAACATGACCCTGATTAGAACCAAAGTCCTCAGACTCTAAACACATCTCCCTTTCCACTAAACCACACTGCCTTCTATCTGTATCTGTAGAAAGATACCTGGCCTAGATCCCTAAAATCTCACTGATCCAACATCTCCCATATTTATCTTACTATCGTGATGGGTGGTACAAGTATTCCATCTTCCAGAGAGATGAGATGGCTTGCTTATGGAAGTTAAGTAAAAGGCAGGTTCCATATTTGAATTTAGGTGTCCAGATTCTAAATCTAGTGCACAAAGAAAACACCATATACCAGGGAAAAAAATTTGTGGTTTGGCGATACTCATTCCACAATTAAATACAAATAAAAAGAGTAAATAAATAAATAACAAGAAATTATATAAATAATGAATAGACAAACAAATAAATAAAAGGGGAAATAAAAAGAGGACCCCACAAAGACAAAAGAAAAAACCAAAAACCTTCCAATGGACAATCCAACCACAGAATGCCTCTTTGACATCTGATGTAGAAAGAACAGCCCGAAGACCCAATTATGTGTTCTTTGGCTGTAGCTTTTACCAAGCGATTTTTGTCCATTTTGTTTTGTTTTGTTTTTGCTCTTACTTTTCTGCCATAAGATTCCACAGTTTCAAAAATAACTTTGTGAGAAACAATCAACTGATCAGCAAATAAGCAATTATCAGGCACTATGTGTCAGAGGTTATGTACGCAGTATGTAAGTATACAGTGTGAGAGCACACATATACACATAAACACACACTGTCCTGAGGGTTCCTACTGTCTCCTTCCTATGAGAGTCAGAGAGTTGGATTACGTGAAAAATCACCGCCTCCTACCTTCTTCCCAAAATGTTCATTTAACCAGGCTTTCAAACTAGAAAAACATTTTCTATTTCAATTTTTCTTAACTAAGCCAATGTCCACCTTAGATCATGACTCACCCCTAAAACCATTTGTCTTTGGTAACAGAATGAGACATATTCATTAGCCCACACACATAAAACCGGAAAACAACAACATTATTAAACAGTGTTTGTCAAACCCATCCACCAAAAAGGAAGCAAATAATTCACTGGCATTTGAGAGAAACATCAAAGGTTATGGAAGGGAGTTCAATAAGGCCAAATTATCAGTACACTGTCATTAAAAACAAAACAAAAGCAAAAAATAAAAATAATAGTCAGTCTTGTTCTTTACTACAAATGGAATGTGAGTGTCCTTTATTTTCAATAATACTTTCACGTCTTTCATTCATGGAATAGGTAATAGTCTTCTAGAAATTCTCTGAGTCTGGCCCAACATTTCATTCACTCATTCACTAATCATTCTTTACTACAAATGTAACCTGAGTGCCCTTTATTTTCCTAACACTTTCATGTCTTTCATTCATGGAGTAGGTAATATTGTTCTAAAAATTCTCTTCGACTCTGTCCTAACATCTCACTCCAGGGTATGTTGGTGAATGTTTAACAACTGGTTCTCCAGCAGCATTAAAACAAACAAACAGACAAACAAGTAAGTATATACAACACTTTAAAGTTTAACTTGTATTATTAACAATTTTCTTCCTCACTTTCTTCAGTCTAGAAAACCAATAAAATAAAAAATCAAGCCCTGATTTGTAGCATTTGCTGATTTTCAAAGTGTCAATGCTAACAATGAAAATTTAACAATCTGCTTTTCAGAGTCAGTACATAATGGCAAGTGCACTCCACTGAAATTCTCCCTTCATTAAACTGATCATTCCAGAAGATAAATGTTAATTCTACACTTCTATATCTGTTTGTTAACTTGCAGAAACAGTGGGATTTAAACAGTGAGAAACAGAAACTGGCCTCGGATTTAAAATTGAATGTAGCTCAACACCTAGTACCTATATTTATTATTCCTTAAAGAAAACACTTATACCATTTGTTAAATGTGGCTAATACTTCCACGGTGACCACAGACAAATTATTCAACTTTTCTCAGTATTCTTGTGTAAAATGTGGATGGTGATGATGATGATGGTGATGATAATTCCTAATTTTTGACAAGTCAAAGAACCCCAGAATTTCAAGTTAGAAGGGACTGAGACCAACTCTGAGCAAGATTCTTCCAAAATATCTGTGACTAGCAGTCATCCAGACTTGACTTGAAGAAGGAACTCAAGTAATAGGAAATACCCTACCTCCCCCAAAGGAGCCCAGCTAAACATCTAATTTCTTTTAATCAATCTTTATATGAACATGACACCCTTCACCAACTTGGCTCTCCTCTTTTCAACTCTCTTCAGCTTTCCAATAGCCTTCCGAAATGGTACCCAAAACAAGATATGATACTCCATACGTGATCGATCCATGACAGAGGACAATGGGACAACCTTCTTCCTACTTCTAAATATTTTGTTTCTCTTAAGAACCTTCTCTATGATGGTCATAGCTTTCTTGGCTGTCACATTGCATTGCTGACTAATGCTGAGCTTAAAATCCACAAAATATTCCAATTTTTTTTTTCACATGAACTGCTATCTAATCATGCCACACTTATCTTCCAGTGAGAAGTTGATTTTTTATGTTGTAATACAAGTATAAGACTTTATATATCTTCATTAAATTTCATCTTACTTGATGTGGCACAATTTTCTAGGCTGTCAAGACCTTACTGAATCCTGATTGTTATTTAGTGTGTTGTCTAACTCTCCCAGCTTGGTTCTTATTTAGTGTGTTGTCTATCTCTCCCAGCTTGATGTCTTCTGAAAATTTTGTGAATATTTGATTTAAAAATTCAGCTAAGTCTTTAAAAAACAAAGCAAACAACAACAGAAGACTAACCGCTATGGGGACAGGCACAAAAAATCCCTAGGATACTTCACTGGAAAATTCATTTCAATCTGATGTCAAACCATTGAGGACTACTCATTGGGTTCACCTAAAAACTATCTACCCTAGTTGTACTGTCATCGAGTATGATTTGGTCTATCTTTTCTCCACACATAGCATGAGATATTTATCACATACTTTGTTCATATTTACATAAGGCATATTCATCCCATGACCATAACTGCTAGTATTAGTGACCCAATTAAAAAAAAAGAGAGAGACATTATAATTCTATTGCCCCACTGTTAGCCTTCCCATATGTAACATGGAGAGAAGTCTACCTAATCAGCCTACTTTTTGGAGTCATGGGGAAAATGTTCTGTCAGTCTTAAAGTAAGCTTATATATTAAGCATCTGAAGTCTCTCTCTTTTTTTTTCTGTATTCTCTGCTGAAAGAAAACCTTGTTGGGAGGTTCCTGTTAATTGAGCACTAGCTATTCAATACAGAAAGCAGTTATTAATTGCCTACTCTATACAGGCACTGTGCTCAGTCCTGGAAATAAACCAAAGACAAACAGGCCTTTGCCCTTAGGTTCTAATGGAGACATACATACAAGTAAAGTGTATGCTTGGGGGTGCATTGGAATGAGGAGGGAAAGGGTGATATCCTGAAGGACCTCTTATAGGGGATGGAAGCACTTCCTTGAGGAAGGTTAGGGATTCCAAGAGTCAGGGATGGGGAGGATGGAAACCCATCACAGGAATGGGGGGACAGAATGTCCAAAATTCCAAAGGCTGAGTTCTCTAAAGCCTGGTTCAGAGTGTCTCTTCATCAGGCCATGCCTGCCAGATTTAAGGAACTGTTAAGGAAGCTTTTATGGCGAAGAAAGGATAAAGCAACAGCAGGCAAGAGTCAGGTCTAGCTAATGGGTTAATCAGAGGTAACATAGGCATATCCCCCATTTATCATGACAGCTATCCAGACAGGATATTCCCATAAAGTGCCCCATCTGCCCTTCAAGCTATTGTCTTTATGCTCAAGGTAAATGTTTTCTCTGCCATCTTTGTGTGGATGACTAAGAACTCAAACAAAACTAAATCCAGGAGATAACAAAGAAAAACAGTTCAGCAAACCTACCTAATGTAGCAACCATGGCCAGCGACATGTGCACCATCCATAGATGTATCATGGTAAGGGGGAAGGAGTACTGCATGGGCAGTCAGAAAACCTGTGTTTAAATCTTACCCCCATCACTTACTACCTACCTGCGTGATCCTGGACAAGGTATTTGTTGTTACTTGGCCTCAGTTTCCCCATCTTCAAAATGAACGGTTTCCATTAGAAGGCTATCAAGGTCATTTCTGTGATGCTATGATCCATACCTATTATCCTGCAGTTCTCCAAGCAAAGGACACAGTTGTATTTCCTCATTTCTCCTCTGCTGGCAGTGCTGGAGACTTGTGTTCCATGGTATCCCTGTCTATTTTGCAGTATACTTCTTATTTACATTATTGAATTCATTGGGTATATTTTTCTGGTTCTGCTTATTTTGCTCTACATCAATGCTTAACTCTTCCCATGCTTCTTATATTCATTATTTCTTATGGTAGAATAATATTCCATTAAATGACAAAATTTTTTATGCATCCCCCTAATTAGTATTAATTTTATGTCTTTTTTCTACCAGGAATACTATTAATATTTTCATATTTCTTCCTGTCTTTGACCATCTTAGGTTATATCAATCAATCAACATACATTTCTTAAGCAGTTACTATAGAGACTAGAACTATTAAGCAGTGTTAGGCATAAAGGAGAGGAAGGTAGAAATCGAATGGCTCCACAGTTCCTGCTCTCAAGGAGCCTATATTCTGTAGGAAATCATTCTTACTTATATAATTTTATAATTTATATTATTTTTATATACCCAGGAATGAGATTCATGAGTCAAAGGGTATAAATAGTTTTAATTCATATTTCTAAATAGTCTTCAGAAATCCACATGGCCTCAACCTGGATCTTCAATCCTTTAATTAGACCAAACTCTAGCTGCAAAGAAAATAGAATAATGTCTATTCCCTTTGATACTCATCATGGGGTAAATATAACCCTGGTTTCTCAGAGGCACGGTATATCAGAGAGCAACCTACAACTGGCATAAAAAAAAATCCACCCATTCAGGAACAAATTGACCAAAAATCTCCTCTCCAACATCCTTGACAAGCTGCTCTTTGAGTCGCCCACCACCTCTGAAGGCAGGCCAATCTGCTTTGGGATAGATCTCACTGGAGAGAAAGTATTCCTTATATCATTACATATGTTCCTTATATCCTTATATAAGCCTAAATTGGCCTCTTTGCAACTTTTTCCCATTATCCCTTGTTCTGCCCTCTGGGGATAAGCACAAGAAAGCTTCAAGGTAACTATTGCAGTACAGTATAAGCTTGGTTGAGTCTTAATAAGCTGAAAAGTTTTCTAGGATAGGCCTATTGATGAACTGTATGTCTGTGGACTAAGGGCCAGTCTAGGTAAATTTCAAGGAGGTCCATCTTCAGAGGGTTGGTCATCACTATTGGTGTTGTTGTTATGCAAGAGAACTCAAGAAATCACTTAAAATAACTTTATTTCAATAAACTCTTCTAATCTTTGCAAAGTACTTGGCATGACATCATCTCATTGCCTACTGAGATGACTGCTTAGATGTCATAGTTGAGGGAGATTCCTTTTGATATGGATGAGACTAGATGGGTGCTTTAGTTCCTAAGTCTGTGATTTTCCTATTTTACAGATAAGAAAACTGAGGTACAGGTAGATTAAGTGATTTGGCCAAAGTCACACAACTAGCATGAGTCAGAGATAAAATTGGACCCCCAGTTTTCCTGGCTTTGAGTCTAAAACAATATCCATTTATATTTGTATTTTTAACCTACAGTCCATAAATTGCCATAAATATATACATGCTTACACACACATGTATGTATATACATATATACACATTAATATATACACATATATAAAGCTTCATTTCAATATATTTTCCTTTGTGAAACAAACAAAACATTCAACATTTCCTGCCTCTACACTGGTTCCTCATTCTAATGACACTGGTCTATGCAGCCATCAATAGCAGGGCAGCACTCTTGCTCAGACAAACTGAAGTTAGCCCTGGGTTGGGCCTGCTTTAACCCAAAGTAAACTACAGGAGTGCAGTCCTAGCAGCCAACCATAGACCCATAATGCTATTCAAATCTCTCATATTTCAAGTCTGTTAACAATCGATGATTTGCAATGAGCTTCCTCATAACCAGACTCAGAAGTTTGTGAAATAATAATAATCAATACAGTCTTTCAGAATCTCTCCTTAATGTGGCATGCCCATAACTCCCCCTGCACTGCGTTTACCAAAATGGGGTCAGTATTGTTTGTTTCTATCCCTCCATTAGTCTGGATGACTTTCACTTGCAGGGTTGACTCTGGGTAAAAGCAGCATGAGAAAGTCCAGTGAACATTCTCTCTGCTGTCATCCTGAGCAGGCAGGCCAGGGCAAAAAGAAGTGTCAACATGGATCGTTTTTCTTGACCCTCCAAGGTCGTTGAGCAGGGCTCATGAGACCCTAAAGAGAGAACGATGGCCACAGAGTGCCTGCAGCTGCCTCTCAGGACTCCAGGCTCTGTCTGTGAATAGCAGCTTCTCTCTCTCCAAGAGAAAGTCTTGGAGGGAAAAAAAAATTGCTTTAAAATCATGGTCTTCCTTCAAAAAACATTTCAATAAATGAATGTTGAACTATCCCTAGCTTACAAGACCCTACTGTGGCATTTAAACTCCCTGAGGATTAGGGATAGTTTTATTTTACTCTTTTGATTTGCAGGGGTGTGGAGAGGTAGGGGTGGTCTTCATGTCCCCAGTGACTAGCACACAGCAGAAGTCAATTGAATTCTAAAGAAGATCAAATCAAAGTATTTGAGCTATTGTAGTATAGGAGAACCACATTGTTTTTGAAGTCCTTGGAACTGGGTTTAAATCTTAGTTCTGTTGAGTACTACCTATGTGACCTAAACAGTTCACCTCTCCCTTACGGGACTCATTTCCTTAACTACAAAATGAAGGAGTTGAACTAGAGTTCCCTTTCAGGCCAAAATTGATAATCCCAATTGGCAGTGGGGTGGATAGCCTCTCCAGAGCAGGGGAAACTAAGGCACCAGAATCCAGTAGCAGGTGAAAGAAGGAGATTTTGAATCCAGGTTATATGACTTCAAATTCAATGCTTGTATCATATATAAACACCTTATGTTTATTTATTGCTTTATTGTTTCCAAAGTGATTTATACTACAATATTGGAGATACAACTGGTGGTGAAGTTGATAGAGCATGGGGCCTAGAGTCAGGAAGACCCGAATTCAAATTTGGCCTCAGGTACTTAGGAACTGTGTGATCCTGGCATGTCCCTTAACCTTGTTTGCCTCAGTTTCCTCCTCTATAAAAATGAGTTGTAGAAGGAAATGGCAAACTACCCCGGTATCTTCGCCAGGAAAACCCCAAACAGGGTCTCAAATAGTCAGACAGGACTGAACAACAACTACTACTATATTTAATATATCATTTGATCCCCACAAAAATAGTGCTTTTGGTGCTGTTATTTTCCTCATTTTCCTGATGAGGAAACTGAGGTGGAAAGAGGTTAGATGATTTGCCCAAGGTCATATAACTAGTAAATATCTGAGGTAGGATTTAAACTCTGGTCTTCCTGACTCCAGGTCCAGTATTCTAACCACTATGCTACCTGGCTGTTGGTTTATGTTTTCAGTAGGACACGTAGGGCAACTTGAATAACACGCTGCTGAATTTATCAAGCACAACACCAAAAAGCAAGCTGTTCATATTAGCCTGACATACAATCCTGACTTTCTGTTCTTTGTATATGGAAATGCTGCTTCTATTTGAATGTCAGAGACTGAAAAATGACTGTAAAACATCGAAGATTTATCCTCTGATATTATAACTGAAGAAATGGAACCCCAGAAAAGTTGTGACTTGCCCAAGGTCATAGAAGTGGTGAATGGAAAAGCTGGGATTAGAACCCAGGCTCTATAATGACAAAGTCAGTAGCCCTTCCACTGAACTTAGACAGTTCCTTTAATCCTTGTAACAACCCCTAAGGTAGGAATTAATATGATCTCCATTTTACACTTGAAGAATTTGTGGCTTGGACAGGTAAAGAAACTTGCTCATTCACAAAGCTACTAATGTCTGTACTAAGTGTCTAGGGTAGCATTTGAACCCAGGCCTTCCTGACTTTGAGTTCAGTAATCTATCCATTACTCCACTCTGCCTCACCAGAGGACCAGGCAATATTCTCTTCAAAACTCTTTTAAAATAGAAGGGCTGCATTCTGTTTCCATTAAACAGACTGATGGCATACAGCCACATTAGTGTTCTTTCCCACTAAAACTTCATGAGAGAAAACAAAACAAAACAAACATTTGTCCTGGGATTTATTTCCTGATTTCGCTAAGAACATGTGCCCTGTGTCACAAAATCTTCTTATTTTAACCCAGATTTCATTTAAAGGTCTCACATTTAATAGTCAACCCGTTTTCAACAGGAAGCATCAACATGATTAAAATGTGAGAGCCTGGGGAAGAAATCTATCAACTATGATCCAAGCAGGGGATGCTTATTTCCCATGTATTGCCTCTGTAAGTGTTATTGGAAAAGTCCCTGCCTGGTCATTGCATACCCCATCCCACTCCCCCAGATACAGACACACATGTATACACACACACACTTGTCCACACGTGAGGGATCACTCACATTCCTCCCCTTGCTTCACCCTAAAGTCCTTGGCAATAGCCAAAGAAAATCTGCCTCCAGAAAACTCCCTGCCTTTTCCATAAATCTACGCACTCAAACGTCTTGACTTTCCAGCGCAGGCTTTCCATCCACCATGATAATCAGAGAAGAGGTCACTTATGGCTCTCTGAGTACCAGTCAGGCTCTATACTGATGAGACCCAAGGAGGGACTATGCTTCTGACGACCTCCCCGGTGACTGCTGCTTTTCTGAAATGTGGCGCCAATTTGGGGGCCGTCAAGCCGAAGGAGTTAAACTCCAGACTGTTCTGCGTATCTCTGGCTACTGTACTAGTGAGTGATTCAGTGAAGTGTGAAAATAGTACATCTTTAGATGTACAATCATCTCCAGCTTTCTACATGCTGAAATAGACCACAGATTTCAGCCCACAATTGGGAACAGATTTCAGCTCCCCTCCCCCAACCTCCCAAGCATATGTGGGGGTGGAGGAGCATGCAGGAGGGGAAAGGGTGTGCAGAGCTGGAATGGAAGATGAGCCAGTGAAGAACCCATGATGGGAATTATGTCAAAAAGGCATCGACCTATAGAAGCGCCTCATTGCTGTCTGATTGGCAGAGGCAGGGTTCATAGCAAAGATGGGCTTTGGAAGTATGGTTTAAGGCTGCACAAGTCCAAGAAAAGGCGTGTATATTGATAGACACATATACATATACACACAAATATATATTTTCCAGTCCTCACTTTTAATAAGATGCTTTAGTGGCAGCTTAGCATAAATGGGTCTAATATTGCAAATGTAGCCCCATAGGAAAAATACACAAACTCATTGCAGAGAATTAGGGTAAGACATGCAGAAACCAAAAGGGGGCTTGGGAAAATTGTGTAATGATTTTTCACAGGCTGACAAACTTATTGCCCACTTCTACATCCAACCTGGGTACATATGCCCAGGAAAATACATTAGGAGGGCCTTAGTAGCCAGCCCTTGGCTTGGTCTAGTTGGGTAGCAGAAGACAGATTTTAATAGAAATGGAGTCAAAGAGCAGACCTCACCTTTTACTTGGTGGTGTCACTTTCCATGATCACCTCTCAAATTTAAATCTAGAGACACTTACCCCTTCCTAACATCTGTACAACAGCCAGCACTCATGAGAAGAAACTACACCAGCATAACCCCAAAGCAGCAGGGGGAATACTTCTCCTTCCTGCCCCCCCCCCAATTCCTTCTAAGAAAAGAGTTCATAAAAGGCTCTAGTGGAGATTTATAGTTGAGAGATATTATTAACTGATAACACAAACATATTCAGCACCAAATCCAGCTACATCATCTTTCTGCCCCCTTCCCCCCAAGCCATATTATATGAGAAAGCCCAAACAGGAAAAGAGATGGTGGGGGCGGGGAGGAGCAAGGGTGGGTGTAGGGTGAAGAGTTCTGCTCAAGCTGTCAGGATGTGAGTTCTTGCCATCTTCTGCCAGTCTCATTCCACCATCCCTGTCGCCCAGTACGCTTTAGTCCAAAAGAAGATTCCTGGACTAGGGAGCAGGAGGGCTGGCCATGTGTAACCAGTCTTCTGCCTCTCCTCACCTAACCCTCACTTTCTGCTAGTTCTGAAGCGCTCATCAGTCATTTGACTCATGCTGTTTTCAGCTCTTTACCAAAGATTTCCAGCTTCTGCTGGGAGCCCCAAAGGTAGGAGGTGGAGGTGGGCAGAAAGAGGCTAGGGGGAAAAAAAAATCATAAGCCCACACCTACCAACCAGACCAGCCTGGAGGAGAGGAAGGGGACCCATTTTTCCAGCACTCCTCTGTGCTCTGTAAGGTTCTCCCAGGCCCTGTGCTCTTGCTTCCATTCTTGGAGCCCCCCTCCCCACTCCCAATTCACTGGGGACAAGGAAGTCAATGAGAAGAGCCTGCGCCAATACTCAGATACATTTCTAGCAGAATCGGTCCTAAGTTAGCTACTTATGCTGAAGAACTGTGCTTGCTTCTCAGCAGGCAGGATGTCCAAGTACCAACAAGGCTGCTTATCACATACTGCCCAAGTCATCCACAGCCTCCCACGTCTAGCCAGTTCTCTGAACCAAAGGAATAGTCAGAGAAAGATGGACCTTCCATCCTTTCATTTTCAGCAGCTCTGGTAGGGGCACAGGGAGTCAGAGAACCTATTTCTGGTGTGTATGAGACAGAGGGGGCCCAATGCACTGGACACAAGAAAAAAGGGGGCTGTGCAAAGTACAAACACCTCTTCCCAACAGCATCGTCCCCCCCTCACCCACTCTCCCTTCCCTCCATCCACCCACCAGCCAGAAGCCATCCTTCATCTGTTTGCCTTATTATCATATTTTCATGTTCATACATTCTGCTGATCTGCACTGTAGGGTTGGATAATGAAATCTAAATTGGACCCCTTCGATTTCCAATGGTTAAATATTTGTGCATCTAACTCTCGGGCTGCCATGCAACTTACAGGCGTTCTGGAGGGAGTCAGTCACACGGCAAACCACCCCACACTGCAGGGGCTTGTTCGGAAGCTTTCTTTGCCAGTGTACATTTGCAAAAGGCGTTTGCCCAGAATGCAGACAACCTGCATCGTTCTAGCGACTGGGGCTTTCGTGAGCAGAGCCTGATTTACGGCGGGCTCTGTCACCCATTCCCTCCCCCTCCTGCTGACCACTAGCCAGGTCTTTAAAACCAAAGCAAAGGGGGGCTTCCAAGGGACAAGAGAGCCATAAATCAGCAGGCATTCCCTTCCCCAATAAATAAGCAAAGGATCACTCACTGTATTCAGACCGATCACGGCAACGTCCAGGTGCAAAATCCAGGAGGTTACGAGCAAGAAAAAAAAACACACGATCTTGACACGCAAAAAAAATAAAAGAGAAAAAAAAGGAAAAAATCCAACTGCAATTTTCCATCAATTTTAGTCAACACAGGCAAAGCTCCAACCCTGCCCTGCTGATTTCTCTCCCCCAATCAATGCCTCATTCTGGCACGGTCAACTTTTCTTCTCCGAAATTTCTTTGCAGATGCATTATTTATCTCTTCTCTTCTCGTGGAGAAAAAAAAAAATAAAAGGAAAGAAAAATAAAACCAAACCACCTTTGCACAGCGGGTCTTTACTTTTCTAGAAAAAAAAAAACCCAAAAAGCCAAAAAACCCAAACTTTTCATTCCAAGATTCCTCCTTTCTTGCTTTCCATTTCTTTAATGAAAATACTTTTCTTTTCCGGATCCTCTGTTCTCCATTTTCAATGCCCCCCCCTTCTATGCCCCCCCTTCTGTGTGTGGGGCCGGGGTGTTTATAGTTTATTTTTTATTTAGACTAGAACAACACAATCTTCCTCTGGTCTGAGGTTGGACGGTTTCATCTTAGAATGTTCGCGCTCTCTCTCCTCTCTCTCCCTTTGTACGTATGTAGGGATATATACATTGATTTGTTAAGATCCAGGTCTCACAGGACAATCTTGTTTCCTCCTTCTCCTCTCCTGCACGTTCAATATCTCCAGTACCTTGGTCTCCAGGATAGATCCGTGTCCCGCATCCTTCATTTTTGCAAGACACCCAACCGCCACCGCCACCCAAAAGTCTTCCCTTTACATCGTCGTTTCCTTCCTCTCCTTGCCTCTCCCCCCCGCAATTTTTTTTTTAAAGAGATCAACTCCCCCTACTCCCACTGAGCCCCCTCCCGGCCTGCCCCCTTTCCAAAGATCTGATTAGATTTCCAATCACAACCCAGTGCGCAATTGGATTTCTGATTTCAGCTACCCGGCCATCCACCTTCTTCCCTTCTCCACTCCAAACTCCCCGTTAGATCCTGTCTCTTTCCCTCCACCTCCTCTGCAATTTCATAATCTCACGTTAAATGGAGTGCA